>NW_016107345.1:2689238-2760155 GCF_001604975.1 Cebus imitator
TTTTTGAGACGGAGTCTTGCTTTGTTGCCTGGCTGGAGTGCAGTGGCGTGATCTCAGCTTACTGCAACCTCTGCATCTTGGGTTAAAGCGATTCCCCTGCCTCAGCCTCCTGAGTAGCTGGGATTACAGGTGTGCACCACCACGCCCAGCTAATTTTTGTATTTTTAGTAGAGACAGAGTTTCACCATGCTGTCCAGGATGGTCTCGTGATCCACCCACTTCGGCCTCCCAAAGTGCTGGGATTACAGGCATACACCCAGCCCTGACTGACTCTTTAACCAGCTGAATGACTGACTGGCCAGTGGAGGACCTGTAATAACTGATGTATGGCTCCATAACTAAGGGTTACATATGGATGGGAGAAGAGGATGCCCCTTCCTCACACTCCAACTCCTAGGGATATTGGGACCCTATTCTTCTCCCCTCTTGAGCCACTTGAAGGCTGCAGAAAGGGTGTTATGGTCGGAATATTGATGATCCCCCCAAATTCATATATTGGAAGCTAATACCTAATGTGATAGTATTAAGAGATGGGTCCTTGGGGAAGTGATTAATTCATGAAGCCTCTGCCTCATGAATGGGCTTAGTGGCCTTATAAAAGGAGTTGAAGGGAGCTAACTTGGCCCTTCCACCATGTGAGGACACAGCTACAAGGCACCATCTTTGAAGCAGAGAGCAAGCCTTCACCAGTCCAGTCCTTGATCTTGGACTTCCTAGCCTCCAGAACTATAAACGATACATTTCTTTTGCTTAGAAATTACCTAGTCTAAGGTATTTTGTTATAGCCGCCTGAATGAGCTAAGACAGAGGGCAGTCAGGAAACTGATGTTCTGATCTCCTTCTGGTGAGGTTCTTCACCAGGGCCCCACAGATGGGTTTCAATTGTACTTTCAAAACTGTGTGGATGTAAAGATGTGTGTTTATCCAGGAAGAGCGTTCACAATTTTTCATTGGATTCTCAACAGAGTCCTGCACACATAATATTAGCATGTTCAGAACTACTGCTTTGGGAATAAAATCCTTAGCAAACACATTTCAGTTAAGCAAAGCCCTTGTCTGAATTCAAGCCCCATTTCTATCTCCCTCCCATGAAGCCAGAGTGGCAGGAAGATGACTGGGAAGAGTCAGAGAGCCCTTAGAGGAGGTGGATGTAGCAGGGAGAAAGGATAGAGGCTGAGCTGTTTGAAGTTTCCAGAGAGCCCTAAGGAAATCAGCCTGTGTCCTTCTTGTGTGGAGGTCACACTTCGCCCATGATAGACATTTGCCTTTGTTTGGTGCCGGGAGTATGTGATCATGAGTCGTGTGGCAGTGTAACACACACCAGTGTTTCAGAAAGGTGGGTATAACTGAGCTGTGTGCATAAGTGAACGAATGGCCTTTGGGTTTAGTGTGAGCATCTGAATGGTTTGGTCAATGGATGCGCACATGCGTCCTTAACCATTGACCCTTCAAGTCTCTCATTAAGTTAAGATAGGTTACAGAAAAGAATTTCACTAGGTTAGGGTGTCTGCAGACATGCCTACAGCCCACACAAGAAATCTGGGAATCCTCAACTCGCCCCACTCCCGGATCCCTCATCATCCACTTAATCAGCTCCTGTCACCTCGCCCTGGGCTACTGCTCGGACTTCAGTGGCCTCCCCCAAAACCCTTCTGAACTGCAGCCACAGTGACGATGGTAAAATGACTTTTGGGTCACAGCGTGCCTCCCCTGAAGCGGACAACGGCTTTCCATTGTCAGGGGATACCGCCCATCTCCTCAGTCTGACTCGAGGGTTCTTTAGAGGTCGATTCTGGGGTCGTGAGATCCCCGGCTTTGGGCGCGTCTCCCTCATGCTCGTATTCCACAGCCCAAGGTTTCCCCCTTGGATGCCTCGTTCTCTGGGGCCCTTTGGCGCTGCCCCTGCGTCCCCATCACGGAGACTTCCACCTGCTGCCTAACTACCAGATGAAAAAGTGCCTGAGCCTGTCTGTCACATTCCACCCCATAAACTTTCCCCACCCGACCAGGAAGCCAGAGAGGCCACAGTTCGAAGCAGCACCACACAAGAGGGCGCAAGCCTCTTTCCCATGCCGCAGACCGGAAAACGGAAAGCCGCTCTGTCCGGGGTACAGTAGGGACTATGACTCCCAGAAGTCTCTGGACGGGGACTACATTTCCCAGAAAGCCTCGCGCTGTTCCCACCCCGGAACTGCCTCTGCTTTCGAAAGCGGAAAGCGGGCCAGCTCTTGCAGGGCAGAGGGTTTCTGAAGAGATAAGGAGTTAGGTGCTTTCGCCGAGTGTCTACCTCCAGGGGTCGTTGGTGAGCCAGAGAAACCTTGACTTAAGAAGGAAGGGTCCTGGCGACACCCCTTCCGCTCTTGGCTGTGTATTGCCCAGGTTCCCAGCGCATTCTCTGTCGTGAGACGAGCAGACAACCCCTGGTAACTCAGTGTCTTCTACCAGACGGGTGCGTGAAGTCCAGGCTTCCCAGAGGTGCCTGTCCCTTCTCCCATGTTACTCCACGTTGCCACATTTCCTACTCAGGTAGACCTGTGGAGGTCCCTGAGATCCTTTTAGGGAATCTGCAAGGTCAAAACAGTTTTCACAGTAATAATAGGTTTTATTTGCATTTTTCACTGTAGTGACATTTACGTTTAAAATCGTAGGTAAAACTGCCGGCACCTTGGTGTGATTCAAGGCAGTGGCACCAAACTATATTGGCAGTTACTGCATTTTTCGGCAGTAGACTTGCAGGGGAAGGGGATGGAAAAGCCAGTTCCACTTAATGTCCTTAATGAAGCTGTAAAAAGTATTCATGTTACTCCATTTTTAGCCTTGATTACATACCATTTAAATATTTAGGGTGACAAATGGGAAGTGTGCATAAAGCAAGTCTGCTGCACACCAAGGTATTATGTCCTGAGGAAAAGCAGTTCTGTGCTTGGTTGAGTTGCTAGATGAACTAGATCTTTGTCCAAAAAACACCTCTTTTTTTCATTGTATTTTTGCAAACTCTTTTCTTTTTACTTTAAGTTATGGGATACATGTACAGAATGTACAGGTTTGTTACATAGGTATACATGTGCCATTGTGGTTTGCTGCACCTATCAACCTGTCATCTAGGTTTCGAGCCCCACATGCATTACGTATTTGTCCTAATGCTTTCCTTCCCCTTGCCCCCATCCCCTGACAGGCCCCAAGGTGCGTCGTTCCCTTCTCTCTGTCCATGTGTTCTCATCGTTCAGCTCCCACTTATGAGTGAGAACATGCGGTGTTTGGTTTTCTGTTCTTGCATTAGTTTGCTGAGGATGATGGCTTCCAGCTTCATCCCTGTCCCTGCAAAGGACATGATCTCATTCTTTTTTATGGCTACATAGTATTCCATGGTTTATATGTGTGACATTTTCTTTGTCCAGTCTATCATTGATGGGCATTTGGGTTGGTTCCAAGTCTTTGCTACTGTAAACAGTACTGCAATAAATATACGTGGAAAACACCTTTTTTACTTGATCAACTGATAGTATGATTACTTGGACCTGTGTATTTGATAGACATTTTCAAGAAAATAAACTAAGTAAGCTAATCACTTCAAGGGAAACAACTGACATTATTTGAGGCCAATGAGAAAATTTTAGTTTTCAAGAAAAATTTTAGAATTTTGAAAAACATATCTAGGATGAGCATGGTGGCGCACTCCTGTAATCCTAACACTTTGGGAGGCCAAGGCAGACGGATTGCCTGAGGTCAGGAGTTCGAGACTATCCTGGGTAACATGGCAAAACCCCATCTCTAAAAAAAAAATACAAAAATTAGCTGAGCATGGTGGCATGTGCATATGGTCTCAGCTGAGGCTGAGGCAGGAGGATCACTTGAACCCGGCATGTCAAGGCTGCATGAGCCATGTTTGTGCCGCTGAACTCCAGCCTGAGCAACAGAATAAGACCCTGTCTCAGAAAAGAAAGAAAAAGAAAACATGTCTGCCACCACGAGCTTAGCAACATCCCAATACTTAAAAGGTTTTTCTGATGAGCTTGGTGATGGTATTAACAAATGTGATTTTAAAAAGTACTGAATAATGAAATGTGCCAACATTTGGAAGATCTGCATAACTCCATGTATTATATATCTATTGTTACATAACAAATTATCCCAAAACATAGTGACTTAAAACAACAAGGCCAGACACAGTGGCTCACGCCTGTAATCCCAGCATTTTGGGAGGTCGAGGCGGGGGGATCACGAGGTCAGGAGTTTGAGACTGGTGAAGGGTGTGAAACCTCATCTACTAAAAATACGAAAATTAGCTGGGTGTGGTGGCAGGCGCCTGAAATTCCAGTCACTCAGGAGGCTGAAGCAGGAGGATCACTTGAACCCAGGAGGCGGAGGTTGCAGTGAGCCGAGATTGTGCCACTGTACTCCAGCCTGAGTGACAAAGCGAGACTCCATTTCATAAAAAATAAATAAATAAACATCTATCATACAGTTTCTAGGGGTCAAGAATTTGATCAGGTGGTTCCGACTTCAGGTTTCTCCTGAAGTTGCAGTCAAAGTGTCTACTGGCTGTTGTCATCTGAAGGATTAACTGGAGGTAGAGGATCTACTTCCAAGATGCCTTACATACATGGCTGTTAGCAGGAGGCCTCATTTCCTTGTTGGTTGTTGGCAGGAGGCCTGAGTTCCTCACCACATGGACCTCTCCACAGGGCTTTCAGTATCTTCACAACATGACAGCTAGCTTCCCCCAGAGCAAGTGATCTGAGAGAGAGGGAGCACAGTGGAGCCCTCAGTGTCTTTTATAATCTACCCTTAGAAGTCATGCTTTGTAATTTCCACCACATTTTTTTTTTTAATTATAAGTTCTGGGGTGCATGTGTAGAACGTGCAGATTTGTTACATAGGTATACACATTCCATGGTGATATGCTGCAGCCATCAACCTGTCATCTACATTATGTATTTCTCCTAATGTGATCCCTCCCCTAGTTCCCCACCCCACTGACGGTCCCCATTGTGTGATGTTCCCCTCCCTGTGTCCATGCGTTCTCATTGTTTAGCTCCCACTTATGAGTGAGAACATGCGGTGTGATTTTCACCACATTCTATTGATTAGAAGTGTTACCAGAAAGGGGTCCTGATCCAGACCCCAAGAGAGGGTTCTTGGATCTTGTGCAAGATGGAATTTGGGCCGAGTCTATAAAGTGAAAACAAGTTTATTAAGAAAGTGAAGCAGTAGGCCGGGTGCTGTGGCTCATGCCTGTAATCCCAGCACTTATGGAGGCCGAGTAGGGCAGATCACTTGAGGTCAGGAGTTCGAGACCACCCTGGCCAACGTGGCAAAACCTCGTCTCTACTAAAAATACAAAAATTAGCCAGACATCATGGCACACACCTATCATGCCAGCTACTTGGAAGGCTGAAGCACAAAAATTTCTTGAACCCAGGAGGCGGAGATTGCAGTGAACCAAGATGGCACCACTGCACTCCAGCCTGGGAGACTGTCTCAAAAAAAAAAAGTGAAGGAATAAAATAACAGCTACTCCATAGGCAGTTTTAAGTAAAGGAATAAAATAATGGCTACTTCTTTGTAGTTGCTCATTTTTATGGTTATTTCCTGATTATATGCTAAACAAGGGGTGGATTATTCTTGCCTCCCCGTTTTAGAGTATATAGGGCAACTTCCTGACATTGCACTGGTGGGAGTGTAGCAGAGAGGATGACCAGAGGTCACTCTCATTGCCATTTTTGTTTTGGTGGGTTGTAGCCAGCTTCTTTACTGTAACCTGTTTTATTAACAATGTCTTTACAACCTGTATCTTGTGCTGACTTCCTGTTTTATCCTGTGACTTAGAGTGCCTAACCTCCTGGGAATGCAGCCAGTAGGTCTCAAGCCTTATTTTACCCAACCCCTGTGTAAGATGGAGTTGCTCTGGTTCAGACCCCTCTGACGGAAGCAAGCCACTATAGCCCACAATCAAAGACAGGAAAATTAAGCTCCACCTCTTTTTTCCCCTCATGAGACGGAGTCTTGCTCGGTCACCCAGGCTGGAGTACAGTGGCACCATCTCAGCTCACTGCAACCTCCGCCTTCTGGGTTCAAGCAATTCCCCTGCCTCAGCCTCCCGAGTAGCTGAAATTACAGGTGCCCACCACCACAACTGGCTAATTTTTTGTATTTTTAGTAGAAACAGGGTTTCACCACGTTGGTCAGGCTGGTCTGAAACTCCTGACCTCAAAATCCGCTTGCTTTAGTCTCCCAAAGTGCTGGGATTATAGGCGTAAGGCACTACGCCCGGTTGGCCTAAGCTCCACCTCTTAAACTGAGGAGTGTCAAAGAGTATGTGGACATATTTTAATAACACTACACTTAGTGAGCCAGTATTTTATTTATGATGGTACAAAACCATGATGCATGGGTAAAAAAGAAAAATCTGTTCCAATTGCAAGACAGCCCAGTGGATTTTTAATGTAATAATAACAAGTTATTCCACTTTGCTTCTAATTATTAACAAGCTATACATTTGTTGAGTTTTGGTGTAGTGTCCAAGAATAATATTCATAATTGCCTGAAAAGCTGTTAAAATAATCTCCCCATTTCCAACTACCTATCTCTGTTAGGCCAAATTTTCTGCATATAACTAAAGCATCAGAATAGACAGGAATGTAGAAGCTGAGAACCCAGCGGTCATTTATTAAGCCAGACAGTTAAATAGATTTACAAAAGAAAAATTTGATATATTGGGCATGAATGTGCATTGTTTGGCTCTAATATTTTTTTTTGCACATTTCACAGCTTCCTCGGTCTGTCTCTACAACCTATTTGTGACTTTTTTTTTTTCAACAGATGAGGTCTTGCTCTGTCACCCAGGTCGTGGGGCAGTGGCACAATCGTAGCTCATTACAGCCTTGAACTCCTGGGCTCAAGCAATCCTTTTGTCCCAGCCTACTGATTAGCTGGGATTACAGGTGCATGCCACTATCCCTGGCTAATTCTTTTCTATTTTTTAGTGATGGGGTTTCACTACATTGCCCAGACTGGTCTCAAACTCTGGCCTCAAATGATCCTCCTGAGTTGCCGGAATTACAAGTGCAAGCCACCACACCTGTTTTTGTAACCTGAGAGCCTCCAGACCTCCAGCCACATATACAATGTCAATAGATTCTGGTGCAGTCTCTCTCTCACCTAGGGTCAGGCAAGATATCAAAATTTGTTATACATATATATACATCATCTGCCAGATTCTCTCACTAAAAGCCCTCATGAATAGATGTATACTGGGGTTGCTGCCACACCCTGACTCCACTTTCAACCACTTTAGGAATTCATCTGAGCACCTTCTAAATGGAATCCCACAAGAGGCATAAAGGCAGCCTTACTACACCATGGTTGAATGAGTGGACCTGCTCCCATCGTGACCCCCCGACGTGGTTCCAGGGTCCCTTCCTCTCACCAAAGAGCCTTGGGGCTAGGAAAACAAGATTACTTTCCTTTCCTTTCTCTTAACTCTTGGAAATTCATAATTCAAGGACAAGTTTCCTTCTATTAATGTAACTTTTAGAAATCCGTAAACCTGATACAGGTTGACTCTTCTAATGCCAAAATCTGAAACCCAAAATGCTCCAAAATTTGAAACTTTTTGAATGCCCACATGATGCTCAAAGAAAATGTTCACTGGGCATTTTGGATTTTGGATTTTCAGGTTAAGGATGCTAAACTGGTAGGTATGATGCAAATATTCAAAAATCTGAAAAAAATCCAAAATATTCCTGGTCCCAAGCATTTTGAATAAGGTACATGAGCTATAATAAAATTATTATTATTATTTTTTTTATAAACAGGGTCTTGCTCTGTCACCTAAGCTGGAATGCAGTGGTGTAATCAGAGCTCACTCTAGCCTCAATCTCCTAGGCGCCAGTGATCCTCCCACCTCAGCCTTCTGAGTGGCTGGGCATACAGGAGAGTGCTACCACACCTAGCTCCTGTGATAAAATTAGAGAATTAAATAATTCAATTAACAAGATTAGTAGACACTTGAACAAAATTTGAGCTTTGCCAACTTAGAAGACAGGGCATGACTATTAGGTAAGCACAAAAAAAAAATGCCTGCTACAATTGCCTATATATATTTAGATAATTTCCACAATAAAATATATAGCCTATGTGATTAAAGAAGGAAGGAAATAAAGATAATGAATATGAGGGGAAAATGGACATATAAAACTAAGAAATGTAGTCATATTTTGAGGTATTTGAGAAGATATGCTGGTAAAATAGACTCATTTGCTAAAAGCCAATTTAATGATTGACCAATTCACCACATTTACTTGCTCCTTTTATCTATTTATGAGGTTTTTGGCAATTCATACTGGATGGAATTCTTTTAACAGTTTTTGAACATTTCTGCAAAATATTTGTTGGCCAGTATTCCCGTATGTCTGCATAACAGCATTTTAAGGAATATTCAATCTGTCTCAGCCCAGTTAGTTAGAAAATAAGGTATATGTAAAAGAAAAATTTTCACAAGATCAATAAAAAATAAATTAGTAAGAAAAAGGCAGCCAAATTGAAAAATGGACAAAGAATATTAACAGGCTGTATTAGTCTGTTTTCACACTGCTGATAAAGACATACCCAAGACTGGACAATTTACAAAAGAAAGAGGTTTAACGGACTGATAGTTCCATATGTCTAGGGAGGCCTTGCAATCATGGCTGAAGACAAGGAGGAAAAAGTCACATCCTACATGGATGGTAGCAGGCAAAGAGAGAGCTCATGCAGGGAAACTCCCCTTATAATACTGTTATATCTCCTGAGACTTATTCACTATCATGAGAACAGCATTAGAAAGACCTGCTCCCATGATTCTATTACCTCCCACTAAGTCCCTTCCACAACAAATGGGAATTCAAGATGAAATTTGGTTGGGGACACAGAGCCAAACCATGTCATTTCACCCCTGGCCCTTCCCAAATCTCATGCCTTCATATTTCAGAACCAATAATGCCTTCTCAACAGTCCCCCAAAGTAATCACCCATTTCAGCATTAACTCAAAAGTCCACAGTCCAATGTCTCATCTGAGACAAGGCAGTTTCTTCTACCTATGAGCCTGTAAAATCAAAAGCAAGTTAGTTATTTCCTAGATACAATGAGGGTACAGGACTGGGTAAATACAGCCATTCCAAATGGGAGAAATTGGCCAAAACAGAGGGGCTATGAGCCCCATGCAAGTCTGAAATCCAGCAGGGCAGTCAAATCCTAAAGCTCTAATATGATCTCCTTTGACTCTATGTCTCACATCTGGGTCACACTGATGCAAGAAGTGGGATCCCATGGTTGTGGGCAGCTCCACCTCTGTGGCTTTGCAGTTTATAGCCTGCTTCCCATCTATTATCACAGGTTGGCATTGAGCATCTTCAGCTTTTCAGGTGCATGGTGCAAGCTGTTGGTGGATCTACTATTCTGGGGTTTGGAGTATGGTGGTCGTCTTCTCACAGCTCCACTAGGCAGTGCCACATTAGGGACTGTGTGGGGATTCCTACCCCACATTTCCCTTCTGCGCTGCCATAGCAGAGGTTCTCCAGAAGGGCCCCACAGCAAACTTCTTCCTGGACATCTTGGTGTTTCAAACATCCTCTGAGACTAGGCAGAGGTTCCCACACCCCAGTTCTTAACTTCTGTGCACTCACAGGCTCAACACCATGTGGAAACTGCCAAGGCTTGGGGCTTGCACCTTCTGAAGCCACAGCCCAAGCTCTACACTGTTCCCTTTCAGCCACAGCTGGAGCAACTGGGACACAGGGCACCAAGTCCCTAGGCTGCACACAGCATGGGGACCCTGGGCCCGGCCCACAAAACCAATTTTTCCTCCTAGGCCTCTAGGCCTATGATGGGAGGGGCTGCTGTGAAGACCTCTGACATACCCTGGAGACATTATCCCCATTGTCTTGGGGATTAACATGTGGCTTCTTGTTACTTATGTAAATTTCTGAAGCAGGCTTCAATTTCTCCTCAGAAAATTGGATTTTCTTTTCTGTTGCATTGTCAAGATGCAAATTTTCCAAACTTTTGTGCTTCCCTTCTAAAACTGAATGCCTTTAACAGTGCCCAAGTCACCTCTTGAATACTTTACTGCTTAGAAATTCCTTCCACCAGATACCCTAAATCATCTCTCTCAAGCTCAAAGTTTTACAAATCTCTATGGCAGAGGCAAAATGCTGCCAGTCTCTTTGCTAAAACATAACAAGAGTCACCCTTGCTCCAGTTCCCAAGAAGTTTCTCTTCTCTGAGACCACCTTAGCCTGGATTTCATTGTCCTTACCATTATCAGCATTTTGGTCAAAGCCATTCAACAAGTCCCTAGGAGGTTCCAAACTTCCCACATTTTTCTGTCTTCTTCCAAGCCCTCCAAACTTCCAATCTCTGCCTGTTACCCAGTTCCAAAGTCACTTCCACATTTTAAGGTATGGTTTCACAATGCCCCTACTCTACTGGTACCAATTTACTGTATTAGTCCATTTTCACACTGCTAATAAAGACATAACCAAGACTGGGAAATTTACAAAAGAAAAAGGTCTAATGGACTTAGGAACAGTTCCAAATGGCTGGGGAAGCCTCACAATCATGGCTGAAGGCAAGGAGGAACAGATCACATCTTACATGGATGGTAACAGGCAAAGAGAGAGCATGTGCAGGGAAACTCCCCTTATAATACCATCAGATCTCATGAGACTTACTCACTGTCATGAGAGCAGCATGGGAAAGACCTACCCCCTTGATTCTATTACCTCCCATCAAGTCCATTCCACAACACATGAGAATTCAAAATGAGATTTGGGTGACGACACAGCCAAACCATATTACAGGCAATTACAGAATCAGAAACACAATTGGCTAACCAACATATAACAGCATTTTTCAACATTACTAATATTCAAAAAAATACAAAATAAAGTAGCAGTAAGATATTTATTTTCACAAAGCACATTATCAGATAAAGAGTAATAGCGTTATCGAAGATATTTCTGAGATCAAGCCTTTTCATTGAGTTTAATGTTGATGTACATATAAACTGGTACAGCATCTGTGATAGGCAATTTGGCCCCCTTTGTCAACATTAAAATGCATGTGTACACATTGAGATAGCGAGGAGCTGGGGAAGAGTGGGAGGAGCTAGGGGAATGGATACAATGGAAGGTACTAAAGGACAGGAATGTAAAGGGAGCAATGTGTGGGGCCAGGAGGGATTTGGAAGAACTAGGATTGATTGGGAGAAGGGGAGAGGAGCTAACAGGCACTTAGATGAATTGGTGTAAATAAAAACAAATGAGAGGGATTGAAAACAACTGAAGAAACTTAGAGGTACACGAAGAGAAGGGGTGGAACTGGCAGGGACTACACATGTAAAATGGAAACAACTGGTGTTCAGCCAATTTACCTAGAGCCACTGGCAAAAGGGACCTGTTCGTGTTGACCAGGGCCCCTCAGGAGAATGAGGTTTGTTGGCAAACAGGAAGCATTGATTTTCAGGGTGGTACTAACTGTGCCTTGCAGAGTTCTTTAACTTCCTCTCATCTTGACTCTATTATTACATTGTATTTTGCTTCTACAAAGAAGCCTGAGCTCTTTGAAGACTCCTTAGTCTGAAGCCTCTGATGGCCAATGGTCTGCATGTTTCCCATGTGCTCCTGAGGTACAAAGTGGACGTTTCAGCTGCTTCGAATAGAAATTCACTATGTCTCTCATAAAACTCAGGAAGCTGTCCCCGATCCTGGGAGGTCATGAAAAAAGGCTCGCTCTGCAGTCGAGTGCAGGTACCCATAAGGCATGCAGGTCCCAAACCACCCCCCCCACTTCTCTCTTAGTATGAAGGGGTCATTGTTTTAAGAAGTAGAGGACCCCGTGGTCACTGGTTTCCTTAGTGGTTCATGCAGTTGTCCACACAGTGAATCATAGGACAATCGGAGAGCAGGAATGTGCAAAGAGGGGCTGTCATGTGCTGAACTGTATCTCCTCAACATTTATAGATTGAAGCCCTAGTTTCCAGTATCTCAGGAGATGACAGTATTTGGAGGTAGGGCTTTTAAAGATGTGGTTAAATTAAAATGAAGCCATTAGGGCAGTCCCTAATCCAATATGCCTGGTCTCTTTACAAGAAAAAGAAACCTGTACACAAAAGAGACACACTAGGGATGTGGATGCATAGAGTAAAGTCCATGTGAAGAGGCAGCAAGAAAGTGGCCATATGCAAACAAAGAAGAGAGACCTCAGAGGAAGCCAGCCCTGCCAACACTTTGATCTTGAACTTTCAGCTTCCAGACTGTGAGAAAATAATTTTTTGTTGTTTAAGTCACCCAGTCTGTGGTGTTTTGTTATGACAGCCCTACCAGAGGCTTGAAAGCCTAAAGGCTTAGGGTCCTGGGAGAATAAAAATTAATTCAAGTCCTCCAGTTAACTGTTATTAGGAACTAAGTACCTTCTTCAAGTATGGAAGAGGCCCCTGCTACACTCCCATACGCACTTTGACTTTTTGTAAGAGCAAGAGCTTCCTCTTACATAGCCCTAAAATTTCCTAAGTTGAGGCCAATAGTAAGGTGGTAAAGAATTAGGCTGGGTCTTTTAGTTATCATATCTTCTAACCCTGCTAAAGGATTGTAGATTTAAAAAAATTTTTCAGTTCAGGTCCAAGTAAGTAATTTCCACACTAGTTCTAAGTAATTAATTGGAGTTCACTGGTTAACAGTACAAACTGTATTTTTCAAGAAGACTGAACTATTCATGGTAGATTAAACAGTCTTTTCCCATAGGAAGAGCTAAGCGAAGACAAAAAAAAAAAAAAAAAAAAAAAAAAAAAAAAAAAAAAAAAAAAAAAAAAAAAAAAAAAAAAAAAAAAAAAAAAAAAAAACCTACCTTGGAAAGACCCTTGAGACCCTTCTCCAACCAAAAGGTCACTTCCTCAGGCATGCTTTCTGTCAGTTTCCTTGGAAGCATTAGAGCCTTAGATTGCCTCTGCTCTGAGATCCCAAGGAACCTTGTGTCAAAAACCTCAACCCACAGTATTTTAATTAGTTGGGTATAACCCTGCATTTCCCATTAGACTGGGACCTCCAAGAGGAAAGGGATTGTGTCTTATCTATCAAGTTATATTCAATAGTATCTAGATTTAAAAAGGAGGCTAGGCACAGAGGCTCACGCCTGTAATCCCAGCACCTTGGGAGGCTGAGATGGGCAGATCACTGAGGTCAGGAGTTCAAGACCAGCCTGGCCAACAGAAACAATGTCTCTGCTAAAATATGAAAATTAGCTAGGCCTGGTGATTTGTGCCTGTAGTCCCTGCTACTTGAGAAGCTGAGTCAGGAGAATCACTTAAACCCAGGAGGCAGAGGTTGCAGTGAGCTGAGATGGCAACACTGCACTCCAGCCTAGGCAGCAGAGTGAGACTCTGTCTCAAAAAAATAAAATAAACAGGAGAATGAATGAATGAATGAATGAATGAATGAAATTATGATAGTCCATGCCGATAGGACATGGCTTCCAAATGGACAGGAAGACCAGTCAATCATCCATCCACCCATTCCCACCAGTGCTGAAGACACAGCGATAAATCCTTCCTCCCTAGCTTTTCCAGACTCTTCCAGGACAATCACTCTTCTACAAGTAGTTATTCATCCTGTACCCTTCTGTTTCGTCTGAATTAACAAACAATATTTTCCTTGATTTTATTCATGAAGAGGCCCTTACTCTCACCATTAAACTGTCTTCAAATCACAATACAGCATGAATTATTTCTGGGAGAGTCTTCTAGAAAAAACGTGTTCTCCATAAACTATGATGCCTGTAATCTACACCTCCTGATCTGGCCTCCAGGTGTTTAATCCATCTCAGTTTTGGGTTTGCTCACCTCTGTTCACTGACTGCACTTACTATACATCCTGAATGGGCTGTTACACCCCCAACTCCAATTCTTCACGTTAGGGATTTGAGTAGGGTCATAAAGATTGATGGGTATCAGTTAAGCAAAGAACACTGGGTAAATATTGAGCCTGGGAAAGCCAGGGACTTGAGCTCAATTTTTAGAGGTCAAAAACAGTAAAGAAATCTGAAATTCAAGAAGCTGATTCCTAGGCAAGTGCAGACATCCAAGGGTTTCATGTTCCCTGTTAAGGCAGGACTGGAGGCCTCAGTATAGATGAGCCCAAGCCTAAAGATGTCGATGCTTATATGGTCTTACTGAGCTGAGAGAAAGACTAAAGAGGGATGCAACCTCAGACTAGCAAAATGTTGAAGGGGTAGGTTCTTTGGGCCCTGGTATTCCAAAGAAACTAGCCAAACTCAGCAGATTCAAGTTTTGACATTGTCTTTTTCTTTGTATAACCCCTATCTACATTCCAGTTTATTTTTCAACATGCCCCCTGCCTGTTGCTGAATTTTAAGCTTCATGAGGGCATGTTCACTGCTGTATCCCCAGCACCATCACCTAGAACGGTGGTTATCAACAAGCATTTGCTGAATCGATTAACAACAGATATATATATGGGTAGATGGATGTGTGAACAAATCTGTTTTCATCCGTTTTATAGTGCATTCTCCTAGTCCCCGTGATGATTTGTGATTCTCTCTGTGATAGGTCCCATTGTCCAGCCACCTGCCTCTTGGTAGCTCTGAAGGCCCTTAGTCATTTGGCTCAAAAGCCCTAGCTTTGGAGACTAGCTTCTTATTAACTAAGCCATTGCACCACTTGCTCTTGTAGCCTTAAATTAATTTGAGTTAATTCTTAACTGCTTCCCTTCTGTACATGTGTCACTTAATGGTTTGCCTTTATCTGATTTTCTCCAATTCTTCCTGTGCATTTGTGGTTTTCTACAGAAGCCCTCTAGCCAAGGCCTCAGGCAGTCCTACCAGATGAATATGGGCCCTTGAGTTTTCTAGGAGGTCTATTCTGCCGCCCTGGGTCTCATCCAACTGATATCCATCTAAACATTCCCACCCAGGGTTATTTATGCTAGAGGAGGAAGAATGCCCTTTCCAGAGCCAGTTCTTGGGGAAAAGAGGAACTGTTGATATAACCAGAGCCGGAAAAGAAGATTACACTGTAACAGCTAAAGGTTAGTGACATACTTTTTCTCTGACTTAGTGAAAGCTGTCTACGTTTGCTTTCTTTCCCATGAATTCCACTAGTGTATTTTCTCCAAATGACCCTTGGAACAAACAGATAGGAAAGATTTTAAATCAATAGAATAAGCTTCATGGAGACCAAGAGTTTATCTATTATTGATTCCCCAGCATTTAGCATAGTGCCTAACACGTCAATGCTCGATAAATAATTGATGAAGAAAGTAAAGAAAGACAGGAGGAAAGGAGGGAGAAAGAGAAAGAAAAAGGCATTGGAGATGGGTATGAATGCAAAAAGTGTCAATCTATTATTCAGCTATCATGTGATGATAACAGTCTTGTTTTCAAAGTCGATTGGGTATATTACCCCTGCTATCTGGAATCAATAAAGCAATTTAAGTCACTTTGTAAAATGAAGAGTGTATTTATAAAGATAAAATAATAGTAGACAAGCAGAATAACAACAAAAAAGGGTATTCTTTGAAAGTTGGGTATAAACAGCAGTGATCATATCATAAGATAAATTCAAAACTCTGTAACATTAACAGCCATTTGTTCTGTGTCTATGACAGTTCTCAAAAGCGAATTAAAACAGTGAAGAACTTTATTTTGGTGGATAAACAGGTGTTTTGTGGATAAATGTAAGTTGATCATGGTGGTGATAGAATTGACTGCAACTGGTCCATTTGGTATTTAGAAAAGCTCAACTAATCAGGAACGGTGCAACGAGGAAATTTACAAATATCTAAGCTTCCTGCCATTGAGCAAAATTAACCACATAGTAATTTAGCAAAGGCTCAAAAATATTTAATTGTCTGTCGAGGAAAAACATCTCAGTGCAGGGAAAAAAAGATTAAGAAAATTAGCATTTTTTTAGTATCCATCTTTCATTTATTTGAGATTATACATTGACACACTTCAGGTCCAGCAAGCCAACTTTAAATGACATACACTATACATGGCAAAAGAACCCACGCACAGTGGAGATATAAGCAGGTAATTAAATATAATTTGTACAGGGTCAGGCTTTTATGACTAAGGGGTCCTTTCTGCAGCAGCCCGGGTTGCAACATGTATTAAAGTCCTCAAGGTTAGGAAAAGTTACTGTATTTGTATATTTCCTTAATTTGGGAAAAATAAAATGTAACCTAGGAGAAAATATAAAAACAGCTCCAAAGCAAATTCAGAAAAACCTCCCTTTTAACACTAGCTTGGCAAAGATTGCATTAGTGAAGCATATAGTTTGGTGAGTTGAAGTGTTTGCTAGACTAATTTAGACTACCATGATTAGCACAACTGTATGAAAGACAAACCAACAAACACTGTTGGTAATATAAGCAGACCATGGCTGGTGATTACCAAAACAAATAAATGTACCATCTTCGCCGCTGTGGGTTATTCCTAAAGTTATAAGATGATTAAGGCTTTACCTGTACAATCGGTTTTACTTGTGAAACTGACTAATGAAAGTGTCTAGTGAGTCCCAAACTTCAGCCAGTATAATTTTTGCCCCATCTTTTACCAACTGTGCTGCTATTTAACATGTTTTTTCTTTAATTAAAAAACAAAAATTTAACTTAACATTTTTTAAACTCAGTGGACATTATTATCTAAAATCATCTCAAAGAGGCATTCTTTGGAAAACATGCCAATACCAAAGTAATAACAATAATAATGATAAGTTAAGAGTATTTCAAAGTAATTCTGTGAGATAGAGACATACTGATAGAGAAGAAATCGGAATCCTTAGAGCTCGTGAGAAAATGTTGAGGTAAATCATCTGCTCAGATTACAGTTTGCTCTTTGCAGCTTTATTTAAGAAGCAAGTTAATGTTTACATGACATTGAACTTCAAAGTCCAGGCAATAAGGAGGAAAAGAGAATGAGAGAAAAGCAGTTAATGTGTGTTTTCTCCTTGCTCCGCCCAACCCATGGAGAGGCAGAGGGGGTTGCAGGGGAGCAGGGTGGGGGACAGGAAACAGCCACTGAAGGGAACCAAAGCAGGGGGTTAAGGTTTTATCTTATCAGAGTGCAATAATGTTTTATTAAGTTGTAAACGTTTATCGTGCCAAGACGCAGGTTTCCTAACTCACATGACGATTATTCTTGTTGGAGTTTCAGTATCTTTAAATAATAATCCTTTTCTCTACAGTCTCAGTGTGAAACTCTGTGCCTTAATTCTCTTTGAAGTGATGCAGTCCTTGATCATGTTGTGTTTTCACAATGATACTCTTGGTTTATAGGAACAAAGTTGTTTTTGGAACAAAGTAAGACTTTATCTATAACACAATGAAAAGATCCTCTGCATCATTATTCTTTTCAAGTACTTCCTTTCCAATTCCTCTCTCCTGAGAGGGGTGATGTCACTTATTCCTGACTTTTCAGTTAGGCCATGCTCGTTCATGGCACCAGCAGGGCAGACGAAGGGTGAGGCTTTGCCAGATGGACCCCTGGACAAGGAGGTATCCTTCTAGGCTCCTTCAAAGGGGACCTCCATGCCTGGAAAGTCCCCTTACCTGCATTTTAAAATCTTGTGATGAGTTTTTGAGATGTGTGTAAGTTGATACATTTAGAAATATTAAGTCCCATAAAAGGTCCCTTTAAAGTCAGGCTCTGTAGTTGACAGGCCTATGTGTTCTTAAAAGGATGTCTGAAAGAAAGGAAAAGAAGCTGAAGAGATATTCTCTTCAAAGAAAAGGCAGGGTGAGATTTAAAAAGCTAACTGCCTCTTTCCTCAAGGAGATGGGGCATAACGCCCCACTCCTTACGTGTGGGCCGCACATAGACTTCCCCCCAAAGAGTACAGTGTGGAAAGGGGGAGGAAGAGAAGTCTGACTAACACTGTCTTAGCCAGGCGATCAAGGTCAGTGTCAACAGTGGTGACTGATGATGGTCTCTACCTTGATATGATGTGATGAAAATGGCACCTCACCTCTGCAGTCTTTGTCCCCCAAACCCATGACCCCAGTCCAACCTTGAGAAAATTGTCAAACTAAAATAGAAGGAAATTCTATAAACACTTGAGGAGCACTTCTCAAAACTGTCTGGGCCATCAAGAAAACAAGGAAAGTGTGAGAAACTGTCAAAGCCCGAGGAGCCTAAGGAGACATGACAAGCAGATGGAATGTGGTCACCCGGATGCTTTCCTAGAACAGAAAAAGAATACTAGTTAAAAACTAAGGAAACCGAATAAAGCTTGGACTTTAATTAATAATACTATATCTGTATTGGCCTGTTAGTTATAAGAAATGCACCATGTAATACATGAATAATAGAGGAAACTGGGTATTAGATATATGGGAATTTTTTATACTGTCTTCTCAACTTTTCTCAAATTCTAAAAACTACTATAAAATAGAAAGTTTATTTTTAAAATGCATAAAGCTAATTGCCAGAGAAACTACTGGTTGGAAAACTCTGTGTCTTGCAATCTTTCCTGAAAACCCTTGAGACACTTTATAACCACATGCAGAACTAGGTCATGCCTCTGGTGGCCGCTGCACCAAGATTAATGGGGAAAGATTCTGGTTGTATAGTCCAATGCTTGAAGTTCAAGATGGGAAGGCCATCTTGAAAAGGTAAGATAATTAATCATTCCACATACACATATATTCATCATTCATTCATTCGCATACCACTGCACAGAAACAGTGACACCCTCTCTCCCAGTTCACCTCCTTCTAGTCTCCTTCATGGACTTCTCTGTTTATCCATGCTTAAAGGTGGTATTTCTCATACAGTTTCATGTGCATAATACCCTATATTTTTCTGTCCTCAGCCTCATCTACCACTTACCTCATCTACCATCTACCTCATCTACCACTACCACTTACTTGCCAGTGACTCTCAGATCTAGAGAGCCATCACCTTTTGAGCATCCCACATGCACAACACATCCGCAGTGGCACTTAGCACCTCCTCACAACTTGTTGAAACCACTGCTCTTTTCTTAATCTCTCTTTCTGTGAATGATATCAGCCCCCCCCCCCCCGCCATTCACTCAGATCAGAAACTCACCCTGGACTTTTTGTCCATCCCAGAAAGCCCCTCAGCTACCAAACTGTGTGCACACTCTACCTCCTAAATGTTTCCTGGATCTAGGCCCTTCTCTCCAACCTCAGTACCTTAGCCGGCTTCTTATCATGTCTCTTCACAGAGCCCCTCCCTGGACTCCTCCAGCCCCTGGGTTACCCTCTCACTACCCACACAGAGAGTCTCTAAAACACAGCCTGACCGCACTACTCCTGTGCTGACAACCCTCTGAGGTGCTCTGTCACCCCTGGAATGCAGCCAGCCTTCTCTGCCTGTCATACAAGGCCCTTCTTGCCCCTCTTGTCATTCCTTCCTCATATCCTTCAATGTTTCCAAATTCATCTGCTTCCACCAAACTTCTGGGGATTCCATTTCCCAATTTTTTCCCATGTCCTACTCTACGTCTTCAAAATTCAACCCAAGCTGTCTTTGGGAGCATCCTCTGAGGCCTCCAGACCTCCTCCTGAGTGCTTTCATAGGTGCTCCTCCCCGCCTGTCTCCCTTTCCCGCAGCCATGCGTAGCTCTGGCATTGCGCTCTTCTTTCATTCAATAATTGGCTAGTCTAAATACTATAAATACAGCTGTGAACAAGCCACAAAAGAAAAAACTCCCGCCGTTTGGAGCTTTCACTCTCTGCACACTGGTTTTCCTGTCTTTTCCCCTTGAAGGTGAGAACCATTCTTAATATGCTTCTTAAGCACTTAGCATAATGTCCAGCACATGGTCGGTGCTCAAAATTATAGATGATTATGTGAAGGAAGGTCCCTGACTGTGCTCCTTCCATCCTTCTTGCCATTCAGTGATGGGAATTAGAGAAATGCCTTTAACATGGTGAGGAAAAATAACTTCAATACATCTCTCCATCCCTTCCCACGTCCTTCTCCCAGCTGAATTTTATTTCCCTTGGATCAGCACATGTTTAGTGACTCATGACCGCACATCTTTCTTTGAGGGTCTCCACTTGCCTCTGGAAAGAATAATGCTGCCGTAATCGGAGTATTATACATGCCACTTGTTTTTAATTTTAAGAATCAAGCTATATCATCACAAAGAATTATATTTCTAGGGCAAGACATTCAAGTTATAAACTGTGGTGCCATGCAGCAGTGATATTAAGGGACCCAGAGGTTAGGGACAGAGGAGGAGAGCAGAAATGGAAGGGGAATTTTCCCATCTTGCAAAAATGGAAGTTTCCAGATACTGCATTACATTTGTGTGTCAAAAACTAGAATCCTATACTTCAACCTCTATTGCTTTTCATTGTACAGTCTTTGGTACTGTTTGGATTTTTTTTTAATCAGAAAATTGTAGAAAACTAGTTAGAATAGGAAAACAATGAAGGCTGGCCAGGCACAGTGGCTCATGCCTGTAATCTCAACACTTTGGGAGGCCAAGGTGGGTGGATTATTTGAGCCCGGGAGTTCCAGACCAGCCTGAGCAACATAGCGAGACCTTGCCTCTATAAAAAAATTTATGTATATACTAAATATTATATATATAAATTATGTAGTAATAATACATTATACTGCAATGTATACATTACATGTAATATAACATTACATATATATAAATTATGTAGTAATTATAACATAGTAATTTATATAAATATGTATTATATAATACTTTATATACAATGTTATATAATAATTTATACATGTTATATAAATCGTAATAATTTATATGTAATATATGTAATGTTATATATGTATGCATGTATTTCATACATATATATAAAATAATGGCGAGATGACATATTTATTGTGGAAGAAAGGCGGCACAGACACCAGGAGGTTGTTTGAAGAGCTCTTTCCTCTGGAGTCACAATGGGCACTGGGAGGTGGACGCGTCCAGCATTGACTGTAGCCAGTGACCTCAGGGAGTGTGTCTGGCCTGGCTTCCAGCTGACAGCTTTCCCATCGGTGCTGAGTCACTGACTGCAGTTGCAACTGATGTGCTTCCTTGACTAAGGGTACCATGGAACATCTTCTGCCCTTGGCCCCCAGAGCCTTGGGAACAGATTCCTGGAAATTCTGAGCAAGGTGGTGGGAAGTCCATTGCAACCCACTTGCCAGAAAGCCTTCCTCCACTGATGGATGTACGGTGGCTGGCCATGTCCCTCTTTGTCCCTTTTCTGACGATGTGATTCTCATCTACCCTATGGAGTTGTTGGAAAGAACACAGCCTCCGAAACCAGAAGACCAGGATGAGAGGGTGTCCAGGCGCTGCCTTGTTCAGGGACCTTGTGTCAGACACTCAGACTCCTTATGCTTCTGTTCTCACCACTCTGCCCAAACACACTGTTGTGGTTTGAATGCTCCCCTCAAAATTCACATGGAAACTTAATCCCCAATGGGGCAGTATTGAGAGGTGAGGCCTTTAAGAGATGATTGGATCATGAGGGTTTTGCCCTTATAAGTAGAATAATCCACTCATGGATTAATGGTTAATGAGTTACCACAGGAGGGGAACTGGTGGCTTTACAAGACAAGGAAGAGATCTGAGCTAGCATGTGAGCACACTCTGCCCCTTTGCCACGTGATGCCCTGTGCCACCCTAGGACTCTGTAGAGAGTCCCCACCAACAAGAAGGCTCTCACCAGATGTGGCCTCTCAACCTGGAACTTCCTAGCCTCCATAACTACAAGAAATACAGTTCTTTCCTTGTAAAATACCCAGTTTTAAGTATTCTGCTGGAAGTGACAGAAAATGGACACGAACCTTCCCCATGTCTCCCAATCTTTATAAGGATCAAAGAGAAGAAATATGTAGAGTTCCTCTGTGAGCTCGAATATTGTTTAGTAGTAGCAGCATCTCTTTGAACTTTTGCTTATAAGATCTTCAATTCCAACTCCATCACAAGTCATGATGTCATCTCTAAATATCTCATTTGCTTTTCTGTTCGTGCCTGCACCACGAAGTGGGTGACACAGGTGGATGTGTGCCTTGTGGAAAAACATGGCTGAGATCCCTGGGGTGATTGGGCAAAGGCCTTGGTTATGTTCCCATGTGAAGAATCTATTTCACTCTAGGCAACTGCTGGACAAATTCAGGCTATTGATTATGTAGCAGAGAGAGACAGAGCCAGAGAGGTGGCTAGCCCAAATGTGTCACCATCAAATTGTGTATAATGAGGGAATGTCTTACACTGTTGTCCCCATGGAAGCTTGTAGCCCGAGCACAGCTTTCACCTTTGCAGCTGATGCCTATGCCTGCTTCAAGAGTGGCTGTGTTTGGGTTTGTTTTGTTTTGTTTTTATTGCTCACACACAAATAAGAAGGAATTACTGTATTTTTGTGTAGGTATTTGTATTTGCTTTGATGGTTTTAAGAGAGGCTTCAACACGGGGCCATTCTCTGGATTCCTTTGGCTGCAGAGCTGAGACTGAGCCTGAAACAGGCTGAGCCTGAGGCTGGGAGAGAGTTCAGGTGTTTCCCGTTCATGGGTTTGAGCAGAAGAGGAAAGATCTAAGAAGCACTGATCTGGCCAGGAGGCTGCTTTCACCAGCCGATGAACAAGTGTCTGGTGATCACACGTCTGTGCTTGGAGAGAATTCTTCTGGGAAGGCCTGTGAGTCAGGGCCTCTGGGACTCCTTGGCTGGGGGACTTCAGATGAGTCACTGTGCTTTCTGATGCCTGACAAATAAGTAGACGATAATGTGCTCGCCTTCAGTCTGGAAGATATGTGACCCTTTGGGGAAGAGGGTCAGCAGTGGGGAATTGTGTCACCACCGTTTCCTTTTCTGACCCATGGCCTTTCCTGCAGATCCATGTCAAACACCACAACTGAGCAGCTCGATGTCTCATTTTTGCACCTTATCTTGTTTTTCTTTTTCTTCCTAAATTGAATCATTCAGGGCTCTTGATGGTCTCTGAAATGAGTTGAATTTTCCTAGCCTGACATTCAAATTCTGGCTCCTTCCTATTTTCCCACTGAGGGTGCCCTGCTACTCCAACCCAATTCATCAGCTGGCCATTCCCTGAGCGTGCCTAGACAGTTCCACCCTTGCTCACATTTCTCCTCTTGTCTGCGTGCACCCCCACCCTCACCCCTCAGACCTCACCTTCTCTTTTTATGTAAACCTATTGAAATTCTGCTCCAGTCCGACAATACTGGGTGTCAGTGGCCCCTTCCCCAACTACTGTAGCCCCTGGCAACTCCTCCCAGCTCAGCCCTGCAGCCGTAGTCGCACCTCCAAACTTGGCAAGGGCTCTCGCCTGGCACCTCTCCTTTATGTTGGGGATGTGTCTTGTACTTTGCTGTATTTCCAGAGCTTGGAAGGGGTTATAATGTGTAATGGGTGTTCTATGATATTTGCTCTAGATAAGGATGAAATGATCTGCCGCCCTGAGCAATGCCCTGAATGCTTGTTCCTGCAGGTGGAGTTGGGGAGGGAGGCTGAAAGAAGAAACGCACAGGGCAGCTCTGTTTATATCTCTTCTGTACTGAGGTTTCAAGCAACATTAGCTTAAGAAAAAAGATTTTATGCTGACAATTTGAAAACCATTGGAAACCACTGTTGTTTCTACGCCTAATTGATAAACTAGGGGAAATTCATACCTGACATTGACAAGCATGTCTGTGGCACAGATAACTCATCAGAAAAGGAAGGATAGAGAACAAGTGTGGGCATTTTACATGGCCCAGGA
The DNA here is from genome assembly GCF_001604975.1 of Cebus imitator. Classification (NCBI taxonomy): domain Eukaryota; kingdom Metazoa; phylum Chordata; class Mammalia; order Primates; family Cebidae; genus Cebus; species Cebus imitator. The sequence goes on from NW_016107345.1 coordinate 2,713,006, forward strand.
AAATCATACCTGTCCTGTAGAAAGGGGTTTCTTAAACAATGAACTTGCCAAGATCATCTAAATTCTGGAAGTTTGCATTTTGGGTCACAAGAGGTCACAAGTGATTGAAGCTCCACAGTGAGTTCTACAAGGGGTTAGAGACCTGGCTCCTTTGTAAAAGCCTTACCAGGCATTTGAGGGCCCCAGGGGACAGTGTAAAGCCCAGCCTCCTTGTTTGCTCCAGTAAAGCATTGTTTGGATGCAGGAGACAGACTCCAGTGCTGCCTACTAGCTCAATGAATAGGCGACTGGGGTTGGCATGAGGTTATAGGTAAAGGAGACCTAGGACAGCAAATCAGGCTCAGCCAGGCCCAGGAAACCAGCACAGGAGAGTCACTCACATGGCTGGTTGCTCACTCCAGGCCCACATCATCCTGCTTCTGTCTGCCTGTCTCTGCCGTGAGTCTCCCGTGCTTGGCATCTACCCGCCCAGAGTCCACAGGACTTCATGGCTCCAGAGCCTGCTGCCATCTGGATGGCCGGCCACAGATGGCCTGCCACTCAGATCACATTTGTGAGAGGGAGGCTCAGGTTGACCGGGCACAGCCCCTGCTGCGTCCACTCCCTGCCTGATCAGTGAGAGGAAAGTGTTACCACAGGGTCAGGAAGCACCGACAGGGCTGGATGCAGAGGGTGGATGAGTAGAGCTCAGGCTGCCAAGACAAGGGCAGTGTGGGTAGGGCAAGAATGCCCAGCCTTGCACTGACCCCTTGCCTAGCATCCTCACAGACCCAGAGACACCTGGCCCTGCAATTTGTAGAGTTTTGGAGCACTTCCTCACCGTGTAAGCACAGTAATACCGCAGTGGATGTTTTCACAGCCAGCTTCCACCCGTGATTGTAAGGCTCTTGCTTCCTCCTAGGGCTTCAGTCTAGTTTCCCCCTCACAGTGTGGATCTTACAGCTTAGGATGGAATCTGCTTGGCCAATTTTTAAGCTTTGACAACACAGAAAGTCAGAAAATAGGCCTTCATACTCAGTGTGGTTGCCTCTTACATGAAAGGTAGTGTCTAAAGTCAGCACACAGAGTGAAATACATGGAATCAAAATGTCTCCTGAAAATCCTTTAAATCACCCATAAAGAATGGGTCACATACATCTCTCAGGAAGCTTAATCCAGTCATTTTCTTCTAGCACTAGACAGACCATGTTTTTTGGCTGACAACCAGGCAATGCCGTTGGTTTGCATTCAGGATCGTGTTTTACGAAAAATCTTTAGATCCCTTCTCAGGTTTAAAAAAAAAAAAAAAAAGCTATGTGCTTTTTTAAGAGGCCCATCGTAACCTAGAACCCCAGGGAAATGCAGGTTTTCTCTGAGGCACCTTCTCATGGGAATGTGAGAGGGATGCCTTCAACATTAAATCACCTGCCTGCCTGCCTGCATTTCTCTCTCCCTCTCTCCCTTTTTTCTTTCTTCCTTCCTTCCTTCCTTCTCTTCTTCCTTCCTTTCTCTCTGGCAAGGATATATTGTTAAATTGCTGTAGGTTAGCTGTACGTGGGATGAGATGTCACCGTAAGAGGACAATGTCCCTGTCTGTCCCTCTCCCCTTCTCGCACATGGTGAGGAGGTACTTTCTCAGGGAGGGACACTGGCCTGTGGTCTGCAGTGCTTCCCCCATCCCTTCCCCAGCCCCTGTCACCACATATTCCAGCCCCACCCCCCATGCACTACATCCTACTGTAGTGACCCCAGATTAACGGGTTGATTCTAACCCTGCTGTGCTCAGTTGCTCTACCTGAGAAGTGAACTTTAACAAAGAAGGGGAAAGCGTGCATACTAATAAAACATCTGATTTTGAACAATTAGCTAGATATGGAAGGCTAATCTTTCAAATCATCTTTCTAAAAATGAAAAGATGGACTAGATCACTGGCCCTTAAACTTGGCCATCCATCAGAATCACTGACAGAGCACAGAATTGGTTCAGTAGCTCTAGGGCAGGTCAAGAATCTGCACTTCTGACACTGCCGCCACCTCTGCCGCCGCCACCTCTGCCAGGTCTGCCCCACCCAATGCTGGTGTTACCTGTCAGCCAGAACCACACCGCAAATCCCTGGAAGGGGTGCTTGGTTGGAAGGCCTTCATTAAAGAAACAGCATCACTGTCCTTCATGCATAAACTAAGGATAATAGTCGTCTGTTCCTGTTACGTAGATTTGTTGTAATCACTAAATGACTTAATATTCATAGTGTTCAGAACTGTGTCTGATACAAAGTAATTGCTATACAAGTGTTTTTAAGTAACAGTAATTTTTAAAGTCCCATGCCAGTTATCCATCAGCAAACTCTAGTCCAATACCTCTAGAACAAATGAAATCAACTTCCTTAAATACAGGTGAAATCCTGGTCTGAGACGCAGCTGAAAGCCTGGGCTTAGATGGCTGGAAAACAAAATAAGAAATGTGAATGTTTCTCATAATTTTTCCCAGGCCCGGAGCACAGATAACCTACAAGATCTCCTATTGCAGACTGATGATGCTCTGGGCTGGGCTGGAAGAGACAGGAACAGTCACAGGCCTTCCATTGCTACCACCTTGACCACTGACAGCACAATTCTTATTCCCACAACATGGCCCAGCTAGCCTCAGATCACCTGCCAGAGGTGTCTCTACGGAACTCTCCATGATATGTCATCCCACTAGTTATTAATCACATCCCCATGCTGTTTCATTACATGGTAACCACTATTTAAAATGACCTGATTTATGTGTATCTGTTTATTATGCCTTCTCCACTAGAACGCACATATATATGTCTCATTCTGTACTACACCCCAGCACCTATCACAATGCTGACACATAGTAGATGCCCAGTAAATATGTATTGAATATATGAACCACAATATTGTCAAAGGGTATGATATTGAAAGGGAAAATACCACATAATCTTTCTGTTTTACCTATCATCACCTTTCTCTCTCTTACTCCTGTGAGTTGAAAGCTGCTTTCTGAGAGCTAGTAGTCTGAAAGCAGACAGCCCTGTGTTGGAATTGCTAACCACCGGAGAAGGACTGCTCGCAGCTTTCCTTTGAAGGCTCTCAGTCTTGCCTGACTGCTGGCTGATGGGACATTTGTCTTAAAGTATCAACAATGTACAAAGGGACTGGCTGGTGCCTAGACAACCTTTATTCTCAGAAATATTCACATACTCTAAATGGGAGGTGTCAAACCTAAGCCAATGACTCCATTAAAACCCAGGCTTCCCACTGAGAGCAACTGACATGGATTTCTATTTGCTTCTCCTGACCAAAATTTACTTCTCGACCAAAATTCACTGGTTTATACAGAGAGACAGAACACGTGGTGGGCATCTCAGGAGTTCAAATCAAAGACAGAAAAACACCTCTTAATTATAGGTAATAGGTGAATTTTTAATATATATTTTTCCTTCATTTATTTTTTATAGAGATGGGGTATCACTGTGTTGGCCAGGGTGGTGTTGAACTCCTGGCCGTAAGCAATCCTGCCACCTCAGCCTCCCAAAGTGCTGGGATTACAGGTGTGAGCTACCACCCTTGGCAGTAATAGATGGATTTGATAATACAACCAAACCAAATTTTTGTGCAGTTTCTCACTAGGGCCACTGTTGGCCTCTGGGCAGAGATACTACTTTGTGGTGTAGGATTTCCCCACATGATAGGACGTTTATTATCCCCCATCCCTGGGGAACTAAATGCCAGTATCCCCGTGGAGAATTTGTGACATCCAGAAAATGTTGGCATTGCCAAAGATCTTCTGATGGAGAGACTGCCCATTTGAGAACCACTAGTTAGGGAAAAGTAAATTCCTTCATTTTACTTCAAATGGGGTGTGTTAGCATCATCTTGCTCGAGCAGCTTTAAAAAGTTAATTTCTAATTATGTAAATAACACATTATCTTTGTAAACAAATACTATAGATAAATCTGAAGTCTCCTTTGATGCCTGCTTCCAGTTCCAGTCCTCCTCGCTTCTCTGAGGAAGTGAGAGTAACTGACATGGTTTCTACCTCCAAGACCCTCTGCTTTGTGTTTACATACAGACGTAGGAACCTGCATACAAGTATAATGGAGTGTTGTTGGTGTGCATTTGTGCTGCATATTTCATCTACAACTTGAATTTTTCACTCCACAATACCTGTTGAAGGTCTTTCCATGTCCAAACACGTAGAAATGCCTCATCCTATGGCTGAGTAATATGTAATGGCTGCACAGCATTTTATCATGTCAGTGGGCCTCTTAGCAGAGAGCTGCAAAGGAAATCAGTTCCCTGGATGTGGCCTTGTCTGTGGTCTGGTCACAGGACCAAATTAGACAAAAGCTGAGGTCATTTTGAATCATCTCCTCCAACCCTGCTGCAGTCCACAGAACAAAGCAGTGGTTTGACTTGAATTTGAACAGAGTATCTCTAACCCAGCTCTCTGAGCCTACTGCAATGAAATTGATTCATTTCCTTCTGTAGCTTCTAGCATGGCATTCTTTGTTGATAAATTATGGTTCTAAGGGAGCAGATTTGATGATCCCCTTCGTCCTTCAACCAAATGCATAAAGAAGAATGTTTACTTTTATGGGTAATTACAGGTCTATGAATTGTAAACTAGTCCATCTACTCTGAGCACTTAATATGAGGCACCTTCATCCCTTATCTCCAATCCTCATAACAGTCTTTCACAGTAGGTATTACTAGCTCATTTTCACAGGGATGAAAACTGAAACTTGGAGAGATTATATAATTTGTCTAAGGCAAATCAGTTAGTAAGTGACACAGACCCAGGGCTTTCTCTCAGATAGTAATTATTATATCATTAATTTATGTATTCAACAATATTCATTGAATGTCTATCGTGTGCTAGAAATGGTACTAAGAATACATCAGTAAACCAGGCAGTAAACAAAGCCAACAAGCATATGAAAAAATGTTTAGTATCACTAATCATTAAAGAAATGCAAACAACCACAATGAGATATCATCTTACACCAATCAGACTGGCTATTATTAAAAAGTCAAAAAATGACAGATGCTGGTGTGGTCACAGAGAAAGGGAACACTTATACACCGCTGGTGGGAGTGTAAACTAGTTCATCTGCTCTGGAAAGCAGTTTGGTGATTTCCCAAAGAATTTAAAACAGAACTGCCACACCACCCAGCAATCCTATTATTATACTAAAAAAAAAATACCCAAAGGAATATAAACCATTCTGCTGTAAAGGCATCTAGCTGCATATGTTTATTGCAACACTATTACAATGGCAAAGACCTGGAATCAACCTAAATGCCTATCAGTGGTGGACTGGATAAAGAAAATGTGGTGCATAGACACCATGAAATACTATGCAGCCATTAAAAAGAATGAGATCATGCCCTTTGCGGTAACATGGATGGAGCTGGAGGCCATTATCCTAAGGGAATTAATATAGGAACAGAAAAACAAATGCTGCATTTTCTCACTTATAAGTGGGAGCTAAACATTGAGTTCACATGGACACAAAGAGTGAACAATAGACACCAGGGCCTACTTGATAGTGGAGGGTAGAAGAAGGGTGAGGGTCAAAAAACTACCTATTGGGTACTATGCTTGTTACTTGGGTGATGAAATAATATGCACACCAAATCCCCGTGACAGGCAATTTACCTATGTAACGAATCCACACATTGTACCCTCTGAACCGAAAATAAAAGTTGGAACAGAAAGAAAGTGAAACAAAGATGAGATCTTTGCCCTTCTAAATTCTAGAGCTGACATTCTAGTAAGGGACACAGAGGTGAACCAACAAACATGTACTATCTTTTAGGGAACATTAAGTACTATGAATGAACGTAAAGCAGAATAAAGGGACAATGAGTTGCAGAGGGGTTTTTTTAGAAAGGGTGTTGGATAAGGCCTACCTGGAGTTGTGACATTCAAGCAGAGACCTGAGTGAAGCAAGAGAGTGGGCTGAGCAAAATCTCAGGTGAACCAGTGTTGCATGCAGAGATCAGTAGGTGCAAAGGCTCTAAGGTAGGACATTCTGGGTATGTTCAAGAAACATAAAACAGTGGCAAGGTCACTTGAACTGTTCAAGGCCTAACATACCACTCTACCAGCAACTCCCTGGGTTGATTCTGAATGTGATAGGAAATCTTTGGAGTATTTTGAACAGAAGGGTGGTATGATCTTGTTTAAGTTTTTAGAGAATCATCCAGACTCCTATGTGGAGAAATGATTGTAGGTGGGGAAGAATAGATTTAAGGATGCAAGGTAGGAGGCTACTATAAAAATCCAGGGAAGGGAAGGTCATAGATTGGCCTAGAGCAGTAAGCTGTGGAGAAGGTAAGAAGTGATCAAATTTGGGTGTGTTTTGAAGGTAGAGCTGATAAAGCTTTTTGATGAATTGAATAACTTTTAAAGAAGAAGCGCAGTTAAGGATGATTCTAACCTTTTTGCCTGGTCATCTCATTGGAGGTGGTGCCATTTACTGAAATTAGAAAGCCTGGTGTGGAGTGGGGAGTGGGAAACACGTTTGAGGAAGAGTGGGGAATCAAGAATTCTATTTTTGACATGTTACAATTGTGAAGTCTGTTAGACCTGCAGATAGAAGTGTTGAATCAGCAAATGAATTCATCATGAAAAGAGTCGAGGCTAAAGTACAAATTTGGGAGTCATCAACATCTTGATGATCTTTACAGGTATGGGATCTAATGAGCTTAATGGGAATTAAGTAATACTATCTAGTTTATTACTTATTATGGGTAGGTCACAGCACTTTGTGCTTGGAATATACCAGCAACCAAGGCAGACACGGTGATTATTCGAAGTGGTTTGCTTCGAGCCCTGTATGCCACCAGGAATGGTCTTGACTTTTGTTGTTGTTAAACTTATTAAATGTTGGAGTGGAAGCAAGCTTACAGATGACCAAAACCTCTCTCCAATTTACAGTTGAGGAAACTGAGGCCTGGAGAAGTTAAGTAATTTGTTAAAACCTAGTGTTCATAAGCCACGTATACTTTGGAGTTTTAAATAATGTTCAGTCCAAAGAGTCTATATTCTTCATTTTTATTTGTATTTTTCTTATACTCTAAGAAAGAAAGTTGAAGTTGAGTGGACAGTAAAAAAAGATGATTAGACCTATGAGAGATTCAACTGAATTCAATAAATCATTATTGAATGCCTATTGTGCTAGAACCTATGCATATAAAATGACTAAGAAGACAATTCCTACAATGGAAGAAAATATTTGCAAATTACATTTCTGAAAAGAGAGTATTATTTAGAATATATAAAAACTCTTCAACTCAATAATAAAAAAGACAAATAACTTGTGAAAAATTGGCAAAGGATCTAAATAGATATTTCTCCAAAGAAAATATACAAGTGGTTAATAAGCACATGAAAAGATGTTCAAATAATTAACCATCAGGGAAATACAAATCAGAACCACAATAAGATAACACTTCACATCCTCTATGATGGCTACAATAAAAAAGACAGACAGTAACAAGTTCTGGTGAAGATGTGGAGAAATTGGAACACTTCTACATTGCTGGTGAGACTGTAAAACAGTATAGCTGCTTGAGAAGTAGTTTGGTGGTTCCCTAGAATGTTAAACATAAAGTTATCATATGACTTAGCAATTCCACTCCTAGGTATATACACAAGAGAAATTAAAACATGTCTACACAAAAACTTGTATACAAATACACATGATCCTTATTCATAAGAGCCCAAAAGTAGGAACAACCCAAACATCCATCAACTGATAAATGGGTAAACAAAAGGTGGTGTAGCTACACAATAAATGGTATCCATATATACAGTGGAATATTATTCAGGAGAATTGCCTGGGAAGCTAGTTCAAGGTGAGAATGGAGAGCCAAGGACAGAATCCTGTGAGGCGCCAACACTGAAAAAACAAGTAGCAAAGGAAGGTCTATGAAGAAAACAGATGATCAGGAGTAAAAGACCAAGAGAAAGAAGAGTTGATATTATGGAAACCAAGGGAAAGTCTTCCAACAAGGAACTGTGTAACAGAAGCAAATGCTAGAGTGAGGTCATCAGTGAAAACCAAGAAACAACCACCAAGCACAATGGACATCCATGACTGCAATCTGAATGTACCAGCTGTAAAGACATGTCCAGAATAATTGAGGAAATAGGAATGTAGACTGTGTGTATAAAATGATATTACACATTTGTTGTTAATTTTCTTGTTGTGATATGATAATGTGGGTATGTAGGAAGATGTTCCTGTTTTTTATGAAAGAACACAATTATTTCAGGGTGAAACGTTAGAATTTCTGTAATTTACTGAATAAAAATTTAGCAGATAAAATGGATGAAACAATTAAAATAGTAACAATTGTTCAATCTAAGTAACAACTGTATATGTTTATTATACTGTTCTCTCCTGGTTTTTGTCCATTTGAAAACTTTGGAAAATCTAAAGCAATCAACCACACAAACAAAACCTGAAAAGAAGCCCTGGATTAGGCAGTTAGGAGAACCCTGGTGACACCAGAGAACACAGCTGTGGTTGAGAAGTGGGTGTAACACACAGATTGTAGGGAATTTAAGGCTGGGGAGTGGGCACAAACCCTCCTGAAAGAAGTTCAGCCTGAAATTAAAAAAAAAAAAAAAAAAAACTAGAAAAGGCAATGAGGTCCCATGAACTTTTTTTTTTTTTTTAATGCACATATCTGGGTTTGTGTACAGGCAGTGGGAAGAAACCACTAAGAAGCTGAAGGCAAAAGCTGTTGCTGAGAGAAATAGTAATTCAGGGAGGAAGAGAAGAAGAAACATGAACAAGAGCTCAGGAAGAGGAGAGGGCACTTCTTTTAAGCTGGGGGTGGAAGGGAATTATTTGTTGTGAAGAAAATTGAATGAGCATAAACAAACCTGCAATGTCGATATACGGAGTTGTGTTCCATCTCCACTGAGATCAGATGTCTGCAAGTCTATATGTTTATAATACTGAATATAACATCAGAAACAAAGCTGCAAAGTATTTCTCTTCAGCTTCGTACATTTTGGCTATTGCATACTGTATTGTCAGGATTGATCTAAGAGGACAGCTGTCATGTGGCTTGCTAGATCAGAGGAAGTTTAGGGCAAGGAAGTGAATGGGTGGTAACAGGGAACCCATCAGGGGTAAAAGTGGTAATCCTTCCCCATTCAGGGAAAAGATGGGTGATTCACAGCAACCAAGACCATAGGAGTATTGGTTAAACCAAAACTCCAGTTTACTCTTATGAACTACCTCAGAATCCCAAGGGGTTTCCATCCAAGGGAGCAGGACAGTAGCATCATTTGGGGACTTCTAAGCATGGTGTTAGGTCATGAGAGCCAGGGAAGTGGGGAGCATCAACAGGCAGATACAAAGACCCTTGAGGTTGGGGGAGGAGGACTTTGAGCAAAGGGGATCAAACAGGTGGATTGTTCCTCCCGCAGATTCTCGAAGAGGGTGACTGAGGCTATCATAGCATGCATAGTCTTCCTGTCAGCACAGGAGCGTTGTTTCCTGACCTATACCAGCAGAGGTACAGATCAATCCGGGACATTTATTCTCAGCCCCCGTTGGTTGAAGATTCCAAGCAAGCTTGGACCGAAACAGAAAATGGACCAATATCTTGAGCAATCTCAACAGAGCCAGGACCAGGCAGGGATCAAACTACAACTCTCCTTCTGGATAAAGAAATATCCACAAAAATTTACTTCGAATACCATATTATCTTGAGACAGTTCCATGGCTCAGATTCTTGGTGTTGTCTCCTTTGTCTTTGTGCCCCAGACACATGTTCCATTGTGTAAATGACACAAATGAGGACACCATTCTCTTGTCAGTGATTCTTAAACTTTTTCACCCAAAAGCCACTAACGGTAGAAGAGAGAAAATGTTGATGCTGGGAACTTTAGGGACTTGCGTCTAATCAATATTTCCAAAGCACAAAATCGATTCCATGTCTCTCAGTTGCCTTAGGAACCCAGGTGTGCTTTGTATTCTAGTAATAGCAGAACAGGAGACCTCCAACTGTGGTCCACTTTGGCTGTGTTTTAGTCGGCTGCTATTTTCTGTTGCTGCAGTATTAAGTCACCGAAAACTTGATGGCTTAACACACACAGTTATCTTACAGTTCCATAAGTCAGAAGTCCATCATGGGTTCCACTGGGCTAAAGGTGTCTGCAGGTTCATGTTTTCTTCTGGAGGCTTAGGGAGAATTCCTTTCCCTTCCCTTTCCAGCTTCTCAAGACTGTCCCCATTCCTTGGCTCATGACTTCCTTCCTCCATCTTTTTCTTTTTCTTTCTTTCTTTTTTTTTGAGACATGGTCTTACTGTCACCCAGGCTGGAGTGCAGTGGAACAATCACAGCTCACTGCAGCCTCAACCTCCAAGGCTCAAGTGATCCTCCTGCCTCAGCCTCCTGAGTAACTGGGACCACAGTTACATGCCGCCACACCTGGCTAAGTTTTTTTTATTTTTTGTAGAGATGGGATCTCACTGCGTTTCCCAGGCTGATCTGAAACTCCTGGGCTCAAGCGATCCTCCTGCCTTGGCCTCCAAAAGTGCTGGGATTACAGGCTTGAACCACTGCACCCAGCCTTTCCACCTTCAAAGCCAGCATTGTGCATTTCTCTGACCTTTCTTCATAGGCACATCTCCCTCTCACTAACTACAGTTGGGAAAGGTCCTCTGCTTTTAAGGACTCACATTTATATTATGCTTATTCAGAACATGCAGGATAATTTCCCCATCCCAAGGTCCACAATCTTAATTACATCTGCAAAGCCTCTCTTGCCATGTAAGGTAACATATTCACATGTTCTTGGAATTAGGAACTGGACATCTTTGGGGGCACATTATTCTGTCTATCACAGCTGCTATCGCAAGAAGCCCTCCGGTTAATCCTAGGGAATACATTAAGGTAATTCTCACCTTCCTGAGAGGGTAGGCAGGCCTATAGTATTTCCAGACACTTCTTGTCATCTAGAGATCTAAGCTTTTCTGTATATTGCTAAGAGTCATCAACCTCTCTTATATGAGCTACCAAGAATAACTGAAAACATCCCCATGGATTTCCCAAGGACACCCCCAAGGTAAGGACGACAAGGTCACCCCCACTGAGAGCCTCTGCTCAGAGGGGTGTGAGTGGAAGGCAGTGTCTGTCCCTGGAAGGGCTGCGGGGTCAGTTTTTGGCTTACAGAGGCTGAAGAAATTTCCTGGAACAATACCTAGTGGGCTCTACTGCTTTAGATAGTGACTGTGATTTATCACCAGTTAAAGCAATCACCTCTCTCTAAGGCTCTTGTTGTTCAATCTTTAGCCATAATATACCCAAGGTGGGGCTAACCTCAGAGAGTGTCCACCCTGGCTGCACGTTGAAATCATGGGGTATCTTTAAAAAATACTGATACCCAGGTGTCACCCCTGAGAGTCTGATTAAATAGACTGGGTCCTCTAGCTATTTTAACACTCCAGGTGATTAGCCAGAGCTGATAACATGTTATTAGGAGATTTTCTCTGTGAATAACCTTGACATGGGAGTGAGGAAGAGCTTAGTAGCGTTGAAATAAACACTTCCCGTTGGCTGGAGAAATTTCCTTGTGAGCCACTCTCCCTTTCATTTATCCCACTCTTTCTCCTTTTCTCCCTTCTACCCATTTTTGTTATAATGATTTAGAATTCATCATACAGTTCCCTTTCCTTCAACCAAACCCTTACTCCGTTGCAACAAAGGTAAGGATGAAAAGGGCAGCACAGTTGACAGCTCCATGTTTTTACTTCCTCTTGGTGTAAAGTTTTACAAATAAAGGGAGTGTTACAGTGAGATGCTCCGATGAGGGATAAATAGGAAATATGCCAATGCCCAGCTGGACTCAGCCTGATCCACTCCACATTGCCAGCCATCAGACTTTGTGGAAAGCACAGGCTAAAGGCACTCTTGCTGCCTCTCAAACTCTCCGAGGTTTTTTTGTGTGGTGTAATGCTCACATCTGAAGAAGGCCAAACCTCAAGCTTTCTCTGTGTGTCTGTACATTTCAGTCTCTGAAGGAAAGCACTGTCTACTACGAATGTTTTATTCTGTCATCTGCCAGGTGGAAATTAGTGAGGGAAAAAGGCTGGTTCAGCACGTCCACCACTAGCTTTTGTAAAGGAGGAACCAAATAACTGTTTCTTATTATTTGTGAAGCCTAGGTTTCAGAATGGACTGCTTTTATATTCTCATGAAAAGTACCAAAGAATATTAAAGCTAGTTGTCATTGGTTTCAAAACCCACACAGTTGATGAGTTACATATGGGTGGGCTGCAAGGCATTTCCGCAGTCATGAGAATTGTAGTTGTGCATCTTAGACTACATGCTCCTAGTGCTATGATTAGAGACAAAATGTGAAGAGGGAAATCATTTCCTTGTCCCAAGGTGGCTGGGTGATATGCTTCTTGGTTTGAAAAATTAAAAGTATCATTTAATTGGTAGCTAGAGGAGCAATAGCTCCTCTATTTATGGCTCATTTGAATCCAATCTTAATTCATTAAGACAGTCCTAGCAGCTGGGTGTAGTGGCTCACGCCTATAATCCCAACACTTTGGGAGGCCAAGGCGGGCCGATCACCTGAGGCCTGGAGTTCAAGACCAGCCTAACCAACATGGAGAAACCCCATGTCTACTAAAAGTACAAAAAATTTGCCAGACATGGTGGCACGTGCCTGTAATCCCATCTACTCGGGAGACTGAGGCAGTAGAAAAGCTTCAACCTGAGAGGCAGAAGTTACAGTGAGCCGAGATTGTGCCAATGCACTCCAGCCTGGGGAACAATAGCAAAACTCCGTTTCGAAAAATAAAAAATAAAAATAAAAAAGACAGTCCTGACTTAACTGGACAAGGCATAATTTGATCTGAGTGTATATAGAGCTGCAAAGGCATGTACACATATATATATTTCTATTATACATAGTCTGTTAGCATATATTTAGCCTAAGGGATGACCATGCTGTGTAAAATACATCATACATGGGCCTGTATGCTTTCAGACTCCTTCCCCACCCTTCACCTGCTCTGCTCTTTGTCTTACCAGTGCCCACCCTTGCAAACAGATTTCTCTGGCTCCCAGGTCACCTAGGCCCCACCTGGGCTCAGCCAATGAGAAACACTGGAGGGTGGGAGGAAGGAAAAGACCCGGGTTTCTCCCCCTAAGCCTCTCAGATGTGGATGATGCCTCTGACAGTAGCAGTGGCCTGGCTCCAGTCCCTGGCAGAAAGGCTGCCACGGTTGTGGCTGTCTCAGTGACCCTAGTCCCTGGGCATTTGTAAACACCATCTTCTCAAATGGTTCCTTCAGTCCAGGATTGGGAGTGGCTTCCTGCTGTCACTATTCTAAGCTTCTCAGATTCTCTGTCACCTGTGTAACCAAACACATTTTCCTTTAATATAGATTAGCTATTAATAGATTCCTTAATTATAGTTGTGGTTGCCAATCTATTATTGTTTGTAATTATTTGTTTGAAGGGTAGTTCTTAGTCTTTTGAAGTTATTTATATTTGCCCGTAACATTTTAAAACGCTTAGATATCATAAATGCTTGTGAATTCCACCATCTTGAGCTTCAAAGGAGTGACCTAATTTTACTATATGTGTTCATATGGTAAATGTAATGGAAATAGTAAATCATAAGCCAGTGAATGATTGTTGTTCATAATGGAACTACTGCTGTATTTTGTAGAAATAGCCCACATCTATTCTTAAGCTAATATACAGGCTAACTTCCAGCAATCGTGCCATGGAGGAATTATCCAGTAGTAGTTACAGTAAAAGAAATGCTCATAATAACCTTGCAACTTGGAAGTAATTATATCTTCCTCTTTAAGTGATTTATTTTCATCATTACTTACAACATCTTTCCTGAACCTTAGCCTAAAATCCTCTCTCCTGCTGACTGCAAATTTAGATCCTTCCAGAAGGGGAGTGCATTAGTAGAATACCGTCAAAGGGCCCTCAACTAAAGCAAGTCAATTTGGCTACCATTTCCTTTCTTCCCTCCGTTTCTCATCTTTCAAGCTTAAATGACCCTACAAGTGTAAGACAAGCACATAAATGAGCTAGGATTTCAAACCTGGAACCTGGCACTGTATCTCTCAAGAGCCGATGAGTGTCTGATTAAAGGTGGCAGATAAGCATACTTGACTTATCCTCACCAAGACCCCACGAAAACGAGAGTAAAAACTGATAATCACCTAGTAATGGTAAAGGGACTCTCAGCAGATAAGCAATTTCACAGAATTTCTGGAGGGTAAACAGTAGATGGAGAAGTGGAGGTAGAAGAAAGATAAAGGAAGCCAAACCTCTATTACAAGAGTAAGGGTGGAGGAGGCTAGAATGGAGGAGGAAATCCTTGCAATGCAAAATCTGGGAGACGAGGCAATTCATAAACATTAGCTGAGAGAGTGATGGGGCTGAAACCACCATGACTAATGAAATACTCAAAAGGAGCAGTTAGCCTCTCATCCCTCCTCTACCTTTACTTCCTCACCTGACTAAAAATCTGACAGCCTTGTTCTTCTCGCTATAAAATGAGGTAGCCCCAAAAATGAAACTCCTGGTATCCTGACATTTAGGAATTCCCTAGCTAAATAGCTGAGTCCCACCAAGTAATTATAATGCAAGTAACAGATGCAGCAAATAGTTATAAATACAATGAGTACATTATGTATTAATTCATTTAATATTCACAACTCTAGGAAGAAACTAAAGCACAGAGTGCTGTCTGAGATGATGCAGCAGTTAATTGGCAATGCTAAATCACCACAAGGTTAAATTACCACTAGTAAGCTTATTCCAGGTACAGAAAAAAACAAAAACAAGCAAGCAACAAACCCCAAAGCCAATTAGCACCTTATTGTCTCATTCTGAAGTAAAGACAACTGAGGATGATCAGATACTTGAAGAAAGAATAGAACACGATACAAAAATTAGCTGGGCGTGATGGTGCATATCTGTAATCCCAGCAACTTGGGAGGCTGAGGCTCAAGAATCACTTGAACCCAGGAGGTAGAGGTTGAAGTGAGCTGAGATTGCACCACTGCGCTCCAGCCTGGGCAAGAGAGTGAGACTCTGTCTCAAAAAATAAAAATAAAAATGTATCATGAAAGAAAGATAAAAATAAAAACAAGAATGACCGAAGGAAAGACTAAAGATGAGAAACAGAAGAGAAGAAGACCCCAGCTGGCCCCCTTGAGTAATTTGAGGAAATACTGTGTTATAAAAGAACAGGATACAGTGAAAAAAGAAAAATCAGAGATCTGTAAAGAGCCTTTGGAAATTAAAAACATTTACCAAAAATAAAATCTATATATTTTTTAAGCAAAAGCATTAGAATATAAATTTAAAGAAATCTCCCAAAGAGGACAAAAGATGGAAATCATAAAAGAAAAGAAAGGAGTATCAGAGGGCTAAGCCAGGATGTTCCACAGCTGACTAATAGTAGTGACTGGAAGAGAAAAAGGTTATTGAGAAATAGAAGACATTTCCAAGAGCTGAAGGACATGAGCCCATTAGACATAGAATCATTACATTTACACGTCAGGGATAAAGAAAAGATCCTCTATGGCATTCATAATCTGTGTTGTGACTAAAATTAAGTCTTTTGTGCTCTCCGTATAGGTTTAGTCCAGGAGCTGAAAATGAGCAACAGGGTTCACATTATGGTGACCATGAAAAATATTGTTAGTAATCACTCTGATTACATTCCTTTTCTTGCATAGTCTTGTTTTTTTCACTGGAGTTTGTATTTGCCTTTCTGAGCATCTTTATCATCATTTTATCCCTCAAGTTTATTCAGTCTCTTTATGTAATCTGCTTCTTTGCTCCTGAGACCTCCCCTACTCCAATTTGGACGTCTTGTTTTCTGGGTTCTACACAGGAATCAGCCAGGGTCTTCACTGGATTAGATTACTTGGAGTCTACATTTTCTTCTTTCTGGTCTTACACCCTTGGTTTGCTGAGACAGATCCTCAGGTAACTTATTTAGAAAGGATATGTAGGTGATCAATTTCTTTGACATCATATTCAATTATCACCTTTCATTGATATGTTAGCCAAAAGTGTATTTTTAGTTTGAAAATTTTTTTTTCTTGAAACATGGGAAAATTATTCCAATGCCTTCTAGCATCAAGTGCTGCTAAGAACAGGTCTGATACAATTCAAATTTTCATTTGTTGGTGAGAACATTCCTCTCCTCTACTCCTACTCTTTAAAAATGGATACAGCATGCACTAGCAGTATAAGCATGTTGCTTAAAGGCAGGAAGATATCTACAGATGAAATGTCTAAAAAGGTAAAAAATGATTGCCTCCGTACAGTGGTACTGGGGAAGACAGTTCACCACTGCTTTTATTTACTTTTTCTTAACAACAAGCATTATTATTTTGAAAAAAATTTTAAATTATAAAACATGTGTTGCTAAACTAGAGAGAAAAGCCAGTGAAAGACTATCACACAGGGCAGGGTTGTGTTATCTCTGGGGCAGGGAGATGGTGTGCTTAGGACTCAGAAAGGTGCTCCTAGAGAACTGACTTTACTGTTATTTGACGTAAGAACTAACTGACCAATTGCTTGTTTCATACTTACCCTTTAAATGGTACATTCATGTTTTATGAATTTTCCTGATATACAATTCACAATTTTTAAAAAGAGGCATATGACATACATTCATTCCAAATGCCAATGTAAATGTCTGGTCCAAGTCAGCATAGCAAAATAAAAAGTGCCTTGCAAAGATAAAATTATCAAGAATTTTCTTTAATAGTACAAAAATGTAGATCAGGCCAGGCATGGTGGAGAGAAAGTTCCCTCCCTAGAACTTTGAGAGGTGAGGCAGGAAGATTTATTCAGGCCAGGGGTTCAAGACCGGCCAGATCCTGTCTGGGCAACATAGTGATCCCTTCCTTATTTCCTGTAGCAAAATTCAGTCTTTTTCTGTCCTTAAAAAAAAAAAAAAAAAAAAAAATCTAAAAGCCAGGCACAGTGGTATGTGCCTGTAGTCCTAGTTACTTGGGAAACTGAGGCAGGAGGATCACTTGAGCCCAGGAGTTAGCTGTAGTCATTCTACTGCACTCCAGCCTGGGTGACAGAACAAGACTCTGTCTCTTTAAAAAAACAAACAAACAAACAAAAACTATTATTAATTTTCCCTTTTCACTTCTCTCAGATTCAATATTATAGGTTGAAATGTTAAGTATTAAGTTCAATTGTTATCTAACAATTTATTTACAGATGAGTTAAGCTTATATTTTTTTAAGGGTTTTTAACATCCCTTGGGAGAGGAAGATACTATTTGAACCTCAGGTTGTTGGAGATTTCAATACAAAGATAAAGTCTTGTTTTTGTAAGGTTATGTTTCTAGAGATTTACTTCTGATTATTTAATTCAGTTCCACATTGACTGAGTGTGTGAGACCTACCAGGAATTCATTTACCCAATAAATATGCCAGGCACGGTTTTGGCCTAAAGTTGCACATGAAGTCCTTGCTCTCATCGAGCTTACATTCTAGGAGAACAGGGGAGACAGATAGTCAGCAATTCAACAAATAATTCTTTTATATATCAAGTGATAAAGAAAATAGAGCAGAAAAAGAAGGTGGAGTGGAGAGCAGGGCTTCTATTTCATGCAGAAACCCAAAGGAAGTGAGAGAGGGAGACGTGTGGCTATTCGGGGTTGTATAATCCCAGCACCTGCCTTCTTCTGGGGTTACACAAATAAATATGTCTCTGTCCACCAGGTGTGTATAGACTATGAAAGAACCCATGATAATCTGAACTCTCAGAATAAGAATTTTGTAGAAGGGGTAAGATTCAGAGTATGTTTAGAATGAAGATATACAGATGGAAGGCAGGTCAATAGGAGGGCTTCAAGTTTAAGAGAGAGGAGAGTAAGCAGGCAAGAATGGAAGAAGCATTTCATAAAGGCAAAGCCAGCTAGGCTGGGCTGAAAGAATAGCTAAGAAAATGGGGTGACGATGGTATACATGGGTGAAGGGAACTGGGGAAGAACTTAAAGCAAAATGAATTCTAAGCATAATACATGACAAACGGGGTAAGCAGAGAGTGGATGAGAGGGATGATCTTTGCCCAAAGCAACTCTAAGCAGAGTAGAGAGTGAAGCCATTTTCCCCAGATGAAGGAGTGACCCCACTGAGCTGGGCCACTACATGCTGCAACCATGAAAGTCTTATCTCTGATCATGATGAACTCACAGGCCAGTGAGCTCAGATGCATAGACAGAGGAAGTCCGAGGACACTCAACTGCAAAACTGAAGGTAGCATAAGAACCCCCAAATAAGTCTAAGCTGCTTTCAGTCTTAGTAGTACTAGTTAGTACAATAAACAAACGAACAAACCCGGACCTCCCCTCCCCCCACCCACAAACCTTGAAAAGTAACAGAGTATGTGCAGACCATGATAAGGGAGTTTCAGGGCATAATGCACAGCAAAACTTTCTCCAGACAAACAAGAATCCCTTTGTCCCAAATCCCTAGGTTCACCAGGGGTGTTTGGGGCCCAGAGGCTCTCTCTTTTCCTCTCCCCGTCAATCTCTCTATTTCTGTCATCTTCACCATTTCTCTTCCACCCTTCCATCTCCCCCTCTTTCTTTCTCTCCAAACCAAGCCCTCAGACCTCAACCCAACCCTCTCTTCTTTCCAGGAGTTCTGACCCTTCCCCCCAGGGTGATGCCCCTTTTTTATCGTTCCCTTTTGCATCACTTACCCCACAACCTTCCTCCAACCCACGCTTCTTAGAAAGTAGAGAAAAGTAAGGAATTCTAGAAATTTCTCATTGAATGTCTTCACTCTTGTTACTAAACAAAAAGCAGAAGTTGACACTGGAACTCAGGGAAGAAAATTGAAACTCAGTTACCTACCAATACCTACATATTTCAGTTTTCCAGAGGGAAAGGGAATTGGGAAAGGCACAGGGGAGAAGGAAATAGAGAAGAACAGCTCTACTATCATTTGTGTGTATGTGTGTTTCTCCCATGGATTAGAGACCATGCCACACATTGCTGAAGCCTGCATCTTCCACAGCGCCTTAGCAGGTAGAAATACTCGAAGGAATGAGTGAATGAATAAATGGATACACGAGCATAGCAAATGAAGCACCGAGTGCAGTGAGGTTGCTCCCAGCCGTCTCACGACAGTGCTGGTTCCCTGTCACTCACTGCAGATACAGCCGGCTTCTTGGAAGCTATCCTGGACCCCAGCAGTTATCTCCAGGAACACTCCAGTTGTCCCTCTGGCAAGTGCGGTCTTGCAGAACAACACGACCATCAGCTAGCTGCTGCAGGCATTCATAACCACCTTACGAAGTCAGCACTTGGGTATCTGGTCTTATCCCAAATTTCTTCCACCCAGGCCCTCTTAGTTGGACCTGTTGATTTCATAAGTCAATAATCCCTTCCCTCTCTTACAAATAATGTGGATTAGGTAGTATCAAGGTATAAATCTCTTTCAAAGTTCTATGTACAATACACACAATGCTTGTATCTCAAAGTTAACTTTTTAAAAATACCATAAACGTTATTACAAGGAAGTCATTACTAACCTACAGAACCCTTAACACTCAGTATATCCCACATGAGCTGCCTGCTAATACCCTTTAAACCCTGCTCTCGGCATGGGATTCCTGTGCTGAAAACACAGCTGCCCGGTGTCTGAACGACTCTGTACAGCACTGACAGCCAAAGCTGGTCCCACTTTCCAGGCCACACTCCATGCATTCCCCATTGCTTCCAACATGCGCTGGCTGCCTTACAATCAGGTGGTGGCCATTCTCATCTCTGTCCCTTTGCCCAGGCACCTTCCTCTTCCCCAGAGCTTCTCTCTCTTTCCCCTCCTCTCTCTCCTGCCTGACTGAAATCAAGAAATTGGATGGGCAAAGGCTTCCTCCAGAGAGCCTTCCTGACTGGTCCAATCCTTGTAGCTCTCTGGGCTACCCACATTCTCCTTTGCCCGTGGTCAGCACGGCCCCACAGTGTACTTCGGGATTCATAGGCATTCTCTCTCCAGCCAGGCAGTACCTTCCCCCTGGAAGTACCCATAGCTTTTATTTCTCTCTGTCTCTCAGAGTACTTAACACATTGTTTTTTGCATAATGGATGTTACGGAAAAACTCTGATTGAGTCAAAGTAACTACATCCATTTGTTTAAGGACTTGCAGTTCACCCCATTGTTCCTTAGATGATGGGCACTGGGAGAAGGATCGGCATAACCAAGGCGGAGGGTTTAGGCCTAATTCCAGGCCTCTTTCTCATGATTCTTCTTGAAGATTCTGTTTTCATCTTATTTTTAGGATGGGTAGCGGAGCACATGGCAAGATCCTAAGAAGTCATGTTTCCACTAAATTAATATATGCACACATTATTATAAACTAAGTTATACATGCAGTTTAGACAAGAGAGAATTTCTAAGAGGTGAAGATTACAATGAGAGGAAGGAGAGCTGAGGAAGCTCTGCTCAAAATAGCAAGCACTCCTCTCTTTCCAAGGGGGAATCTCATAGATTACATTTTAGAGATAAATGTGGGTAACAGGTAAGAATGCTGTATAATAACAACACCCAGATGCAAAGAATGTCACATTTCTGTATTGCTCTAAAATCCCATTAAACTTGGCTACAAGGTCCTTTCTCTCCAAGGTTGGGAAATAGTCTAATATCCTGATTACTGGGTCTTCCTGACCCCTCCATGGGAATGTACAGGAGCCCCGGGCTTTCACGTGCCCAGAGAAATAGGGATATTCTGATTCATAGACCATGGTGGTTGTCATGGTAACCGCTACTCCTGCTACTCCATGTTCTAGCTTTTTGTGCTAGTCTGGCCCTCTAGGGGGCCATGGAAAGGTGATGCTGTGCTTGTCTTCCCTGGCCACAGGTTATCCATGGAGAGCCCTACCCCAGCTCTCAAAGTCGGAGTGCACAGTGTGCAGCCTCCACAGGCTTTCCAGTGGCTCCCACCTGAGTTCACGCAGTGGGTGTGGGATGCAGGTCCCTGCCACCCTGGAAATTTCTAGTCCAACCCCCACCTCCTACACAGACTTCCCATCTTAAGGGGTCACCAGTAGGGCTGGACCACCCTCCCCTCCTTCAGCCATAGCAACTGTCTCCACCATCCTGAATAATTCTTCTTAATCAGTCTGGATTTTAAACAAAGATCTGAGTGGAAGGGCTTTATCCTGGGGGCCCAAAAACTTCTCTGTTTTAGGCTCCAAAGCACAAAGGGCTATTTCTTTCCCCCTAAGGAAGGAGAGCCAGCCCAAGACACAAAACTGAAAGCTAAGAAGAAATTCCCTTATCATGCTTTTTTGCTGGTAAGATCACAGCAGTAAAAAGGACACCAATTAACTTCTCTGCCATTCTCTGTTTCATGGGTGAACACTCAGCATATGGATATGTGTTTGTGTGTGTGTGTGGTGGAGTGGGGGCTGTGTGGCCAAGTGCATTAACAAAAGCGATGTGGAGTCCTGATGAAATCTCAAAGGGCAGCTCCGAAAGAGGAGCCATGAAAAGAAAGCATTAACTGTAGCAGGTGCTGCTGTGCCCTGGGACTATGGGAAATGAGGAAATGGTGGTTTGCAAGGATTTTCTGGGAAGCAGTTGGACTAGGGCTGGTGTAAAGAATAAGACTGACAGTGTCCCAGGGGCCAGAGGGTCTGAAGATGGCCAGCTCTTCCCTCGCCCAGCCCTGCATCCTACCATGGGGCTACACCAAGGGATGCCTTTTTCTCACTCATAAAAAATGTTACCGGGCTGCTGCGGATCTGTTTAGGAAAGACAATGGGATAAGAACACATGCCAGGTTCAGGGAAAGCATTGGTATTTTGGTTGACTGTAAAGACTGACACAATTCTGTACTGCATCTAATCTTACATGAAAGCCTCACCAAGCGTCAGGGAAACAAAAAGCATTGACATGACCGAACACCAATCAAGGGAAGCCAGGGATGGGAAATCAAGGCAGAGCAGCATCCTCATCACCCTCCCTCGTCTCCTCATCGAGTTGGTCAATCAGTCAAGTGCTCTGGCTGTCTCAGTCCAGGCAAATACGGGGACTTCTTAAAGTAAATTCTCATTTAAAGAGTTAGAGGAGAGCTTTTAAAGATGATTGTTCCTGCTAGGCTTCCTTATTTGATATTGTAAACAACTAGGAAATTATCTTAATAAGTGTATTCTATATGAACGTCTTAAAATGGAGAAATTGGGAAAGAAAAGATTTGAGATTTCATTCATTAATCATCAAGAATGACTTTTTTTAAAAAGTTCACTTGGTAACTATAAATGTAATATCTGTTCATTGCAGAAAATAATTAGGTCACTACCAAATTGCTCTCCTCAAAGTTATGTATATTATAATACATGTTATGAATTATATAGAACCAGTTTGTTTTCCCATTACTACTACTTGTGTTTTCTCTCTTCCCCATAGACTTGACCATTAGGCATGTTCTTAATCTTTTCCATGTTTGCCAATGTGATAGGCAAATGACCTTCCTTGTATTGGTCTCCATTTCCCTGATGCTAGTGATGTGGACATGGTTCACATACTATTTGTCATTGATACTTTTTCTATGACTTACTTGTTTTTATTCTTTGCCCTCATTCTTGTGTATTGCTTGTTCAATTAGCACTGATATTAATCCTGTATTATTCTCCTGAAGATATTTCCTCAAAGTATATGTCATTTGTCCTTGAACAATTTTTATGGTGTCTTTAGCCAAACAGGGGGTTTTTAATGCAAAGAAATCTATCAGTGACTTACTTTATGGTATTTGGGATTTTCTGATTTATTTAGGAAGGTATCCTTCATTATAAAAATATTCTCTTTTATTTTCCTATTTGGTATTTTTGTTGTCTTTTGGGTTTTTGTTTGTTTGTTTTTGTTTTCTGAGATGGAGTCTCACCCTGCCGCCCAGGCTGGAGTGCAGTGGCACAATCTCGGCTCACTGCAACCTCTGCCTCCCAGGTTGAAGCGATTCTCCTGCCTCAGCCTCCTGAGTAGCTGGGATTATAGGGGCCTGCCACCACAACTGGTTAATTTTTGTATTTTTAGTACAGACAGGGTTTCACCGTTATTGGCCAGGCTGGTCTTGAACTTCTGAGCTCAGGTGATTCGTCCACCTCAGCCTCCCAAAATGCTGAGATCACAGGCATGAATCACTGTGCCTGGCCATTTTTGTGGTCTTTAAAAAAGTTTCTATCATCAACTTAGCTTTTATTTATTTGTTGTATAATGCAGACATAAGACCCTTAGTTAACACCACATAACCACATTTAAATGCATTATAGAGAAATAAGGAACCTAAGCTCTTTTATTCATCTGAGAGACTGTGGTGAGAACTCTGTGAGAAAGGAAGATGTTACCCAAAAAAGATCACACACTATAGTGGGAAGGCATTATGGTAACCACATAATCCAAATTTTCTAAAATAGTCCAGTTTGTAATATTCTTTCTTACTGACACAGCATTAGCACCAACTTATTCAGAAACTGTGGTCATATACCCAGTCAGCCTGTGAAAGAGAACAAGGGTAAGCACCACAGGAAGTCTATTGAATTCTACTAATTCAGAGGCTCAAGGCCCACTTCTGCCTGGCTTTCCAGGCAGAAATGTTAGGGAGAACATTTGAACTGAACCTCAAAGGCAAGCTAAATTTTGATAGACCAAGATGGTGAGAGAGATCCTTCCAAGCCCAGGGAACACAGCAGCAAAGGCAGAGAAGCAGGGAAGCACAGGTTGTGTGCCTGGAACCCTTGCGATCTGTCCAATTGTCAGCCTTACAGTGAAGTCATGAGGAATTCAGTTAGATGGCAGTTTGAGGTTAGACTTTGAAAGTCAAAGAAATGAATTTGCGCTTTATTTTCTAGATAATGGATAACCTCTGAAATCTTCCTTTAAAAATGGCTTTATTGAGATATGATTCACATACTGGTCAACTCAGCAATTTAAAGTGTAAAATTCACCCTTTTAAAGTGTATAATTCAAAAGTTTTTAGTATAATCACAGACAAATGCAACCATCAACACAGTCACTTTTAGAAAATTTTCATCACCTCAAAAAGAAACGTGTACCCTTTGGCTGTGACCTCCCTAAGCCCCAACTTTATCCCAGCCCTAAGTAACCACTAATCTATTTTTTGCCCCTATAGATTTCCCTGTTCTGGGCATTTCATATCCATGAAACCATATAATTTGTGGTCTTTTGTGAGTGGCTTCTTTGATTTGGCACAATATTACCACTAAAGGCTTGAACTACAGAATTCTCTGACAAACTGGGTCTTTAGAAAGAAGGGACTGGATTCAGGATGGTGGATGTGGGCTGGGAGACCAAGGAGACCCATTAGGAGGCCAGTGAGTAGCTGTTATGTGGTCAAATGAGTGCTCAGTAAGGAAGCTTTTGGCTGCAAGTAAGGAACCCTGAACTACACATGGCTTAAATGCCAGAGACATATTATATACTGACAGGAACCTGGAAGTAGGTGGTTTTTAAGTTGGCCCATTATTTACCAATGTTGCCATGGACCTCGCTCTTCCATCTTTCTATCCACCATCTTAGTGTACTGGTTTTTACACTCTGACTTTCTCCCTCATTGTTGCAAGATGCTGCTGCTCTTCAAGGAATCACCTCTTCATACAACTGCTTACAAAAACCTGCATCTCTGGCTTTTAGGAAAGGAACCCTTTTCCCAGTGCCCTACCTAAGAAACATCCCCTCACGTGCCATTGGCCAGGATCATGCCACATATCCGTGCCTTAGTTTCAAGGTAGACTGAGCATGGGTCTGTCTGCCATTGTCAGTCCCTATGGTGGGTGGTGAGCTCTGCCCAGCAAGAAGGAAGGAAGAGGTGTTGTTAGCAATTGTGTAGGCTAACAAGAATGTTTGGCACAAAAGACAAAGAAGATCCAGGATAGTAAAGCATTCATAGTCCAGCAAAGGACAGTCTTTTTTGAAGATAAGAATATGATCAAACGTCACAGTGAAGATAAGAAAAACAGTAGTCAATAAAAAGATGATGGGACCAGGCACAGTGGCTCACACCTGTAATCTCAGCACATTGGGAAGCCAATGCAGGAGGATCGTTTGAGCCCAGGAGTTCAAGACTGGCCTGGGCAAGACAGCAAGACCTTATCTCTACAAAACAATCAAAAAATTAGCCAGGCATGGTGGTTCCAGCTACTCAGGAGGCTGAGGTGGGAGGATTGCTTGCACCCAGAAGGTTGAGGTTGGAGTGGGCCATGATCACACCACTGCACTCTAGCCTGGGCAACAGAGCAAGACCCTGTCCCATAAACAAAAACAACACAATTTTTTTTTTGAGTTGTCTCAGTTTTTCTTATACATTTGTCATAAAATGAAGTTTTAAAGCCCCATAGTCAATAGAAAACCGACGGTGCTTCCTATAAAAAGAAAGTGTCAGTAATAAATACAAAAACAACAAAAGAATCTTACTAATTTCTCCTTAGACAGCATAGCCTACAGAAGATTCTGTTCCTTAGCCAAGCTCTCTACAAAAGGGTGAGATCCCAAGTGTCAAAGAGGCATTAAAGACACACACCACGTGATTCAGTGTCCTCTAATGTCTGTCATAGACCATCTTAGTTCT
Organism: Cebus imitator; assembly: GCF_001604975.1. NCBI lineage: Eukaryota > Metazoa > Chordata > Mammalia > Primates > Cebidae > Cebus > Cebus imitator. The sequence continues at coordinate 2,738,631 of NW_016107345.1, forward strand.
GGGACCCCGCAGTGCTAAGCACCCTAAGCTTCTGGGAACGTGTAGGAGATCCTTATCTTTGATCTGAAGAGGTACTTCATTTATTAAATATAAAAACTTCTAATGTGTGCTGTTGAGTCTAACTCTTGTATGACAAGCAGAGTCAAAAGAATACTCTGTGTGCCTTGATGCTTTTTGGTGTGTGCCTGGACAGAGGGATGAATGTCTTGAGCTTCACCGTCAGAAATTGCCATGTTTGTAAGTCAAAAAGGGTCTACAATTGTCATTTCTAATATAGTTCAGCCTAATCAACCACCAAGGATGTTAACATTGATTCTGGGGAGGCATGAGGGGATGGAAAATCTTTTATTATATTACTCTTATTTATGAGCATGTATGATTTTTGAATCATTAAGAATTCTAATTTAAAAAACTTTTAAGGAACTAAAAGAGAGCACTTAGCCTGAGCTGTCAAAAGCTGTGAATAAGCTATGAGTCCCTGGGCAGGTCCCCTCATTTTTCTGTTCTAGGGTTTCTTCACCTCAGCACTATTGACATATTGGACCAGATAGTTGTTTGGAGTGGGGGACCGTCTGGCGTATTGTAGGATGTTTGACAGCATTCCTGGCTTCTACCCACTGATAACAGTATTACCCCCCGAAATGGCAATAAAAAATGTCTCCAGATGTTGCCAAACGTTTTCCAGGGGGCAAACGCACCCCTGGTTGAGAACCACTGCTCTTGTCCCCAGTTTCTCATCAATAAAAGGAGGCACAGAACCAAGTGCTTGAAGCTCCCCTGAAGCCCCAAAATCTCTGACTCTGTCAATGTTGAATCTGTAAATGTGTTTTCCAGAAGATATTTTCCTTCAGAGCCACTAGAGGGGACACTCTGCTACACAAAGGACAAAAACAGAGCACTCAGGGAACTTTGTTTTCCTCTCCTCTTGACTTTGTTTCTGTTTCTGACAAGCCCCAGCCTTAAATAAATAGTCTTTGATGTTGAGAGTGATAACCCCTCACCATGAGACATGAAGAGCTGTTTGTCTTGTGCTTGGAGCCATAAAAGTCAGTGTTTTTAGATATGGCGGGGAGGGGAGAGCAAAATGTTCTCTGCTTTTTAAACATTCTTTGTAAGGTAGTCAGATGAATCATGCCTCTAAAAAAAGATATGAATTTCCATAACGGGAGCCTGCGGGACAACCAGGCTCAGAGGTAAAAAATCTAGTTCTCTTCCTGGTCCTGCCACTTCTGGGCTGTGTGATGTTGGCTAAATTTCTTGACTTCTCTGGTTTTATATAGATGATAGAGCTGAGGAGACTGAGGCTAAGAAGTTAAGGTCACCCAGTATGTTAAGTGGTCAAGCAAGGACTTGCATCTCACCCATCAACTTGATAGAATAGTTGTGAAAACCAAATGAGATGGAGTACGTGAAAGAGTCTTGAAAAATAGAAAACCTCACACAAGTTCAAAACGTGGACGTGTAGATCTTGTGGGAATGAGAGAAGAGGATGGCTGCGGGGTGGCAAGAGGGAGCGGGGTAGGTCCACACAGCAAACAGAAGATACTCCTTCTCCAAGTGTTGTAAATTACAGGTAGGAGCCTCAGTGCCTCCGAATCCTTCACTAGTGATAGAGCTTCATCCCTAGGGCTTATAGTCTCCATCCCTGTCAAAGTGGGCAGATCACTTAAAGGGGTTTACTTTGTGCTGTCATGAGTTGTTTAAACACCTTAGCGAAAGTGAGGGGTCTATGTCAACACTGATTTAAACTCACTAAGAAGAAAAAAAAAAGGAGAAAAAATAAATAAAAATTAAAAAAAAAATTTTTTTTAACCCTGAACCACAATAGAAAATATGTTTCACAGAGAGACCCAGCTCACATACATACTATAAAATTGAAACAAAAGTGTTAGTTATAATGTACTCAGATCTTTTCTGTTGTTTTATTTTATTCTGTCACTTGAAACCAATGCTGACCCACTAAATGGTGAGTCCTGATCTGCACTTAAGGGTACTACACTAGAAGATTTTGTGGAGAGGAAAAATGTATAGGGTCCTGGGGCTGGTCTAGGAGGAAACAGATGTGGCCTCCAAACAATACTCAAGGAGCCCTAAAGATGAACTTTTCACAGTTTTCCAAGGGCTAATTCTCTGAGGCTTGATTTATGAGGAAGAAAATAGAACAATAATTCCAAATTCAAATTCCCAAAATTCACCTGAATGAGTGAGGTTGGGCCATTGGGTAGCAACCTCTAGGCTGGATTCTCAGAGGTTATGATCTAAACCCCACATTATTAACATAAAATATAGATGACATAAAGTAACCACCACAAAAAACATTTTTAATTCAACATTTATTGAGCCATTATTATATGTCAGACATTGCAGTAAGCACTTTACATGAGCGATAGGACATAAGTTTAAGTGTTCCCTGATTTTCTTCTCTTCTTGCCCACTAACAAGAGTTCTGGCTTTGTCTGAATTCTTTTCTGCCCCCATCAAAAGAAGAACTGGACAGAAGCAGAAGGACCAGAAGAATGCTGATTAGGACTTGAGAAAAAGCTTTTAGGGAGCTTGGGAGAAAGAAAGGAAGGCAGAAGCTATGGGGTGGAAGGGGCTTGGATAGGAGGGGAAAAGGATGCTAAGGGATATTGAAGAGGATCTTTGTGATGTTTGAGAAATACAAGTATTAATATGAGTTAATTAGAAATTACTTTTGGTGACTAGATTGGGTTTCTTGGGCTGCGACCTCTCCTCTCACCCCAAGATTGCACCCTGTGGGTCATGGTCTGAATAGGGTTATATATGCATTATCTTATTTAATCTGCATAACAAACCCATGAGATGATATTAGTATTTCCTTTTTTTTCAGTTGAAGAAAAAGAACTTGATACAGTCTAAGTAATTACGGGCAGCTAATAAATAGTGAAACCAGGACTGGGACTTAAGACTTTTGATCATGAAAGCACAACTCATAAGTCCAAGAGCATAGATGATTCCCAGTATAAACAATATCAGTTAATAAAATACTTGGGAATAAATTTAACAAAAGAATTGCAAGACTTGTACACTGAAAACAACAAAACATTGCTGAAATAAATTAAAGATCTAAATCAATGAGAAGGCTTCCTAGGTTCATGAATCAGATGACTTAATCTTGCTAAGATGGGATTGCTCCCAAAATTGATCTGCAGGTACAATTTAACATCTATCAAACCCCCAGATGATTTTTTACAGAAATTGAGAAGCTGATCCTAAAAATCATATAGCAATGCAAGGGATCCAGAATAGCCAAACAATCTTGAAAAAGAACAAAGTTGAGCGTGGGCTCACACTTCCTAATTTCCAAACATAATATGAAGCAACAGTAATCAAAACAGTGTGGTACTGGCATAACAATAGATATCTAAATCAATGGAACAGAATTAAGAGTCCAAGGATAAATATTAATATTTATGGTCAGTTGATTTTTGACAAAGGGGCTAAGGCAATTCAATAGGGGAAAGAATAAACTATTTTTTTAAATAAACTCTTTATTTTAGAATAGTTTTATATGTACAGAATTATTGTAAGAATAATATTTTCAGCAAATGGTTATGGGACAACCAGATAGCCACATGAAAAGAATGAATGTGCATCCCTCTCTCATACCATAAGTAAAATTAATTTAAAGTGTACTATAGATCTAAATGTAAGAACTAAAACTATAAAACTCTTAGAAGAAACTCAGGTGTAAATCTTTATGACCTTGGGTTAGATAATGTTTTCTCAAATATGATGCCAAAAATATAAGTGATGAAAGAAAAGATTGGTAAGTTGGACTTCATCAAAACTAAAAACTTTTATGCTTCAAATAACGACAACCAGAAATGAAATGACAACAATAGACAAGGAGATAATATTGTAAAACACATATCTGATAAGGGATTTGTGTCTGGGATATATAAAGAATCCCTAAACCTCAAAAACTTTTTAAAAATTAGCCAAATTTGAAAAATAAGGATTTGAATAGATAGTCCTCCAAAGAAGATATAAAAGTGACCAATAAGCTCCTGAAAACACACTCAACATTATTAGTCATTTGTTAAATGCAATTCAAAACCACCATGAGATATCATGTTGCACCCACTAGGATGGCTATAATAAAAAAGACACAATAACAGTGTTGGCGAGGATATGGAGAAATCAGAACCCTCAGAAATTGCTAGTGAGAATGTAAAATGATGCCACACTTTGGAAAACAGTTTGACAGCTTCTCAAAATGTTAAACATAGTATGATATCACCCAGCAATCCCACTCTTTTGTGTTTAACCAAGAGACATGAATGCATGTCCACAAAAAAACTTGCACATGAATGTTCATAGCAACATTATTCATAACAGCCAAAAAGTGAAAACAACTCAAGTGTTCATCAACTGAGATTTGGATCAACAAAATGTTGTACACCCACCCATTTTGGAATATTATTTGGCCATACAAAGGAATGAAGTACTAAAATATTCTATGCCTTAGTTAATTTGCTGTTGCTTAAACAGAACACTTGAAACTGGGTAATTTATAAAGAAAAGGAATTCAGTTCTTACAATTATGAAGGCTGAGAAGTCCAAAGTCTAGGGATCACATTGGATGAGGACCTTCTTGCTGGTGGTGACTCTCTGCCAAGTCCCAAGGTGACACAGGACATTACATGGTGAGCAGACTGAGAGTGCCAGCTCAGGTCCCTCTTCCTCTTCTTATAAACCCCCAAGTCTCTCTCTCATGATAACCCATTATTCCATTAACCAATTAATCCATTAATCCATGAGTGGATTAGTCACCTCTGAAAGCCCCCACCTCTCAATACTACCATATTGGAGATTAAATTTCAACATGAGTTTTGGAGAGGACAAATATTTGAACTATATATTGTATGATTCCATTTGTAGGAAATGTCCATAAGAGGCAAATCTATAGGGACAGAAACTAGATGAGTGGCCATCTAGGGCTGATAGGTGGGGACAAATGAAGAGTGATACCTAATAGGCACAGTGTTTTTGTGGGGGATGACAAAAAATGTTAACAAAAAAATAGATTATAAATTACACAATTCTGAAATACACTAAAATCCATTGAATTGTATACTTTAAGTGGGGGAACTTTATGGTATGGAAATTAAACCTTAATCAATTTTTTTTGAAAGAGAGGGAATGAAATGAGAGAAATTGAAGGCAGCAAGTATACACAAATCTTCCAAGGAACTCCGTGCCTCCATAAAGGTTTTGTTTTGTTTTAATTACCAGTATTTAACTGCATTTGTGTAGCAAAGGAGGAGGATGCTCCACTTCAGGTGGAGGCTAGGGAAGTGCCATTGTACTTACTTCTCTGTATCTAAATGGATATTTTTCTCAGTTCTCTGATTTTATTTTCACTGTTAGAATCAAGCCCAGAGCATATAACCCAAGAATCTGCATCTCACTTAAGCTTACCGATCATTTCTGCTTCTTTATTTTTCTGTTTACATTAAACTGATAGGATGTAGGGTAAAGAAATAATCAGCCTCTGTTCATCTTATTAGAGAAATAAATACCTGTGTATATGAAGCAAGCATGGCCACTGAGTCTTTGGGGAAACAGAGCAGGGAGGTGCCCAGAGGCATTTTCTGCAGAGAAGGAAGAAAAGAATAAACACGTCTTCTGCCAAAAATGCCTGGAACTTAAAGCACTTTCCTCAGCCCAAGATCAGGCTGTGTGCAGACACTGACAGTGAACCTGATCAGTTGCTGCTGCTCCCTTGATTAAAAGCATGTGGCTTTCTCTCTTATGAAATTCACCTCTATAAATTCCACCTGCCTAGGGATTCAAACTACACGGAACAAGTGCAATTCCTCAGACTGGCAACTGGCAGAGCTCCCAGGAGCAAGGTAGAACTACACAATGTTCCAGGCATCAGAGGCATAGGTTGCCTGAGCCAGGGAGAGGGGTCTCTGAACTGACACACCACCCACAGTGGGAAGGAAAGCAGTGGGTGTGTTATCAAGGAGGCCACCCAAACCTCTCAGACCCCTCCACAAGGGGCTGGAAATTCCTGGTTTTGTCTTCCTCTTAGAATGAGACATTTACTCTAAGAGAATCATGGAAAAGTACAAACCACAGAATCATAAACCACAGAGGGAGAGGCTACCTCGTAGGTCATTCTTATGCTGGACCCAGATACCCCGATAAGCAGATGTTCTGTCTCGCCACCCCTCCTCACCTTTGCTTACCCACAGCCATTGGCAGGACTCTCCCTCAGGCCCAGAAAGGCAACTGATTCCTGGTAGGAGGACACAAAGAGTAGAAAGTAACCACCATTGTCAGGTCCAAATCTGTTTCCTGTCCCTTCTAGTCCCTCCTGCACTTTAAAACCACACCCCAGTTGCAACCCTTTTTCCGAGTCTGGAGTCTTTGAGAGTGCCGTCATGTCCTTCTTCCTGTAGCCTTCGTGTCCGCCCCAGATGTATCCCTTTTATCTCACTGACCCTCCCAACCACATCCATGAGGCCAGAAGGCAACAAAGACAAGCGTGGACTCTGACTCCCGCCAAGGCACTCTGTCCCCCGCCAAGCTGGCCTGTGCCCCGTGGCTCTCAGATTTTGCATCTCCCACATGCCACAGGCCTGCATCCATCCGACTTCCCTGGTTTCTCATCCCCACTTGAACCTCATGACTGACTCGCCTCTAGCCAAGCTGAGTAACCCACCCACTTGCCAAACCGCAGACCTGGTGTTGACGCAATAAAAAGGCATGAGGCCCATGTTGCCAGAACATTCCTAATTGTTTCACTGTTTCCTTGTAGGATTTGGTTTCAAGTCCCATCCTTATCCTTGTCTCCTTTCTCCTGGCCAGGGTGCCATTGGTCAATATTCCTTCATTCACTCCAGCTACTCCGCACCATGATTAAGAAAACAGGATGTGAGATTAGATGATCCAGGCTCTGCCACGAACTAACTAGCTGTGAGGCTTTAGAGAAGTGTCTTAACCTCTCTGAGTATCCATTTTCTCCTCTATAGCATCAGGAATATTAAGAGTATCTATCTCACAGCTTCTTTGTTGTGATAATACCAATAAATGAAGTAATCTTCATAAAGCACAGAGACTTGAATGTTGTTCACTCTAAGTGTCATATATGTTCTCTACTATTTTATTTTACAGTTATCATTTCCTTCATTCATCATGTATTTACCAAGCCTCATGCCAGGCACTGGGATATAAATATCCCCTTTAAAGAGTGGTCATGTCTTAAACCCAGGAAGAACTAGTTCATGTTAGCACCCAGGGCAGGGAGCGAAGTCCAGGGCCACAGCATGGAGGCAGAGGAGAATAGACACTGACCACCGGGAGCTGCCTGGCGATGGTGACAACAGTGCCTTCCACCTTTCCGCATCTCTTTCAATAAATACCACTGTAAGTCCTTGAGTAAGGTGGGTACCACATGGAAGAAGGGGGATGGCGGAGGGGCAGTGAGAGGTCCCCAGCGAAACACCCTCTTCTTCGTCCCTGCTTCTGTCTTTGACAGAGCGTGGCCATGCCTTTGCCATGCAGGAGGGTGATGTTCTTTGGAGAGGCCTTGTTGAATCTATCTGGGGTTGTTCCGGAAGTAGGCAGGGCGGCCGGGGGGTGGGGAGGTGGCAGGAATGTTCTCCCGGCCTGTTGGTCTGTGCCGGCGAGTGTGCTGAGAGGAGGGCCTCTGGACATCAAAGGTTCCTTTTGTCCCCTTCCGAGTGGCAGGGCAGCCAGGCTGGGCCGCTGGCGATGACTCAGGCCTGGCCCTGACGTCACCCACGCCCGGCCACTGGCCTCCCTCTGAAGCCAGGAAACTAGCTGGGGAGTGGCACTTGCAGCTGCAGCAAATCTCAAAATAAAGAGGCAACGGCCTTTCTCCTCCTCTCCATCTCCCTACAGCACATCTTTCATTTCTTTTCTTCTTTTTTTTTTTTAAGCCTCACAAAAGGTTTTACTTGTAGATCCGCTTTCAAAATGTAGGAAGTCAGAATGGGTGACATCATCAGAAAAATATGTGGAGCTGATCTCGACAAGAAGTGAAGAACACAGAGCACGAAAGCAGTTGTGACTCCTGAGCCCAGGGAGTTGGCAGCGTCTGGGCTTCAGAGGAGCCAGCGCCTCCGAGTAAGTGAAGGCCCACTTTTGCACCCCCCAATTCAGTGTCCTTCACTGTAGGGCGCCATCTTGTTCCCTGACACCTGCAGCTTAGCAGGCCCCAGCCCATAGTTGGGAGTAGGGACTGCATTTGGGAGACCCTGTAAATATGGCCCCAAAGGGATCTGATATCTCTCTTCTCCATAGGACCAGAAAAGAATGCAAAAGGAAGGAAAAAAAAAAAAAAAAAAAAAAAAAAAAAAAAAGATGCTATGACGGAAACCCTGGGGAGAATGGTCCAACTGATGCCTTTCCCTGTCCATCCGCTTGTTTTGCCTCCTCTTCCTCCCCTCACCCAAGTACTCTGTTTCAGACTGTTTGTTCAGAGTGTTTGTTCGGCGTTCTGGATTGTTTGCTTCCTAGTTATTGTACTGAGCAATCAGACACAAAAATAAGCCCTGTTCTAGGCAGATACATGCCCTGTGCCATCAAATGGCAATTTTCACACTTAACCTGGTAAAAGATGGCAGCCCTGGTAAAAAGATATACACAGCCGTGCTGTCTTTACTGAGCACGCTTCTGATTGTTCTGTGTATGAACCTGCATTGTCTTATCACCCTGTTTACAGAGGACTTATTTTCATTCCTACTTGTGCCTTCGTATCTGGGATGGTATTAAACACAAAGACACATCATAATGTGTCTGTTTTAACTTTGTCTAAAACAGACACATTTTCGTACTTCTTTGCAAAGCCTATAATTTTGCAAGCTCTGGAAGTTCCTACCCAAGAAACTTAAGTTTCCAAGAGAAAAGTTTTGACATGGACATGAGAACAGCACATAGACATAGAAATCATACCCTGATTTTCCTGGCTTCTAAAGTCATCCCCTGAGTCAGCATCTAGTCTTTGTATAGCTGACATTATCAGAGGAAATCTGTTCTTCAGAAATTCTATGTTAAAATAATTGGGAGCGGGGAGGTGTAAGTCTTATTTTAAAGGCAACAGGGAAGCTTGTCATTTACTGGAAAACAGTGGCATATTCCTTTGTAAATGGACAACTCCTGTTGGAAATTAACTATCACACACTAAAATATCTGTTTTAAAGGCCTTATGTTTTACTTTTTGTTTTTCTTTATTAGGTTGTCTTGAAATGAGGCTCTGCTGTACTTCTGTTCTTGTGTCTCCAAGATCTGAATGTCGTGACCACTAATTTGGTAAGTGTCATTTGTCCCCGACAGCTACTTAAATTTACGTCTCATAATTCTCTTTTTTTAGTTTGTGGTAAGATTTAAAGAAAGGAGGAAAGGGCACAGAGATTTCTGTACACAATGATAACAGCTGTATTCAAAAGGATATTAGGATGGGCTAATTGTTATAATAGAACCCCAAATCTATAGTGGCTCAAACACAATAGTTTATTTCTTGCTCATGTAACAGTACAGGTCAGTGGGGCAACTCTCTTTCATGCATTCATTCAGAGACAGGTAGAGAGGGGCTCTGCCTTCTGCAGCATGTGGTTTTCAAGGCCGCCTAGGGTTGTCTCCACTCCTCAGTGAGGGAAGAAAAGTGCTTGGAAAAAGCACACATGGGAGGTTTCGATGGGCCCTGCCTAGAAGTGGTGGGTATTACTTCTTTTCACATTCCATTGGCTAAAACTTCATCACATGACCACAGCTAACCACAGAGGAGTCTGGGAAATGTAGTCCTTGGTGGGGCAGCCACTTAGCGGTGACAGCTCTGGAGGGTTTCTGAAGAAGAGATAGTTCTCTCTGACACAATGCATAAAGAAACCTGGAGACACTCAAGGATAAAATTGCCAAACAAACAATGAGAGAAGTAAAAAATTATCCACATTTAGATTTCCTGACTGACACTCTTAGGTAACATCTGGCCATGAGGGCAAGAAGCAGTGGATGAGATGTCTCAACACCTCTGTCCATTATGACCCTGAGCCTTTATGAGAACACCATTATGTTGCCCATAGCCAGTGAACCAAAAAGGACATTCTTCTCCTTATTTTTACTCTCAGGGTCCTCTTGGTCTAGGACTGTACCAGCTTTGTCTCCTTCCTGCATCTAGTCATATTAGTTGGAATTGTGACAGAATTCTGCTCCACCCAACTATGAGCCCCAACTATGAGCCCCTGACTTCCTTAGCTTGAAGTTTTCTCTGCTCCTGGAGGCTGGAATTGTATTCTACCTGATCTGCTCCAGGTCTTGGGACACTTGATGGCGGGTGAAGTTTTCTCTAATAATTTGGTTTATGAGACCTTTAAACCAAGTTATTAAAGCAACATTTTTTTCTTTGAGACAGGGTTTCACTCTGTCACCCAGGCTGGAGTGCAGTTGCACGATCATGGCTCCCTGCAGCCTCAGCTTCTCAGGCTTAAGTGATCCTCCCAAATAGCTGAGACTACAGGCATCCATCACCACGCCTGGCTAATTTTTGTATTTTTTGTAGAAACAAGGTTTCACCATGTTGCCCAGGCTGTCTCAAACTCCTGGGCTCAAGCAATCCACCCACCGTGGCCTCCCAAAGTACTGGCATTACAGGAGTGAGCCACAGTGCTCAGCCAAGAATTAACAGTAGCATTCATGGCCCCAGCCTGAGACTTTTTAGTCTAATTTAGTCTGCATTTAAATGTAGACTAAAAAGTCTCAGGCTGGAGCCATGAATGCTACCCCAAAGAATGTGATATATGTCTAGCTTTTTATTTTCAGGAAAAGTTTAAAAACATTTACTGAAATAACAAGTGGTAAAGTTGTAAGCTCTATTTGGAGAAATTTTAACTAGTTTAACATTTTATGTAGCCTTCTAACCACTGTTGATGTTGGTGCAGTATTCCCCTTACCAGTAAATAGAAACCATACGATGGGTGCTTTGTGATGCCCCAATTTAAAAGTGTGAAATAAAAATGAACTCGTTTTTGCTTGAGCTGCCTCGTACGTAGTTCTCTAGTTTTGTCAATATCTGACTAAACACACTGGTTTCTGATTGACTTTTGCCCCTGGACCTGACCTTTCTGGCACCCACATCCACACCCTGACAAGCGTGTACTGTCTATTGTGTGGGGATGCCTGTTACTGGCCAATTTGCCACAGCTTCTCAGATATCTGTCACAGTCTGATGCCTGGCCTACTCTCCTGTTACTGCTGCCTACCCTCTGCCCAGTCCCCTCACATCAGGATGGAGCTGAGGAGGAATGGAATAGAATAACAAGTTGAGTTGTTACAAAAATACTTCAGCCTCTGAAAATCTGTCTTTCCAAGTTGTTGGGAACTGAAAGTATCTATTGAGTGAGGAGCTGGCAGGGCTAGTGGTATAAAATAATGATAAGACCAGGTTGGGCTGGGTGTGGTGGCTCATGCCTGTAATCCTAGCACTTTGGTCATGCCTGTAATCCCAGCACTTTGGGAGGCCAAGGCAGGTGGATCACTTGAGGTCAGGAGTTCAGGACCAGCCTAACATGGTGAAACCCCACCTGTACTAAAAAAATACAAAATTAGCCGGGCGTGGTAGTGCATGCCTGTAATTCCAGCTACTTGGGAGGCTGAGGCAGGAGAATTGCTTGAACCTGGCAGGTAGAGGTTGCAGTGAGCCAAGATCGCACCTTTACACTCCAGCCTGGGCAACAAGAGCAAAACTCCATCTCAAAAAAATAAAAAGACCAGGCTGAATGGGAATGGGGAATACAGTGCCTGCTAGAAGGGCATAGCTGAAGGAGTATAAGTGTTAAGAATATGTGCCAGATTTCAAAAGCAGGAGCTAAATGGGGATGATCTGTTGCTGGAAGTCCTAGCCTAACAGAATCTTTCAGAAAGGGCAGAGCCAAAGGTCTCAGTCAATGTCAGGGTCCATTCATGTGGGAGAATGGCTAATCACAGCTTGCTAATTTCAACTGCCATCTGTTATGACTCTTCAAAGCACTAAGTATGCAGGAGTTGACATATGAATGGTTTTAGGGTTGGGGGAGGGGGCCAGCCTCCTGATTTCTAATTTCTAGCTGCATGGTACTATAGGAAGGGGAGTGAGATCACCACATCAGGTACCAGAATTTCACTACTGTAAACAGTTGGTGTTTGAAAGAAAGCCATAGATCCCCGTGACCACTGGATGCTGAGTGTGACCTCACAGACAACACCAGCAAAGCAGGACTGTGTATGAACACAGATTTTGTAAATATTTTGATATCTGACATTTCAAAAAAAAGCACCAAAGTAGACAGCCTGGGAAAAGTTAGACTTTCTTGAGCTTCCTTAACCTTAATTTTGTCTTTTATTTTCTTTTCCATTTTAATTTCACATAGGAGTAATAATTCAAATTTGAGCCATTATAATCTTTTCAGAGCTCAGGTCATCTAAAGATCTGAACCTGGCCTTGTTGAGCCATGATGAGCAGATGTGGACTGAGCACACAGTTTCACACAGGCAGCTCCTACGCTAGTTGGTTATTTTAATCCCTGAGGTTTTAGAAGTATCATAGCACAGATGTGCAAGCTCCCTTCTCCCCGTGGGTCAGCATCATGATGTTCTGTCACTCCCCTTAGAGAGTTTTGCAGAAATACCGCATCATATTCACCAAACCTGAGAATTCATAGCAACAGGGCTTTATAATTTCTCACACTGAAATCCCCTAATTTCTTGTCAAGAACCAAATTGGAAAATACCGCACTGAAGACTTCAGGGTTTTGTTTTTAACTCAAGAAGCTTCTGGTATTCATCAGAACTTTAAAGCTTCCTCCTACCTCCAAAATAGTATTGTTAGAAAATGTAATGCTGGGACTCTGTCAGAATAAGTAGGTGATCTATGCAAAATGATTTGGGCAACTTTGAAAAGTGCATGTCAAAAGTGTTGATAAAGGCCGGGCCTGGCGGCTCATGCCTGTAAACCCAGCACTTTGGGAGGCCAAGGTGTGCAGATTGCTTGAGGCCAGGAGTTCAAGACCAGCCCAGCCAACATCACGAAGCCCTGTCTCTACTAAAAATACAAAAATTAGCCAAGCTTGTTGGCGCATGCCCGTAATCCCAGCTTCTTGGGAGGCTGAGGCATGAGAAGTGGTTGAACTCAGGAGGCAGAGGTTGCAGTGAGCCGAGACTGGACCACTGTACTCCAGTCCAGGCAACAGAGAAAAAAAAAAAGAAAAGTTGATAAAAAATAATCATCATAATTATGGTCAGTATTGAATTTTGACTTTTGATATTGTTATTATCATTATTTTAAAGACTTTTTGTCTTTCTAAGTTAACTTTCATCTGGGAGTCTTAACACCACATCTAACTAGCCAAAGCATGTTTGATTCTAGGCCAGACTTCTTATTGAGAGGCTTCTGATCTTATTCAGAGGGACATTTAACCTGCGGTTCACTGAAATCTTTGAGGAAGGATGGATGAGTCATCTCTCTGCCAAAAGAAGATGATTCCTGGCATTCTATGGGGCTCCCAGTGCATTGGGACAAGGAGGCTTGGAACCTACTCACGGAGGCATTAACCTTGGAAAGTGCCTCCCAGGCAGGAGTTGAGCGAGTGGAGCCCTCATCTTTGTCCAAAAGAGCATTAGTATAACCCCTCATCCCAAACCTACCCCATTAGCACTAAGTATGAGACCAGTCTTATGTGCTATGGGGCGAGACCATGATTAGTGCTATGGCGTGGGATGGGGGTGAAGCGTTATACTGAGGCAACAAACAGGAGCTCATCCCAAGAATAAAGGTCATCTAAACTAACTGAAAACTCCTCTCCATTTCCCAGATCCTGCAGGCTGTCATCCTCAAATGCAGCAGGAAAATAGCATCTGGTGAAAAGGACCTTCTCATTGACCCAGTTACCTAGGTTTTGACTATTCCAAGGTACCTCACAAAAGGAATAGCTTAAAATTGACCTCAGGTGCAAGACTGTCTCCCTGTTGTTGGAGCTCTGGCAGCAGTCATGCTGTGGCTGGGCTGGATTTCTAAGAGACTTCTCTTTCTTTATTTCTCTTGACATAAGGCAAATTCCTTTTTTCTTTAAAAACAAATTATTGTGTTTTTTTTTTCATGTGAAAAGAGCCATAACTAGTCAATTGTACCAAATCTGGAAAATGCAGAAATATATCAAGTAAAAAAATTAAAATTGCTCAGTAAGGCAACAACCAAGCCACAATTCAATATTAACAGTTTGATGTATTTTTTCCAATTTTTCTTGTATATATTCTTCTCTCCTTTTAAAACTTATTGAGATGGTATTTTATGTGTTTTTTTGTCCCTGTTTAACATTATGTTGTAAACTTTTTTTTTTTTTTTTTTTTTGAGACAGAGTCTCGCTCTGTCACCCAGGCTGGAGTTCAGTGGTGCCATCTCGGCTCACTTCAACCTCTGCCCCCTGGGTTCAAGCGATTCTCCGGCCTCAGCCTCCCGAGTAGCTGAGACTATAGGCTCATGCCATCATTCCCAGCTAATTTTTTTTGTATTTTTAGTAGAGATGGGGTTTCACCGTGGTAGCCAGGATGGTCTTGATCTCCTGACCTCATGATCTGCCCGCCTCCTAAAAATCATGTTTTCAGAGGCCACTTAGTGATGTTATAAACATTTTACCAAATCACTAAATGGCCTCTGAAAACATGATTTTTAATGGCTATGTTTCCATTGCACTGATACATTTTAATGTATCTATTTTTTGTTGTTGTTGGACGTTTTGATTGACTTTTTTTAAAGTTTCTAATGCATATTGGTGAATTGGCCTCTAGAAAGGTACCAGTGTCTATTTCAAAACCTTGGTTCTTCTTAGTTTCTCATATTAAAATGCATGCTTGTAGGCCCCAGTGGTATTAAAAGCTCTGAAGATAGGCCCGGGAATATGTATTTTAATCTGCCCTCCTAATTCTTCTGCATTAATGCCTGAGAACTACTGACTGGCTGCATTCAGTTCAATAAATATTCAGTTGGCAAACATTTATTAGACAAAAAAAAAGAAAAAAAAAATAGGGACCTCTGAGCTAGTGTATCTATACCAGAATTTAACTTAAAGTCTCTTTTTGACTTCTGACTTTTAGATTTTCCTTTAACTGTGATATAGTGTAGTAAAAGGATTTATTAGTTAGGTAATCAAGAAACCAGATTATACACATGAAATTACGGAGGCTCATAATGGTACGTTTACTTCCTGGTGGTCACTTAGAGATTTAGTGGCAAAGGTTGAACTAGACAAAGGGCCCAGAGTCATCCAACCTTTGGGTAAGAGGCAAAAGGCACCAATGAGAAGACTGACTCCTGAAGCAACCCACTGCCTCAGCCAAGGAGCTTTTACCTGCCCTCACGCCCATACTTCAAGATACTCATGGGCAGCCTAGACCTAGCGAGGGGTCCAAGTGTCCATCCTGGTCACCTAATGGAGCCAGACCATGGTGTGCCCTGATCCCTGAGGTGGTAGTACTGAAGAAGCTGTACCCAGGAGGACAGAGGGCATCTGTGCAGACAGCATCTATGTGATCAGTGCCATAAGAGCAGAGTAGGAGGTGGGTTCTGGGGTCAGAAATCAGGACAGTGGACAGGGTCAGGGCAAATGCCAGACTAAAATATGTGGGCAAATTTGAGGTCAAAGCAGGAATGAGTTGAAAGGAAGACAAAGCAAGAGCTAGAGGGGAGCTGCAGAGGATTTGGCCTCGAGGATGGTGTCCCACTGTGTGACCTCACAATCAGGGGAAGTACCTTCCCCAAGCCATGCCTGCCTTTTTAAATCTGAAAGGTGCTGTGTGCTGGGCTGCCTTCTGACAGCAGGTGAGTAGGAGTGTGGCCTGAGAGGAGACAGGCTGGAGCAGGAGGAACCTGAAAATAGAAATTTAGGAAACAGTGGGAAAAAACAATCATAGCAGAAACCATAGTGAACAAAAAAACCAATTTCTTTAAACTCTCACCACCTTCTAAGAGGAAGTCTGACTATTCATCCTGCTTGCATAACTCTGCTGAAACCCATCAGACCACACCTGCTGATCACTTGATGGTATCAGACTGCCCAGCTTCCTCTCATTCTACCACCTCAACTTCCAGAGCCTGCCATGGTATGACTTGACTTTCAGTTTCTGCCTAGATAGACTGCTTAGCTTCCTACCATCCCCAGTTCATGTTCAGGTTCTAGAAATCAACTTTAAGTTCTTCCATACCTACACCTGTATTGAGCCCCTGCAATGGCTCAACACACAGAGCCAGAACCCAAAGGAGCTCCTTCCCAGGACACTCCCAGGGCTTAGCCACTGGGGAATTTTGCTGATGATCCCCAAGCTTCACTGCCCTGTGCTCGTCTCCGTTATCTCATGGGTGTCCCTGTTTGGGTTGGCTTCTCTCCTGATTCTTGGCCTCCTGGTCCAAACTTATGGCTCCAGGGTTATGATGAGTAAGAGTCCTGGCAAAGTCTACAACTTCCCTTGAATCAGAGATACCACAGATGGAGGGTGACTTTCTAAGAATGGCTGGGCTGGTTCAAGTCCTCACTATAATGTTGGCCTTATGTAAGACCCATTGCCTTGTTGTCCTACACCACTTCTTGAGTGAGACACCTTCTGATACTCAGATGACATTCTTTTTTTTTTTTTAAGGCGGGGTTTCACCATATTGGTCAGGCTGGTCTTGAACTACTGACCTCAGGTGATCTGCCCACCTCAGCCTCCCAAAGTGCTAGGATTACAGGCGTGAGCCACTGTGCCCGGCACTCAGATGACATTCTAATTCCCCACGAGACCTGGACCCTGGGCCAGGAAAGCCCATGTGGTGGTGACAGCAGTGCCTCCAAATCTCACCCAAAGGAGACAAAAATGGGAGGCTCCATCGCATCCAGACAAGGTGTCCACATGCTGCTGGAGAGTCCTGGGTTGTCACAGAGGACAAAGTTCAAGGGCAGAGAATGTTCAGCGGGTTCCAAGATTTGACAAATGCCACTGGTGGTCCCACCCTTGCCTGTCTACATTGACTCCATGCCCCACCACTTCCTCTCACACTATGCTAGTAACCATCTAACCTGAGAAATTAAAAGTATTCACGCAGTCTCTGGCCAAAGCTGCAGAAAGACCCTGGCCCAGGCAAATTATGTCCCTGCCCCACAGCTGTCACTTCACCTGACCCATGGGAACATGTGCCATGGTATCAAGTCTGTCTTCTGGGCCAAGAGCCACTGCCTCAAAGAGGCTCAGTGCCCCCAGATAGCAATGTCCCACCACTGCAGTCGGGAGCAACTGGGCAAACCCAAAGACTCACCCGACATCCAGAGAGACCACCCCATTTTCCATCATCTAAATGAAACACAGCCCAAACTGCTGTGTAGACAGCTACTAGGAAAACTGGAGTAGTGAGAGACATCTGAGGTCACCCCAGCTAAGCCCTGAAGGCCATGAAACTTGACTGCCTTCTTGACTGTGGCCCATCAAAAGGAGCCCCTACACATCTAGTAGATGGCTAAAGTCAAAAATACTGAGGTTACCAAATGTTGGCAAAGATATGGGAACACTGGGTCTCTCCCACATCGCCTGTGGGAATGTAAAATGGTACACTCTAGGAAACAGTTTGGCAGTTTCTTATAAAAGTTAAACATACGCTTACCACATGATCCAGCATACACTTACAATGTGATCTTGGGTATTTACACAAGAGAAATGAAAACTTATATTCACACAATAAACTTTACATGAACATTTGTAGCAGCTTTATTTGTAATATCTAAAAACTGGAAAATAGCCAAATTTTTTTAGCAAGTCGGTGGATAACACACTGGTACATCCACACCTTGAAATACTATTCAGCAATAAAAAGGCGTTTGCCCTTTACATTCAATTCAACTGGATCACAAGGGCGTTATGCCGAAAGCCATTCTCAAGCAGTGACATGCTACGTGATTCCACTTAGAGAACATTCAGACTGACAAAATCACAGTGGTAGGCCAGGCGCGGTGGCTCATGCTTGTAATCCCAGCACTTTGAGAGGCCGAGGCAGGAGTACCCAAGAGTTCGCGACTAGCCAGGGCAACACAAGGAGACCCCATTTCTACAAATATTTTAAAAATTTGCTGGGCATGGTGGCGCACACCTGTGGTCTCAGCTACTTGAGAGGCTGAGATGAGAGGATCACTTGAGTCCAGGAGTTTGAGGCTGCAGTGAACCATGATTATGCCATTGCACACCAGCCTGGGTGACAGAGTGAGGCCCTATCTCAAAAAGGAAAAAAAAAAAATGACAGTGATAGAGAACAGATCACTGGTTTCCAGGAGTTAGGGTTGGAGGACAGGTGTGATTATCAGAGGAGGAGCACAGAAAACTGTGGGAGTGACTATTCTCTGTCCTGATGGTGATGGCCATTACTCCAGCCTGTACATGTGACAACGCTGCATAGAACTGCAGGCATACAGGTACACACACACACACAGAGTGCATGTAAAAACTGGCAAAATCACATAAGATTGTATCTGCGTTTATTTGAACTATGCAGCATCTGTTTCTTGGTTTAGACCCAGTACTATAACTATGTTAAGACATCACTGGGAGAAGGTGGAGAAAGTAGACACTGTAACTTCTTGTACATCTTATGCTCTTTCACACACACACAAAAAGGTATTAAAACTTTTTAAAAGTTTTTAAAGCTATGTTTAAAACAGGGGTTTTTCCCACCCCAAGGAAGGGGATTCATCCCCTGGCTTCTCCTTTATGAGCAACTCCTACTGTTAATTTTGCCGCCTTCTAACTTGCAGTTTGGAGTCTATCTACAACATCCTGCTGGCTTTGGCCACACCCTCTGCTTCTCAGAGACAGACAGCCCATCTCAGATGGAATCAAAGCTCCAGTATGCCAGCACTGAATGTGAATGTGGCCCATTCACCCCTTCCTGAGACCATAGCTTCAAAGCTAGGTAGATTCAGATCTAAGAAATGGTCTCACAGTGAAAATCAAGGACAAATCATCATTCTCACCCCTGCACAGCAATTTCTTTTCTGGAATGGCTCTTTGTCTGCTCTGCTCTTCATACAGATTATACTCTTCACCTTCACTAAATGGCCCCTCCTTTAATGGAAGGATATTAACCCTTCTTTGCCCCCTTTCAATCTCATTCAGCCGAGGGCTTTCTTTTAACAGCGCTGCTGTCTCTGGGCCTTGTGCCACAGCTGAATGCTACAGAGTGAGAGGGCTGCCTTCTCTTTGAAGCATTGCGCTTTTGTCAAATACCTTTTTGCCAGACTTGGCCCTGGAAAGACAATTTTGAAATTAAGTTTATTGTGAGCCGCCTAGGTTAGCGCTATGGAATTGCACAAGGCCATGGCATTTAGATCCAGGGGGACTCGTTGCACCCACCACCTCCGGAGCCCTATCTTAACGAAATTTGAGCTGTATTTATCCCCAGATTCTGCAGAGTCCCCAGCATCACCTAAGACCGAGGCTGAGCATATGGGCTGAAGCCTATGCAGCATCCTGTCCGGATGTGACAATACGCTCACAAGCCACTGCTACCCCAGGACTGGCCTCAGCTTCCAGCTTCCATCCGTGCCTTAGTTATTAGAGGGACTCATCTCAAGAGACCATGATGAGAGGGACAGCAACGCACATTTCTCTGGCCTGGCTGTGAATAGGCAACCAGGATCATGTGCTAGAAAGGCGACAATTTTAATTGTTGACTTTCCGTAGTCGTTGGTGAATCTCATAGTTTTGCACCTTTTAGTTTCAAAACCATACTGAACAACGGAAAATGAAACCTGCAACTTATTTTTAGCTGTTCATACTAAATCATGAGATTTTTGTTTGCAAACCAAAGAGGATAAAGGCTACTTCAGCAGGCTAAACTTAGTCAATTGACTTAATATAGCAATCAATTCTGGTTCTTTGACAAGTCTCAAGTGACACTTGAGAAGTTCCAGGTGATATTTTGGCCAACATTTGCTATTTTGCTTAAAATTATATTTAGTTGAGTTTTGTTTTTAGTTAAACAAGTGTAGTATAATATTTTTATCTGAGAGGAGTTGGAAAACATGTTATAAACCCTCCATAGTGCCATCTAGTCATTAATTCAATTAATCTATAACTATTTTTAAGTATCTGTTTGACAGCTTAGAATTTTTTTTTTTTTTAATTGAGACAGTGCGTTGAATTACAAAGAGCAGAATGCTAGAAACTCAGGAACATGGCTTCTGTGCTCATTGCTGGGTCCTTTATTTAAACATGATGCTTACCCATTTGAACCTAATTTTCTTCTCTCTCAAAGAAATAGTTTAGATGGCATTTTCTAGAGCATCCTCCTCCTCCTTCAATTCTGTGAAACACACTCTGCCACTGAGGACCTGAGGAAATGTTGAGGTATTCTTTGGAGGCTGTGGCAGGGTTGTCCGGCCACTCTTATTTCTGTCTCCTCTTTCCCTGTTCTAGGAGGGACAGGTTTACACAAAGCACTGTGGTCTGCTTGCCAGACAACTTGTAGCTCCCCTTGATAAACAAGTGATTAAGTACTTGAAAGGTTTTCATAGGGATTTTCAGCACCCCCTTCCCCCCACAAGCCCATTACTTAACTCCCGAAGCAAGTACTTTAACTTTAGGAAGGGGCTTCATGATACAAAGCTGAAGATTCCACTGGTAGTGGTAGAGAAAGGACTCCGGAGATTGGTGTTGGTGAGTCCAAAACATCCTCAGCACGCCCCTCCATTGTATTAGGCAATGCTCTAGGCACCCTGGAAGATACAAAGAGCTTCCAGGAATCAAGCCAGAGGCATGGGCCTAGGTAGATAATTCAATACAACAAAAATGTACTGTGCTTTTATCTTTAGGCCAAAGGAGTTAAAGACTCACTGAGGCTTGTTAAGCTGCTCTGAGAAACGGTATATTGCTGTGGCCCTTTCTGAGCTGCAAGGTCATGTATCTGAGAGACGAGAAAGCAAGTAAGTTTATTCCCAGGTTTAAGTCTTGAACTATTTGTTGACCAGGGTGAAGAAAGATACAAAGATAAGATTATGCTCTCACATGAGGTGGATTTTTATGGATCTGTAAGAATTCTTACTTTTCTACCTTCATTTCTATCCCCACCTTCCCTTTTCAGCCTAGTTGCCTGTTTCTCCAAAACGATGAAACTCTACTTCCCTGCTAAATGTGTTTTGCCAATTCAGAAGCTAGAAGGCCCTGTTGTTTTACTTACTCTCCATCTGGGGCATGCATGACAAGCAGTCATGGCAGAAAATGAACATGTGATTGGGGTGTAGGAATGCTCTTGATCTCCATGGGCACTCAAGGTCATTATTTGTGCCATGTTTCAAATGCACTGAGAAATGAAAGTAGCAACTATTCTGTTGCTAAAGCTGAGTTAGTGATTTCCATAATGGTCGTGACACCTGTTGAGGATGATCCCGCAGGAGGATCTGAGTTGGGTTAAGATGGGTTGAGATGTTGTCCACCACAGTCTCCCTTGCAGCCTATGTCATTTGCCACTTTTCCTTTGTTAAA
>NW_016107345.1:2760165-2778110 GCF_001604975.1 Cebus imitator
AAAAAAAAAAAAAAAAAAAAAAAAAAAAAAAAAAAAAAAAAACATGGTTTACAGTTCCCTTTTCCTTCCAGCTCTTTCCTGGAGGGTAACCCCAGTTTGGTCCACAAGGCTTGCTGTCCAGTGCTTGCCAACAGCGTGTACTTGTTTCTCACATCCTACACAGATCCTAATGGCTGGACCTGAGGAAGCTTGTGTGTAAGAACTGGAGAAGGCATCCTGGAGTTCAGACTCCTCAAGCATGTCATTCACCCAACCCTTCATTCTACTGCCCATGAGCACCGAGCAAAAGATAGTCTCCCTCTCCTATTCCCAGGTGGGGTGGAACTGGTAGATTAGAAAGCCGCCTTTGAGAGCCATCTTGTTGGCATATACAGTTACTGCCAATGAAGCAGTATAGTCAGCTGGCCACATACATCAGAAGGCAGGAGTCTTAGAGTCCAGCTGTTGGCCTATATGACCTAGAAAACAAGCTGGGCTAGATTTTTTAGAATCACAAACTTTCAGAACTGGAAGTGACCTGGGACAGGGGCAAAATGAACAGATGTTAACAGAGTCATTAAAATGATTTTAGTATTTTAGTCATTTTAATGATAAAATAAAACAGTAAATTTGGTTGAGCAAAATTTCTTACTTCAAAATTAGGCTTTTTAAAAGTTCATTTTAAAAATATGTTGGAAAAAATATCATAACAGCTACTTAGCTTATCTGTTCAGGAGAAAAATACTGTTTGTGAGTTGAAAGCAGGTCAGTTTCAGCTGGGCACAGTTTTATGCATCTATAATCCTAGCTACTCAGGAGGCTGAGGCAGGAGGATCCACTGAGGGTTCAAGTCCCACCTGGGCAACATAGCGAGACTCCATCTCAAAAAAAAAACCCCAAACCAAACAAACTGAAGAGAACAGGCTACTCTGATTGTTACACTGATTTTTCTTTAATTGATCATTTAGAGTAGAACAGTCTAACAACCTGATAACAAATTTATTCAAAAATGCTGAATATATTGGGTGTAAAAAGAAACGGACTATAATTTTTAATATAGTGAAAGGCTGCATTAATAATAAACTCACTTATGAAGTGTGTGATCTTGGGCAAATTACTGGATCTCTCTCAGCCTGTTTGGTCACCTGTGAGTGGGAAAAAACTAGACTTTACAAGGTTTTTAATAAATACATTCCATCTGAAATCTATTTATGACACCTATTTTGCCTCATAAAACATTTTTTGAATTATCACAAATCTCCCACTAAAATATTTACTCTGCTTCCTACACTTAACTTTCCTACATGGTCCAGCTGATTCCGCCCCTTTCATTGTGTCTTTTCCACCTGCTAGGCACAGCCTGTCTCCAGCTGCTGTCATTCCAGGTTCCCACAATTCCCAGGGCCTGGAGGGTAGAGGTTGATTCATATAAACAGAGGTAGTCAGGACTCCAGGGAGACAACGTCCTCTACCAGGTGTCTGTGTAATAAGATTACTGACATCAGGGTTGGAGTATGGCCATAGGAGGAAGTTTTATCCTCTTAGGATTGGTGGAAAGATGTAGACTTTGCAATCAAGCAAACTTAGCTTTGAATCCTAAGTCTGCTATTTTCTGTGTGTAATCTTTATTAGTTCCTCGCCTAAAATCGATGATACTCAGTTTGCAGGATTATTGGGTTAGAATGAAATAAACATTGGACCTGTAGCTAAAATATTGAGTATATGATAGGTTCTCCATAAGGGTAGCTAGTATAGACCTTTTAGCTCTGATCAATATGTAAGGCAGAAGTTCCTGCCCATGTCTCTAGGCAAGATAGAGATGTTCAAAGTAGCATTGAACTTTCTCAAAAATCCAAAGGCATTTTTGGTCATTGGTAAATTAAGTCACCATGTTGTTTCCAGGACTAAATATGCTATAGACAGGTAATAACCAACCTCATAAAAAAAAAAAACTTAAACTTTTTAAATACTAAGAATTTAAACAAAAGTGTATTTGGTAAACACTTTTATTTTTATTTTTTCAATTAGAATAGCCTAACCTGATAACAATGTACCCACAAATGTTGACTGTCTCTATTAGGTGTAAAAAGAACCCAGCTGTAATGTTTAATGTGGTGAATGACATAAAGGAACATGCAAACCGATCCAAATGTTTATAAACCAAGTATTCCTCTGGGACTCAGTGCCCTGACTTTATGTTTTTTTTTAAGACATAGAGAGTCAAGCTTTGTTCATACTTGAATTATGTACATTGCATTAGCCATGCAATTTAACTTTAACCCGCAGGACTGCAAAGAAAATTAGCTCAGCCTGCAGAACAACGAGACCGTGAGCAAGTAAGCACGTTAATCAAAGTGAAAGGCTCACCCCTCACTTCTAGCTCTGTCCTTCTCCAGCCTGTGCCTGCCAGATTATTTTGGGTTCCTCGTGTTTGACTCGTCAAAGTGGCAGAAACAGGCTAAAATGTTCACTGTGGAAAAGGGATTTGCCTTTTAAATTAATGTTTGTGCACATGCCCCGAGGAGACTGATGAGAAGCACACAATTTTTAAAAATCATAAGTGAATGCATACCCTTGCCACTAGTAATCCTGACAAAGTTTAAGTAATTCAGGCATGAGCACGGTTTTCTGAAAGTATAAAACAGGATTTACTAGTTGAGAATGTCTGCCTAAACAACCTCGTTGCTCTGAATATTTTAACTATAGTTCACATTTGTTTAACCCTAGCAGGTCTGGTAAACGTACCATGTTTACTGATAGTGTCTTGGAACATCACAAAATAAAGCAATACGTGGCTTTTACGCTCGTTTTGACAGAGAGTGGACAGAGAACCCTACAGGGGGTTGGAAACTGTTTGCCCTGGCATCTGGCTTACAAGTACCTGTAGGGGAGCTGACCACATTCACCACTCTTTCTGTAAAGGGAATATAATGCTATTTACTCATCTCCTGAGAGCCTAATGTGGATTACTGTCGTTGTCACTGTCATTTATTATTCCCGACAGAGGAGTCAGATGACTTAGTTCTACGTGGTCAGGGTTGATTCCATAATGTGTATATTTAGCCTACATGATAATAATTTGCAAGTATTTTTAAATGAATATCTAGCTTTCAAATGTCATTAATGGAAAATATCTCAATAGAGATACTCCATGCCTAGGTGTTCACCTCAACCTCCTCCCACCCCACTCTAATGATTCTGCTTTACAGATGACCATATATTAAATTGGTGCCTTATAACTGAGCGTGATCATCTCTCTAATTCTCAACCCCCACGGTAAAGGAGGAATTGGCCTAAGGACACTCCATTCTAATTTTCTGACGCCGTCAATGCTAACCAGAGCTCATAGAGCAATGATGTGGGGGTGGGGAAGATGGTTCCACCATTGGTGTGAGACCAGGAGCTACTGTTTTCGTTAGAGCCACATTTATTTCTGGAGTAGTTGTGGGAGAGAGATGTGCTCCAACAAGAAGAGGACTCTCGTTATGGTTCAGGTATGACCCACCATCTGGACAACTCAACTCAGAGACTTTAAAGTGTATGGGCTGTAGGAGGGCAGTTTACATTCCACACATTAAGCTAAAAATCACTTGTGCTCTGGGGCAGGTGATAAAATGAGAGGTAGAAACAAAAGATCCGGTTGTGAAACCTAGTACCTCAGCTAAGGCGTTTGAACATATTTTCTCTTTTAAAAAGATTCTGGGGAACTTCAATGTGTTGCTAACCTGATTGTTTTCAGCTAGTCCTTACAGAAAATTGAGGCGCTGGAAAACTAGCAACCCCAAAAAATATGAATTCATTTTTGCACGTGTTAAAATTAACAACAGCATATTCAGTGATGCAATAGGCAATTAAAGACGTTTGGAGAGACAAGAAGAAGAAAACTATAAATATTATATATTCAAAATCAGTCTCACCATTTTATAAAAATGTTGGCTTATGTCCAGGATCTAAGGGTGGGGGTGGGTATGGTTTCTTTGTAGCTAAAGAAATAGAGTGGAAAAGAAGCTGTTCTATTCCTTAAAAATAAAAGACTTCTTGTTTTATACTGCATGGCAAATAAAATGCTTTTTTGTTTTTTTACCTGCCGGCAGGATCTGGAGGAAATTTTGCTAGCAAGCTATGCTGTTTTCCTCTTTGGGGACATGGTGACACTGGTTTTGTAGCAAAACAGTATTTGCTTATTAGGCATTTCTTAAAAATCCTGAATAAGCAGCTCTTTCAACAGTTTTGTTCCACATGTTAAACATTTCATTGCAATTTGAGCTTTGAGAGAGAGAGAGAGAGACAGAGAGAGAGAGAGTGTGTGTGTGTGTGTGTGTGTGTGTGTGTGTGTGTGTGTGTTGATAGGAAGGAATGAAAGGGGGTGCATAAGAATTCCTGAAGGTTTTTTATTTAAAAAATTAATTCCTCACCATGATGTATTGGAGTATCTGCAGAAGATGATTCCAATTTATTACATACGGCCAAACTAGATCCCATCAATCTTAAGCCGTGGGGGTAGGGAGGTGGTATTGAAGACGACATGAAATTTGGTGTTTGAGTAGATGTGATTTAATTTTTGGAAAACATTTCACTCATAAAACGGATAGCAACCCAGTGTCAGCACTGACCTCCTGATGTCAATGTCATCATGCAAGCGTAGCTAAAATAAGCCTCAAAGTAAAACAAAGAAACATTGCAACTCAGCACAATACGATTTCTTCTCTTACAGTATGTACTATCTATAGCCTTTTGGTATTCTTATTAATGGCTCGTTACTTTAAAATTTAGCTTTTGGAGGGGGAGGGATAAGAAAAATCATTGTGCTTTTTCTATGTTCTAAACGCATACAGTATGCTGCTGTAAGTCTTAGTATTATTTAGGTCAGTATCCTAAGGATAGCTTTTATCGTTCATGATGGTCAGCTATGCAGCCATAGGAACTCAGCATCAATTTATTTTTCTGTTCTGATTTTATTCTGCTTCCAAGTTTAAAAAAATTCATTCACATTTTAATAAAATTCTGAGGCGGTATCTGCCGCTCCGTACTGCAGATACATTTAGCAGGATACATTTACACGGCTTGTGGTTAAAGGTTATAGCACAGATACAGACAGCTGATCATGCAATTCTCCTACAAGCCTGCCGGCACCATTCAGGATTTTGAAAAATAATCTAGAAATGCTATACCCTTTATCAGCATTATTCTTTACTTTGCAAGAGCTTAACAGTTTTGGTGTTTTCTTAGCAATTCTATAAAATTAACAATCTATAAAATGCATCCCAGACCAGATACATACTGTATTGAAAGCTTTCTTCAAGAAGAGAATATGAGAGCGTTCTTTCCAGCTTATTTTCTTCCTTAGCAAAAGGACTGTTTGATTCTCAGAAGCAGAAGGACACATTCATTGTGGAGCAGCTCTGCTTAAGTGTATGAAATGCCTTCTGTCTGGTTGCAGAATTTGGAGTTTGCTAAACAGTGTTTAGTGATTGGGCTCATCTTGCATCACCAGTTGATGACATTTTTCTTTGTTCCCTCCTACCCAGTTGAACCAAGACTCTGAGGCTGATATGCAATGTCACTTACAACATTAATCAGATACTGCATTTAAGGTGAGCTGTCCCTTGCCTCCTCCTTCCCCAGTGCTCGTGTGCTGCATGCAGTGCGTATCTTGCTTCTGCGAGCCTAAGATGGCAGGCAGGATTAGCCGTGCTTGTGCTGTGTATGCATGCTGTGTCTAGAATTCATTACACGTTGCCTAGTATTTCAGATGTGAGTATGTAAATGCTCTGTATGCCATATCATCTGGTAGCGAAGACTTGTTTTTGCTTCATTACAGCCTTAGATATTTCAACATCACCTTTCATTTCCAATTCATTTGCTTCCGGATGTTTGCTTTTCATCACATCTAAAATATGATTTTACCTTTTTTTTTTTTAACAAAACCAAAATCCCCCCACAAAACCCTAAAAACAAAAACAACAACAACAAAACTCTGCTACCAGATGGTGTCTCTCCTTTCTTCATGCATTTGCTGTCTTTTAAATAATGTATGTTATATTGTTAATTAATGTGAATATCAAATTAAACACTTGAAACTTACATGTTTATTATGCAGGTAGGAGGCAAGGTGGATTCTATTTTTAACTCTTATGCACTCCATCGTGTGCAAGCAACTTGGGTTCTCAAATTTGTATTTTCAATGCTGGTATCAGTGGTTTGATTTTCAGCAAATGTGACAGTGGCCTTTGCAGTGGTCAGCTCCGAGCTTTGAACTCTCAGAGGAGGAAGGGGAAAAAAATTCAACACACCACCTCCTTGGTTGCAGTCTCAGAGAAACCTTGGATGAGAAACTTCTTTTTTCAATCCTGTTTTCCTGTTGATAAATTCAGTTCTGTGATCACAGTTCATTCAAGCTGTTCTGCGTATGATTTTTGTGTGTATGTGGCAATTGCATCTAAAACTTGTGAGCAAGAAGACAGAGAAATCAGTTGGTCTCCATCGCTTTACATAAAAATGGCTGAGTGTCTTGTCATGCTAGCACTGCATTAAGTGATACATACAGGTAGGTTGAAATTTGCATGTTTTTATAGGGTTTTTTTTTGAGCCATGCAGCAAGAACATTAGATGCATTGAAATGTGACTTTTAAAAAAACAAAAATTAAATAAGACAGTTGTAATCTTTTGGGAGAGGGTTTTTAATTGGATAGCCTCTGCTATTCAGATAGTATAAGAATGTATAGATTTTATGAACTTATTAAATGATTCTGCCATAAAAGGGAGATTTTTTTTTTAAATCATATATATGATAGGTGTGGTACCATTAGACAACAAAAGAATTTTTTGAAAAGAGTGATGATTCAGCTCCATTTTAGCTTGAAACTAAAAATAAATGGGTTTCTGGAGATGATTTCAAAGAGCGTAAACAAGCTTAATAAGAAACATTTAAAATATTTAAATTTTAAGAAGCGGTCTTTAAACGTGTTATATGAGAAGATGAAAATAAAAACATGATATGCTTCCAAAATTAATTTTAGGTAATATACAAGGATATACTATATTATGTATGTAATTTGGGAGGATGAGGAGTTACAGTTTTTAACGAGGGAAATATTAAATATAGATGGCCCTCTTAAAAGAAATAGAGCTTCACTAAATGAAACCGAGCCCCTCGAATGGTTCATTGCAGACCATATAGCTGTGGTTCGGGCACTTTTCAAAATGATTTCATGAGCTCTTTCCTTTGGGCTTAACTTCTCAAATATATTTTAGTTTCAAATCTAACACTGGGCCAGAACCTGTTTCCTTGGTAACCAAATCGTATTTCAACATGCAATAACAGATATGCAAAAGAATGTCTTTAAAAAGGAAACAAATGTTTAATGAAAAATTTACAGTTATTTTTCCTCTCATATAGAATCTGAATTGGTTTTAGATATTTTTAAATGCGGTCTTCAAGCCTTAAAAATTAAGCTATGTTTCTAAACATATAGAGAAAGCTTGCACAGTGTCAGCTTTTCTCCCCCTCCTTTGTGTTCAGTACTTTCAAAATTAAGGTGTTCTTTGCAATATGCTCCAGAATGCAGGTCAAGGTTTGTGTACAGAGGTGTAGTTTCATTATCACAAGTTCACCAGCGCCACTGAAACAAAAGATATTTCAGAAATTCTGAGAATCAGAAAATGCTTGTGCTCTTGCTTTCCCTGATTCCTCCGTTGGTAACCTCAGAGCTCTCAGTAGAAAAGGACCCAAACCCAAGCCTACCCCTCCAATGACAAGTGCACCCGGAACCTTTGTGGAAATATCTCTATAGGGGTGGTAGGAAGATGGTGCTAAACCCGAAACCTCCACGAGGTTTGCTTGGATGTGAAGAACACTGAGATTCAGAACCATCTGTGTAAATGGCTGCTTTATTCTAACAGTTTATCTAATATTCTATTCCATAGCACTATCGTAGAATTGAAACTCTAATGGGCTGAAGGGTGGTAGTGGTTGTTGTTGTGTTATTTTGTGGCCAACTAAAATATTTTGCTTGGAGTCTTTCTCTGGTTCAATTATTTTAGAACGTGACTCATCTCATACTGATTTTGTTCTCCAGGCTTGCCATGAAATACCCTTCCTGCAACACCTTTTTTTTTTTTTTTGACTGTTGGGAGCCATTTTCCTTCTTGCCTGTGACTTTAAATGACTAAGTACATTTTGAGTACAGTATCAATCAGAAGATTGTCAACCGAAGGGAAATATCAGAAACCTGACTCAGTATTGCCTGTTTTTTTAGTAACAACAGCATTTAACAGTTGCAATAGGATCAAGCTAATTGTCATTCGCTCTTGAGCAAATAATGAGCCAGGCATTTATAATTAAAACACTACTGCTATTCAGAAAGATTACAACTACATGTCTTCTATTTTGATAGGCCAGTACAAAGTAATCATTTTGCACCTATTTGAATCTTAATTACAAGATTAGATGGATGCAATGCAATTGTTTTACCATTAAAATGAATGCCTGATAGATTCAACAGTGTATTTCTTCTTTATAGAATGTCAATTCTTTTGTTTGTAACTCAAGCTTGGTTGCATCATCTTATAAATTTTCATACTTAATGGGGTGTTTTTTTGTGGCATTATTCACTTATGTTGCTCTTGGTCTTGCCTAAAAGAATTTTAAACCCAATTCAAGGAGCTAGAAAGCCAAATAAGATTATTGGGTAGTGTATTGTACCATCATTATTCTAATAAATAGACCAGTAGAATAATTACTATACATTACTTTGTTGTGTTTCACCTTAATACTTTACCTTCATATGTCATAGCAATGTTGACAAGGCACAAAGGTTTTCTAAACTTACCCAGTTACAATTATTACTGAATTTCCAAGATTAGCTGAAAATGCTTCTTGACGATTGTAGAGGGTGGCACTTACCCCATCTCATTGTTTGAAAAGCTATCCTGAATCCATTTACACTTTTTGGCTATGTTGTTTATACTGGGCAGGCCAGAGCGGGTGTGACAGGAAGACTGTACAAACAATTGCCCTGTTCTCACCAAAACAAAAATGGGCAAATATGTGGTTTTCTGCTGGAATGATTTATAGTATAAAATACTATAAATCAACCCTTTTTTTTCCTTTGGAGAGTAGATGTTTTTCCAAACTTTAATGCTGTGGGATACCAAGATTGCATCTCTCGCTATAATACTAGAGTAGTATTGATCTACCTCATCCATTTCCATGGATCCCCTGGAGATGGACTGGTAATCAGACCATGACTTACAGCCTCTTCACTGTTATGTGAGAAGAATCTAGAAAGAGATCCAGCACCTTTTCTTTAGTACTAAGTCATGCTAAGTCTTTGACTTCCTGGTACCATGGGGTTCATTCTAACAGCTCCTTTCCAGGGGAAATGCTGTTCTTAACAGCTCTCTTGGTAAATAAACAGTCAACACATTTATTGAGCATCTACTACATTCCAGGCATATTCCAGAGGCTGAGAGGGGACTGGCAGGGAAGGGAATAAGCAAAAATATAGATCTAAATAAGTAAAGAAGACAAGTGCACAGAGAAAATTTAAAAATTTAAAAATGAAAGTGGGCCAGCCACGGTGGCTCATGCGTGTAAGCCCAACACTTTGGGAGGCCAAGACAGGAGGATTGCTTGAGGCCAGGAGTTTGAGACCAGCCTGGGCAACATAGCAAGACCCTGCCTCCACAAAAAATTTTGAAAATTTACTGGACATGATGGCTGGTGTGTACTCATAGTCCTAGCTATTTGGGAGGCTGAGGTAGGAAGATTACTTGCGCCCAGGAGTTTTAGGTTGCAGTGGACTAGAATCACACTACTGCACTCCAGCCTGGGCAACAAAGCAA
The DNA here is from genome assembly GCF_001604975.1 of Cebus imitator. Classification (NCBI taxonomy): domain Eukaryota; kingdom Metazoa; phylum Chordata; class Mammalia; order Primates; family Cebidae; genus Cebus; species Cebus imitator. The sequence continues at coordinate 2,769,991 of NW_016107345.1, forward strand.
GACCCTTTCTCTAAAAAACATTTTTAAATTAAAAAAAATAAAAAGTGAGGGTTATGTGGTTCCAGGGAGGAGAGCCACTTTAGAATGGTTGATCAGAACTTTCTGAGGATGTGGCATTTAAGTGGAGATCTGTGTGCTGAGAAGGTCTAGTCAGGTGAAGATCTGACATGGGGCATTACCAGACAGAGGAGTGTTCATGCCCAGCCTTCAAACTTTCCTTTTTGTGTAAATGTTGCTGTTTCAGAGCCAGATCTGACAGCTTCAAGGGCTGAGGCTTCCTTAGGTAAGCTTCCCACAGTAAGAGACTGGCCCAGGTTCCTGTGACTGGTTTTAGCCAGTCGAACCTCCAGAGTCTGGTACTAGTGGGGTCATTGCCTTTGACCCAGTCACAACCCTGAAACTGCCTCAGAAGTGCATAGCAGTCCTAGGTGGTGATGAAATTCTGGCACAGATTCAGTGTCAACCCAAGAAATCCGCAGAAGAAAGACCTCTCAGAGCAGAGAAATTTCTGGGAAGCCTCTTGCTTTGTTTTTCATAAGAATTCCAGAATTTAAACCCATGGCAAAATATTGAGATAGCCATTGAATTTTTTCTAAAGGCAAAATGGTGGAACAGTCTGTCTCACCTCATCTTGCCAGTACATTGTCTTAGACCTAAAATGGCTCCCACCACAGTGAAGTGTTTTTCAGGTTTTGCTAAAGCGCTTCAGCTCTGCATACATCTTTGCCTGTTGGTGGCTTTCTAAAGATCGAAATAGTGAGGTTTTGTTTTTTGTTTTTTTTTCTCTTTCTCTCTCTCTCTCTCTGAGAGCAAATCATTGTTTAAAAAATTCTTCTTAAGAACCAGAACTCTGTCATGCTTTTCAGGTTAGCCTGTTGATGAAGGTCAGGGAACAGGGAACAAAGGGGGAAGTTTGCTATGCAAGTTAGAAACTATAAGGCTCTTTTGAGCCTTCTAAATATTTCAGAAGCACCTTCTAAAATTGATTCATAACTTAGCAGACTTTGCTTATTGCAGTAGAGGTGGCCTAGCTGAAATGTTATACTTAATTTGTTTTGAGAAGCCCTGAAACATTCCATTACAAGACGACAAGCTTGCTTGGGTCCCTTGTAGTAGAGTGGGGGAGGGGCTGGTGGTAAAGGGGCTCTCTGCCCATCAGTGGGGAAGGGGACTGCCACAACTCAGTTTATTTCTTTGAGCATTTGTTGAGAATCTACTATGTGCCAGGCACTGCTATAAGCCAAGCAGAATGAAATACGATATGGTCCCCCTATGAAACTGCAGTCCAGGTTCTCACACAAGGGTAGAGCATTGTATGGACAAGCACAATTGTGTGTCCTCCCTGTTCCAGGAAGAAGTAAATGGTGTGCTGTTCTCTTAGTGGCCTTTTATACTGGTCGCTGGAGGCCATCCCACAGTTTGGGGCATTTCAGCTGATGACAAGGACAGTCCTTTACTTGGACTTTGTGTCTTGACCTCACCACCTTCCTGAGGTATCTTGGCTCCTAATAAGCCACCGTATGTCTGGCTGCCCTTCTCCAAGCTGGTCCGCCTGCATTGCCAGGTGACCTCAATAACGGCTGCCACTTTTGCATTCATGAGCAGATGTTAAGTTGAGAAGCCCTCAAATGCAAAAATTTGAATTTGTGATGCAGGCAAGATGCTTTTGCTTTTTTACCTTCCCTGGCTGACAGTGGGGGGGGGTCTCCATACTGGCTGTTCTGCAGAAGGCTCTCTGGGCAGTAGGTAAATCAGAGACCAGTTGCAAAATCAATTGTCTTTGTTAGGTGATTCCAGCATGCCACTGCCTTAGCCTAAATGTCTCATTGACCAGAAAATTGCTCTTTTGATCTCATAAATCATTTTGCATTTTTTCCCCCTTAATGGCTTCCTTGCTTCTGCAGCGATTCCTGCTCAGGGTTCAAGACTAGCACTTGTGTCTACACTCCCCTATGTTTGGCCTGTGGAGGGAGTTTGTTTTCTGGTGCTGTTTGGTTTGAAAAATGCCAGTGTAAATATTCTTTCTGTGCTCATGAAAAGCAGGGGAGGCTTTTGTTATATGCTTTCTACAATAAAACAATCCTCTTCCTTACTCCGTGGTCACTGCTGCCAAACAGATATTTTGAAATTTCTTTTCCCCTTGCTTGCTAAAATCTCCTACCCTGTCTGAGCCTTGCTCTAATTAAGGCCTAACAGTCCTGCCGATCTTCCCCCAGCGCTAAGCATGACGTAGAGTCCCTGCCCCGAGGGCCTTACAAGCCAGTGAAGCCAGAAAACAAAAGCCACCAGCTGAGAGTGTGTGGTTAAATCCCAGAAGGGCAGTGCCCTTGTAATTTTTTTTTTCCTTTTCTCTTGTTTCTTGAGCTAAGGAAGGGAAGAGAGAAATCTTGAGCAGGGAAAGAAAAAAACTACACCATGGAAAGGTTCTCTGAACTACTCAGGGTACTGGGGAGACGATGTGGAAGAGAATGGGGTGGTCATCTGGGAAGCAGAATGGGGAGCTGGCTGTAGATAGAGAGGGCAGCATAGGGGCAGGGTGAGGATGCAGAAGGTGAGAAAGAGGGAACAAAGGAAGCAGTCAGGAGGCAGCTGGGGGACAAAATGAGTTGTGCTTTGCTATGCCATGGAGCTGGGGGAGCAAGGTACCAGGGAGAAAGTGGGAAGGGGTTGCAACTAGAAAAAGAAGGCTCAGGAGAGCCCCTAAATGCAGCTTACAGGCCTACTGCATAGAAACTGGGTGCTATGATATACTCTCTGGCTTTGCTCATAATGTTGGCCTTGCTACTTAATTGCCCCACATTGCCTATTGTGAAGCGCCTACACATTGGTGTCCTTAAAGGTGATTTACTGCAGAGCCTTATGAACTTTCCATTTCTATCCCAAGTCTCCTACATGCTGAGGATGCCAGAGGACCCCTTACCGCCACTACCTACCACCTCCCCACTCTCTGCTAGATCTGAATTAAACATTAAATGAAATGAACAGACTTTTTCATACATGCTGTGATCAAGTACTTTTGGTCTTCTACAAAGCACAGACCAAAAACCTACCCAAAATACCTGCTATAAGCTGAAGATTGTAAAAATTATTTTCCCCTCTCTGAACGCACCCGATCTCATATGATTTCGGAAGCTAAGCAGGGTCGGACCTGGTTAGTACTTGGATGGGAGACCGCCTGGGAATACCGGGTGCTGTAGGCTTTAAAAAATTTTATTAAAAAAAAAAAATTATTTTCCCCAAAGTCAGATTGCCCACTGGAGGCATGCAACTTTGCTTTGGGAGCCCCCAGAGCCTTCCTCTTCCTTCCTTCACCAGCCTATCGAGGCCCGGATCTGAGTGCCTTGTGGCGCCATCCTCAAAGGATATTCTGATTGAATCGCTTGGTCTCCAGGAGAACCACACCTGGCTGGCATACCAGCATTTAACACTGCGTCATCCCTGCTCTTCTTGCTAAACCTTGTGGGAATCTGAACAACAGATTTCAGTTACCTTGTTGATTTTAGACTCTTTTTGCTCTATCTTTGAGGGAATGCTGGCCCAGAGAAGATGGGACTTCTCAAGGTCACTCAGAGAGTTAAGTGTTGGAACAAAAACCATGCTTGACTCTTAGACCAGTGCTCCTTCTGCTAAAGCTGCTTTGAGGTCACAGGGGAAGCCCAGTTCTAAACCAGAGGGTGACAAACTTTTTCTGTAAAGAGTCAGACAGCAAATACTTTAGGCTCTATGGCATGAAAAAACAAATTTTCAACAAATTGAGTTTAAAGATCTACTTGATTTTTATTAGCAATCCATGAATCAGGCAGCACCCTATCTATAAAAAATAGAAAGGTACTCTGTTGGACATTGCAGAACAATTGGTTTTTATAAGGTAGCTTAGACAGGAATAAGGAAATAACATAATACAAAAAGCAGATTGGTTAACATCAAGTTACTGCAGGTAATTTTCCTTATAAGTGTTAAAGCAGAGGGAACTTCTTTATTATTTTGGCTAAGATTGGCCTGTTAGCTCTCTCCTAATTTCTTAAGTCAGATAAACAACTTTATTTCAGTTTGGTGATGTGGAACTTTAGTGTGAGTGACTCCGTTTTGGTTTGGTCTATTGGGGTTTAGTGTGGGAGCCAGTCTAAATCAATGGCCTCCTATAAATTTAATGTAACAGTGGGTTGAGGCAAAACTGAAGATACTACATAGGTATTTGTATAACAAGGGATAAAGCAAATTTTCATAAATTTTGTATTGATGAAATTCAAAATACAATAATATATAATATTAAGTATAGTAATAATGATAGATATACTGCCATAGATACAGAAATGAATGAATGAATGTGACTGTGTCTCAAAACTTCACTTATGAACTCTGAAGTCTGCATTTCATGTAGTTTTCACATCATGAAATACAGGCATACCTCAGAGATATTGTAGGTTCAGTTCCAGACTACTTCAATAAAGCAAATGTTGCAATAAAGCAACTTGCACAAACTTTTTAGTTTCCCAGTGTGTATAAAAGTTATGTTTGCATTATACTATAGTCTATTAAGTGTGCAATACCATTATGTCTAAAAAAAATTATACACCTTAGTTTAAAAATAGGTTGTTGCTAAAACATACTACTGATCATCTGAGCCTTCAGCAAGTCATAATCTTTCTATGTGTGGAGGGTCTTGCCTGGATGTTGAAAGCTGCTGACTAATCAGCGTCGTGTTGCTGAAGGTTGGGGTGCCAGTTTCTTAAAATAAGACAACAGTGAAGTTTGCCACATTGATTGACTCTCACAAAAGATTTCTCTTTAGTATGTGGTACTGTTTGATAGCATTTTACCCACAGTAGAATTTCTTTTAAAAGTAGAGTCAATCTTCTCAAACTTTGTACTTGCTTCATCAACTAAATTTATGTAATATATATCCTTTGTTGTCATTTCAACAAGGTTCACAGTCTTCACCAGGAATAGATTCCACCTCAAGAAACGGCTTTCTTTGCTCATCCATAAGAAGCAACTCCTCATCTGATCAAGTTTTATATTGAAATTACAGAGCCCCATCTTCAGGCTCTGCTTCTAGTTCTCTCGCTAATTCCGCCACATCTGCAGTTACATTCTCCACTGAAGTCTTGACTCTCCCAAAGTCATCCATGAGGGTTGGAATCAACTTCTTCCAAACTGCTGGTAATGTTGATATTTTGACCTCCTTCTATGAATCATGAATATTCTTAATGGCATCTAGAATGGTGAATCCTTTCCCAAAGATTTTCAATTTGCTTTGCTCAGATCCATCAGAGCAGTCACTGTCTATGAGCTACAGCTTTGTGAAATATATTTGTAAGTAATAAGACTTGAAAGTCAAAATTGTTCTTTGACCAGAACAACAGAATGGCTGTTCTGTTGGCAGGCATGAAAACAGCATTCATCTCCTTGTACCTCTCCATCACAGTTCTTGGATGACCAGGTATATTGTCAATGAGCAGCAGTATTTTCAAAGAAATCTTTTTTCTGAGAAGTAAGTCTCAATGGTGGGCTTAAAATATTCACCAAACTAGACCTGCTGTCATCTAGTCATTGTTGTTGCATTAATAGAGTACAGGCAGAGTAGATTTAGCATAATTCTTAAAAGCCCTAGGATTTTCATAATGGTCAATGAGCATTGGCTTTAGGTTAAAGTTACCAGCTGCATTAGCCCCTAATGGGAGAGTTAGCCTGTCCTTTGAAGTTTTGAAGCCAGGCATTGATTTTTCCTCTCTGTTTATGAAAGTCCTAGGTGACATCTTCTTCCAATAGAAGGCTATTTTGTCTACATTGGAAATCTGTTGTTTAGCATAGCCACCTTCATCAACTGTCTTCACTAGATCTTCTGAGTAACTTGCTGCAGCTTCCACATCAACACTTACTTCACTTTGCACTTTTATGTTACAGAGATAGCTTCTTTTTTAAACTTCATGAACCAACCTCTGCTTGCTTCATGTTTTTCTTCTGTAGCTTCCTTACCTCTCCTAGCCTTCCTAGAACTGAAGAGAATTAGGGCCTCACTCTGGATTAGGCTTAGGCTTAAAGGAATCTTGTGGCTCGTTTGATCCTCTATCCTGGTCACTCAAACTTTCTCCATATCAGCAATAAGACTTTCTTATCATTTCTGTGTTCACTGGAGTATCAAGTGAACTTTTTAATTTCCTTCAGGAACTTTTCCTTTACCACTTTTCTGAATGCTTAGCAAAGGAGGCCCAGCTTTTGGCCTGTCTTAACTTTCAACATGCCTTACTCATGAAGGTTAATCGTTTCTAGCTTTTGATTTAAAGTGAGAAATGCACAATTCTTCCTTTCACTTAAACACTTAGAGGCCATTTAGGGTTAATTGGCCTAATTTCAGTATTTTTATATATGAGGAAATACAGAGGCCCAAGGAGAGGAAGAGAGGTAGGGAATGGTCAGTCAGTGGAACAGTCAGAACATAAACATTTATCAGTAAAGCTCACCATCTTATATGGGCGTGGTTCATGGCACCCCAAAGCAATTACAATAGTAACATCAAAGATCACTGATCACAGATCACCATAACACATCTAGATGATAATGAAAAAGTTTGAAATATTGTGAGAATTACTAAAATGTGACACAAAGACCCAAAGTGAGCACATGCTGTTGGAAAAATGGCCCCAGTCAGACTTGCTTGATGCGGGGTCGCCAGAAACCTTCAACCTGTAAAAAAAAAACGCAGTATCTACAAACCCAATAAAGTGGAGTGCAATAAAACAAGCTATGGTTATATTCTTCTTTTGATTTTTTTCCCCCAATAATTAAAAGATGTGTAAACTATTCTTAGCTTGTAGGCCACGAAAAAACATCAGGCCAGATGTGGCCTGAGGGACCCAGTGGGTTTTGCAGGCCCATTTTCTAAATGGAAACCTGTAAACTGGGGCCCTTTTGGCCAGATTCAGTCCACCTGTGTGTTCATTTCACTTCTAACGATGTTTTTAGTTGAATGAATTGCCAATGTTTTTGTTTCCTGGTTTTAAAATGTTACTATCTTTTTTTTTTTTTTTTTTTTTTATAAAAGTAGTATATCCCTACTGTGTTGAACATTTTGGCATGGATCCCTTCAGTCTTTTGCCTATGCATGGTGCATCTTTTAATAGTTGAGATAGTATTTTGTAGGCAACCTATGTATCTTCTTATCCACTTAACATCAAGCAGAAGCATTTTATATCATTTTAAATAAAGACTTATTAACAAACCTTTAAAAATTTTATGAAAATCTTAAACATATGTAAAGGCTAGTTTAATGAACCCCCAGTTAGTCATTTGACAATTGTCAACTTCTACTCAATCTTGTTTCATGTAAATTTCCTTCTGTATCATTTTGAAGCAAACCCCAGACATCATATAATTTCTAAATATTTTAGTATGAATTAGGTTGATTCTCTGAAAGATAAATATTCTAAGAGAAAGACTTCTCTCAAAAAAGAAACACTAAAATATTTAGGAGTAAAAGGGTGATGTCTGTAACTTTCAAATGGTTCAGGAAGATCTTGGTTAAGTGTATTCAGGAATTTTTTTTTTTTTTGTACTTTTCTTGCAACTCTTCTATGAATTTGAAATATTTCTAAATGAAAAGTTTTAGAAATGTGGATTATCTCTAAAATATATTTTTAAAATGTGGATTACTAAACAAGAAAAATAACCACAGTACTAGACCACACCAACAAAGAACAATAATTCTTTAATAACATCAAAACATCATAGCATTCAAAAACAATAGCATGGCATTCAAAAAATGAAAGATCATTTTTAAAAAAACCAATTTATTTGTTCAAGGCTCAAATCTAAATAAGGTCCATACAGTGCAACTGATGCTCTTAAATTTAATTTAATATATAGGTTTCCCTCCTCTCTCTTTTTTTCTTTGCTATTGCTGTAAAAATTTTGTTGAAGAAACTGTTTGTAGAATTTCCTCCTATCTGAAATTTGGCGATTACCTCCCTTCGTGCTGTTTTACCTGTTTCTCTATCTCAGAGATTTCCTGTAAATTGGGAGTTACATTTAGAGCCTTGATCAGATTTATGCTCCTTTTTGTTTTTTTTTTTTTTAATTTTTTTTTTTTCTGGGCAGCCTCACCTTTATTTTATAATTAG
>NW_016107345.1:2778141-2789591 GCF_001604975.1 Cebus imitator
TTTTAAGTAGTCAACATTTCATAGATTTTATATAAAAATCCTGATTTAGGCTTGCTTAGGAAGTGCTGCGGCTCCACCGTTTCTACCTGGCAACAAATTAGTCTGGAGTTGGGTAGTCACCATCCCCATTCCCCACCTCCAAACCCCATTTAGGTGGGACTTGAATTCTCCTGCAGGCCAAAGTTCACGCTACTTCCCATAAGCAGTTTCACATATTTATCTGCCTGGCTCCCACAGGCATGGGAAGTTGACACCCCTATTCTAAACATTGCCTCTTCAGGGGCTTTGGTAGATTTGCTACAGCATCACACACAACAAGTGACCTTTCAAAAATGTAGTAGAGATGAGAAAAATGATTTGGAAAGAGACTTCCTTAAAATGCTTGAAGGGAAAGAGATAAGCAGCCATATTAGTGGAGGCCGAGTTATAGATGTTGGTGAGAACCCAGATTGAGGGAAAGAGGGAAAAAAAGTAAAACCATGAATTAAATTAACAGAGTGCTGCAAGTATGAGAGGTGGGATGAGTTAACGGATTCCTACCAATGATAGGAAACAAAGACAGCAAGTGGGTTTAAAAAAGACAACACTTTAATCTTTTTTTTTTTTTTTTTTTAGACAGAGTCTTGCTCTGTCACCCAGGCTGGAGTGCAGTGGTGCAATCTCAGCTCACTGCAACCTCCGCCTCCCAGGTTTAAGCTATTCTCCTGCCTCAGCCTCCTGAATAGCTGGGTCTAAAGGCGTGCACCACTACGCCTGGCTAATTTTTGTATTATTACTAGAGATGGGGTTTCACCATATTGGCCAGGCTGGTCTTGAACTCCTGATCTCGTGATCCACCCACCTCAGTCTCCCTAAGTGCTGGGATTATGAGTGTGAGCCATCACGCCCAGCAACATTTTAGTCTTTTAATATATTATAATATTAATATTGAAACCTTAAAGAGAAGAGGTTAGTAAGTGTTAAATTGGCCAGGAGTCCTAGTCAGAAAGTGCAAGCAGGCAGTTGTAGGATAACAGAAATCTGTGTGGAGATTAAATGAATGAGGTAGGAAAGCCTTCTAGAAAAGGCTCCTGGAAAAGGATCAGGAACCACACTGTAGGAATGCTGAAGAACTGGTGGAAATTTAAGAGAGGAGATAATCTTGAAAGTCTTGGTGGTTTTTTTTTTTTTTTTTTTTTTTGCAAATGTATTGAAATGACAAGTATTATAAAGATAGAGGAAACACATCATGTTTAGTGGTCTCAAAAATAATAAACCTTTACAGAAAAGAAAATAACTATGACAAATTGGGCCCTTCCTGGAAATTTCCAGATAGTTCCCCATACTCAGAAATGATTAAGAGAGAGAATCTGTGACTGGTTATGAGGAAGGATGGAAAATTTTGAAGGACGGGTTGATTATGTAATTTTTAGACTGTGTTGTTTAAAACTGTTGCTGTGATATTTTAGTTATTAATAACAATTTGGGAAATCTAGTCACTTCTGGAGAAACATTTGGCTCTAATGAGAAAGAAATGCCACTGTTTGTGAATTCCCAAGTGGATGTAAAGAACCATTCACTCGCTAAGCCTCTTAGGAAAGCCAGAGCCGGTTTTACCCTTAACAAGCTGTTGACAGAGGCTGATCAAGGTACCACCTGGAACATGTTAACAATACAAAAAAGTGGACTGTGGAGTCAGACCTATGTTTCAATCCCTTTATGTCACTCACCATGTGACTCTGGCAGATTACCCATGGAAAATTTCTAGGCTGTAAAAGCTGTTTTACACACAGTAACTATGATTCTCACTGCTTGGATGGTAGACACTTCGAACTCTGAATACTTTACTTCCAGTATTGACAACAGCCACAACAGCCTACAATCCTAGCGTACTTAACGTAATACCAGGTACTATTGCAAATGCTTCACATGTATTATCTCATGTAATTCTTAAAAAGCCCTTTAAGGTAGGCACTAATATTAAGATTAGTCCCATTTTATAGATGAAGAAGCCAAGGGAGTTTAGCTAACCTGCCTGAAGTGGCCTTGTAACCACCAAAGCTGGGCTTTAAACCCAGGCAGGCCGAATCCAAAGGTAGAATTACCCTGCCCTGCCACTTTCCACCTTCCAGCTGCAGCGAAACACAGGGAGCAATACCAGATACTAGCACTTCCCAACCCTGGTTCCTAATCCATGTGCCTCGGTTTTCTTGGAGGTCTTTGAGTAATTTTCAGAGTTTCCAAAAGCCTCAGTGGAAACATACAAACATGCCATTATTAATAGACCACAGGTTATTTAGGTTGGAATCCACTATTAACAACCGGTTAGCTCAGGTTTTGAGGAAGCTCTGATTGGCAATTGCATATGCAAAAACATTGCAGGTTTTGGTTTTTGTTTTTTTAAGTGGGAAGATGAATCATTACTTAATAAATGCAATTGAGTGGAGTAGATCTTTCTGAACATGTGGCGTATGAAGGAATAATAAAGGGTGCTTGGCTTTGAGGAGATTGGGAAATGCTAATGTACATGTGTATGCATGTTGCCCAAACTGTAGGCCTTCAAAGCTCTTCCTTTTATTTTGAAATAACGTGATTCTTTAATTTGACTTGGAGTTAATGTATCTTTCCCTCATTATTTAAAATGTTTTGTTGGCTTTATATTTAATATTGGAGTCTACTTTATTCATCAGGTGATCACATTCTTAAAACATGGTCAGGAACTAGGACGCAGAATTGCAAGTAGTGTAGATTCCAGGCTAAAAACAAGACGTAAGTTATGCGAAGAATTGACTTTTTTAGCTATGGCCTTTTTGTTTTTGTTTCTTTAAGAAAATTTAAGAATAAGACTCTACTATCAAAACACTAAAGAACATGACCGATTTTTAAAAAACAAACCCCTGTCCATTATTCCCGCATTGGGCTATTAGCTCCACATGGCCAGCTTTTGGCAGGCCCTCTCTGAATACTTTTTCAATGAGCAGCCCCTGGATCTTGGACGGAAGATGCCAGCGATCAGGGCCCTTCACTTAAAGAAGAGGACTGGGTCTTTTGGGTGAAATAGTTTCTATACCACGTTGGGAAAAATCAACCTAGGCCTCTCTTGACGGCCATGGAAAAACACAGGTGACTCCTTGTTCCTGAGAATTTGATGCAAATGAAACAGCACCAGACTTTCTGTGAATCCTGTATGCGGAGTCTGGAACAGGAGCCCACGGACCCTTCTGGGGCCCGGGGCCTTGTTCTGACAGTCTCCAGGCTCTGTGGCCCAGAGTCGTAGCTGCGTCGGCCTTCCGCAGGTTCCGAACTGCGTCCTCCCCAGGAGGCTGAGGCCGCTGCCTCCTTGGTGGGGGGCCCCGGCTGGCCCTGGGTCGGGCATGGGGCCTTGCGGGGACGTCGCGGGTCCCAACGCCGCCCTCCTGAGGCCTGGTCCTCCGCGCCGCGGTTCCCCCAGCCCCGGGCCCGCAGGTCGGGCCGACCTCCTCCCGGACGGGCTGCGTCCTCTGCCCCGCGCCGGGGGCGGGCCAGGCCGCCAGAGCCGAGCCGCCGGCGTCCATTTTCTGGGCGGTGCTGTGCAGCGCCGCGGCCGGACTCGCGGGTCCGGAAGCACCATGGACCCCCGGGGAAACGCGCCGGCGGCCGAGGAGCCGAGCCCCGTAAGTGCCCCTCGCAGGGTCTTCGCGGGGCCGGGGTGGGTGAGGCGCGGCCTGCAGGCGCGGGGCCCGGGACGCCGCCAGCCCGACCGCCCCTCGCTTCTGGAGGGAGCTGGGAAGCCTGGCTGGGGAAACTCTCGCAAGGGGTGAGCTCCGCAAACGCAGCAGAGCCGAGCTGTCCGCGGGGAGGAAGCGCCCGCAGGTGCCCGGACTCCAGGGCCCGCGCCCGGAGCGGGGCGGGGCGGGGTGGGTTCGGCTGGGGAGTGCGGGCAGGTTGCGCCGCATCTCTTGGCCCAACTGCGCGGCTGTGCTAGAGGGCGGGGGCCGGGAAGGAATGCGCTCCCGGGGCTGGGGACGTGGTGGGCTCGGGTCCAGGCGGGCTCGGGCACCGCTCTGACAGGCACACCTCCCGTCTGCTGGACTGGGAATCGAACCCTAGCCCTGACCCTGCGGGAACTTGGTAATTTCCTTGATGCAACACCAAGCTCCTGGAATTGAACGGGACGTGCAGAGGCAGGGCCCTGCCCCCAGGGGTTTGCAGTCTCAGCCGCCTACTTCTGCAGTAGTTAGGTCTGCTGTGTTGCTACAACATACAACACAACCGCTCGCCGCTAGCCACTTTTTTGTAGGGTACATCATAAATCACCTGAGATTTTAGTCTGTCCGCGGTTCCGCTTTATAACTCCTGCTCTGCGGTAGGTAAGTGACTAATTCCATTCTGGACGTTGGCCCTAATTGAGTATCACTTCTAAGGATCCATTACAGGTGATATGTGTTATGGTGGCTTATACATATTTTAAAGGCTAAAGGCGTTTCTTCTGTGAAGCTCAACCACTTGGTCAGATTCTCATGGTTAAAAAATGTGCAAGAGTTTTGGTTTCAGAGAAGCAGGTAGTGAGGTACTATATCTAAGTGTAGCGTTTTTCAAGAGTCGGGGACCCGTTAGAAGATTGTGGGATCAGTTCAGTGGGTTGCTACTGGAAATCTTCTTAAAAATATAGAATACATAGTACAATATAGAGAATAGAATAGAAAATAACGTGCATTGCACGTAGTAAGGGTAAGCATTGTTTTATGAGACGCTTGGTTTTCAGTTTATATCACGTACATATTTAAAACAGTGGGTCACTGAAAAGTTTTTAAAACCCTGACTTACTGGTTAATAGCCCAGGCTTTGGAATCAATTGAATCTGGATTTGAATCCCAGTTGTCATATAAACCAGCTATATGACCTTGAACAGGTTCCATGGCCCATGAGAGTATTCGTTTCCGTAGCAGTAAATTGGGGGAATGTTCCCTACGTCTGAAGGTTGTTATAAAGACAACATGAAACCACATTTGTCAACCACTTTGTGGGTGCTTGACTTATGTGTTCAATATGTGCTAATCGCAATTACTGTTGTTGCTAAAATGTCAAATCCTAGCAGTTAGCCATGGGACACTGTACTTTTTTTTTCTTTTTAGATCTTGATGTGGAAGAAATGGAGGACTCAGAACCAAGGATTTCCAAGTGATTTCTTCCAAAGCACAGGAATCTAACTCCGTTAAAGCTGATCTGTTCTGACTGAGGTAAATTTGCGTCTTTCAACCTATGTGAGATAGGAAATGGTTTTTCTGAGGGACTCCCAAAAAGTATGTGATTCAAGACAGCAATCCACCAGGTTTGGGGGTTACAAGGTGACCGTGACACTCAGGTGATCTGTTACAGGGAGACCGTATGTGTGAAGCCCCTATGATGAAGGAGAACTAGGAGATCAAGGCTTTAGGACTGGTGGTTTCTTGTTCCAGTTCTGTCAGCAATTGTCATGGGGTCTTCTGCATGTCTCTTCACAGATCTGTGGTTTCTCTAGGCTGGAAGGATGCGCTGACATGGCTGAGACCCAAAGAGTCTAAATGACTCTTCAGGGTTACCTACTGGGTTGTGGTCAAGGCAGGACTGGACCTTGGATCTTCTTTGCTCAGTCACGTAGCCAGCTTCATTTCAGGGCCCTCTGTGAGGCGAGTGCTCTGCTGGGCACCGACTATACAAATGTGGTGAGACCATCTCCAGGACACTTGCAGCTGTCTCAGACAGCCCAGCACACTAAGCTGTACCTTGGAGCCATATACAAGGTCCCAGATGGTGACAATAACAACTACCATTTATCGAGCATTTGTGTGCGTGTGTATGCTAGGCAGTGTGTGACGGGCTTTAAGCACAGTATTTTTTTATTTACTCCTCACAATAGCCCTATTAGGTGAGGAAGAGTAGGCATAAAGGATTGAAGTGTGAAAATAGGGACAGGTCACAGAGGGCTTTGCATCTCATACTACATGTATGAAGTACCTTCTGTGTGCACAGCACTGTGCCAGGACTGCAAAGTGGCCATCCTGGAGGAGCTCGCAGCCTGATTCCACAGAGGCACAGTAGGATGGACGGTGCTTGCCTTTCACACCCCTCTCCTTCCCCTGCTTCTCCAGCATTTGCAGAGTAGGGTACACCACAGGGACAGACCAGAGTAATAGACACACCAAAATTCCTGCCTCTAAATTCAATTTTACTTTTTTCTCTACTTAAATCTATACTTCCACCCATCTATTAAAACATATGCCCTCAAGTTATAAATGATAGGAAGGCCTTCTCTGAATCCATTCATTTATTTTTCATCAACAAATGTTTATTAGTTTCTACAAGGCACTTGGGTGCTCAAGACCAGACAGATTATTGTTTTTACAATCATATTAGTCATTTCCAGTCTCTTAGCAAAGAATTCATTGTTCAACTGTTAGCAATTTTCTATTGTTAATATGCTGGAATGTCAGCTCCATGGATGTTGGAGATTGACCCATATGTAGAATTCCAAATGGATATATAGGAAAGCCATTTAAAAAGTCTTAAGATCTTTAGAAAGGAATTTCCCACTTCTCTTTTAAATTTTGATTTTTGACATTCCTGTTACCTGCTTACAAATACCTTTTCATTTGTACATTTAACTCATAATCCAAGAAACAGCACTTTGGCAAGGGGGGCTTTTTTTTATTTGAAATGTTCTCTTTTAGCTTTGTAGGCCACAGAAGACTGTGGGTAAAGTAAACTTTCAAAAGTAAAGTAATTTAAGAAATACATTTGTTTAATTTATAAGATAGAAAATTAGAGATAGCTCTAAGAATTGCAATAAGCCACAGAAATCAAATTGCAAGACTTGAATGCTACCTGTAATAACTTAGTCCCCAAATAAATGAGATGTTGAATGTGAACATGCTTTGTAAGCTTTGAGGTGTTCTATGAATGCTGTACAGCAATCTACAAGTATGACTTTGTGTAGAGAGAATGAAGAATTCAGCTGCCGCAAAATCTGGTCTGTTTGCCCTCAGACTCTGTTGAGGAAAGAAGATATACAGAAATAACCATGTGATAAATGCAAAAAGAAGGCATTTTAGTAATTTGAAGAGGAACGGTCCCTTTTATCCCTAGCAGTCAAGAGACTCTTAATAAAAAGCCTCTAAGCAAGTCTTTGAATGATGTGGCGTTTCAATAAAAGAGATGGGGAGGAGGCATGTGAGACAGGAGGAATGGGGGAGATGGAGAAACATGGAGCATATTCAGGGAAAAGTGTCAAGTCCAGTTGAGTTAGAACTGGTCTATACAGGCATCAAAACCGGAGAACATTTGGTGCTAAGTGATAGAGTCTTGAATGCCAACTAGGAAATGTGAATGCATTAACCAATAAGCGTCATTAAAGATCCTTGAACAGGGGAGTGTTGTGGCCATGCTTCAGGACTGGGACCTTGTGAGTAGCCTGGGGGAGATTGGGAGGAGAGGCAGGGCAGAAACTAGAGGCCAGGAGGCCAGTTAAGCTACTACAACCCAGCAAGGAAAAAGGAAGGCAGGAAAGGCCTGAAATGGATGGTAACAATGAAATGGGCAAGGAACAGATACAAAGGGAAGAATTGACAGAATCTGATGTCTCAGTGGAGAAAGAACAGTTAAAGCTGACACTGCAATTTCCAGAGCAGTGGTACCCATGGAGGAAACTCAGAAGGAGGTAAGGAGCTGCATTTTAGAGGTGCTGTGTTTTCAGTGTTGAAGCATGCTGTCTCCCAGGCAGAAGAGGGCTTTGTGCTCCACAGGAAGGCCAGGACTTGTTTGGGAGTCTCTGGTTTATAAGAAAAAGTCAAGAGATGAAGAGAGATTTTTTAGAGAGAATATAGGGAAAAAATGGTTGAGGATGGAGCCTTTTGAGAAAAGAAAGGAAGATCTATGGAGGCAGAAGTCTGGCACAATAGTAAGGAAGAACCATGGAGGAATGCAACTCCAGAAGCCAGCGAAGGGGGCTCCCAATGGAGAGAGCCAGCTGTGTCAGACCCTGGAAGGTGAGAGATGAGCTTAGGAAAACCGGTGAATTGGCAAGGGCGAGATTACGTATTTGTTGCTGTTTTCCTTCATAAGTTAATATGACGTGTATGATGAGTATTAAGTGGTTTAATTTGCATAAATGTGTAGCTTACACAAATGAAGAATCACCCTTAAATTTGTCCCCAGCAAGTCCCAAAACACACTTCTGATTATGAAAATGCAGGCTATTAAATGTGGTTTTGATAGTAGTCATATACCATAGTCTGTTGTCAGCATACAAATTAAAGACTATCCCTTAATAGAATGAGTCTTTTAAAAGCTACATTTCTGTTGATGCAAAAAGTTTCTAAAAGTAATGTAATTCCATTGCCTTTTACCATATGGCTATTGTATGACATGTGTGTGTCTGCGTGTTTTCACATGCCTATGAGGTTAGTACAATGGAATGAGGAGACCGGGGTCAGATAAATCTAGTTTCACAACCTAGCTGGGCCACTTTCCAGACTTGTGACTTTAGAAGAGTTTCTCTCTAAGCCTGACTTTTTCCATCTATAACTCATGTAGGATTATTTGGAAGATTGAGTAATATATAATTTGGTCAGGAGCTCTATATACCATAGGAGGCAATTAATTAATACTGGTTCCCTTCCACTCACAACCTTGTATAGATATGTAAATTTATATAATATGCATCTACACGTAAAGCCTTATCTTTAAGATTCGTTTTAATGTGTTAATTTTATCATGGAAAGTACACAACTGTTATCACTGATTTATTCTGGGTTAGTCCCAGTAACCATCAATTTAGTATGGACAAGAATCCACCTGGGAAACTTGTCAAAATGTAGATTCCCAGGCCCAGAGATTCTGATTCAGTAGATTTGGGGCGGGGCAAGGGAATCTGCATTTTAAACAGCACTGTCATGGCTGGTGTCGAAGATGAACAATTGCCAATTTCTGTGAAGCAGGGGAAGGGATAAACCTGAGATTTGAGATGCTGGTTTCAAATCCTGTTTCTACTGGGGATACCTCTATGCTCAAAAGTTTTGTATCATTAATGTTAGTGGATTATATGCATAATCAGATAAAAACAAATATGTTGCAGATAGTCGGGGAATGGTGGTATTACTGCACCCTCCCACCCGCATCATCTCATTGCTCTCTGCTGTGGAATCACAGTACTGGTTAACATGCTGCCTGCAAACCAGTTTCTTTTTCTGCGGAGTAAGTGATGACAGCCTGTCCCCATGGCCAGAGTTTACAAAACCATTTTAACTTGGTTGTTGGCAATATATAGTGACAACACTACACAGTCATGCCATTAAAGTATTCTGTATGACTCTCTTCTGGTGGATAAACATCTCTGTCATTATTTCCCTCAATCTCTGCATCTTAAAGTCACATAATTTTTAGGCTAAAGTTCATATTCTTCATCCATCCCAACCCTGTTTTATAGCTGAAAAAATAATTTGGCCAGGCACGGTGGCTCATGCCTGTAATCTCAGCACTGTGGGAGGCCAAGGCTGATGGATGACCTGAGGTCAGGAGTTTGAGACCAGCCTGACCAACATGGCAAAACCTCATCTCTACTAAAAATACAAATTAGCCAGGCATGGTGGCAGGCACCTGTAATCCCAGCTACTTAGGAAGCTGAGGCTGTAGAATCACCTGAACCCAGGAGGCAGAGGTTACAGTGAGCTGAGATCGTACCACTGCACTCCAACCTGGGTGACAGAGCAAGACTCTGTTTCAAAAAAAAAGAAAAAAAAAAGAAATAAAGAAAAAGGCATGTATTCTTTTTTTCTTCCTATTTCTAGCTCCCCTCTTTGTTTATTTACAACAAAGGATTGAGCTATATAGACATACTTGGTGTTTAACTTAGATATGGAAAGTATAAAATATTTGATATGTATATTGAATTGCATCTTATATTTTCTATACATAATTTAGAAATCAGATGACTTAGTGGGAATATATTTATGAAAACCATATTGAGTCATTTTAAAACAATGTCAGCATCCTCTTGCTGGTTTGCCTCTTTTGGAGGAGGGTGCTGATGGCCTGGAGCCTTTCCTAGAAACAGAGTTTCTCTATACTCACAGCTCCCAAGGAAAGAGGATGAAACGGACATTCATGGAGTTAGGTGTATACCTTATGTGCGTTATCTCAGCTGTCTTTTAGCCTCAGACAACATGGTGTGGTGGCAAGTGAGGCAAAAAGAAACTCAGCAACTACAGCCAAGGTTGTAGAGGTGAGAGGTTTTGTTGTTGTTGTTTTGCTTTCTTTTGTTTTGTTTTTAAGATGGAGTTTCGCTCTTGTTGCCCATGCTGGAGTGCAGTGGTGCTATCTGAGCTCACTGCAATCTTCACCTCCTGGGTTCCAGTGATTCTCCTGCCTCAGCCTACCAAGTAGCTGGGATTACTTACAGATGACTGCCACCATGCCCAACTACTTTTTATATTTTTAGTAGAGATAGGGTTTCACCACGTTGGCCAGGCTGGTCTCGAACTCCGGACCTCAGGAGATCAGCCCACCTCAGCCTCCCAAAGTGCTGGGATTACCGGCATGAGCCATGGCGCCCAGCCTGAGATGAGAGTTTTACACCCTAGGGTGTGTCTGACTCACAAGGCTAGTTTCTTCTCCCCACACCCTGGGCTGCCTCCCCAGCCACATAATGAGAATATGAAACAGCCATTTTTTCCTGATTTTAACTGAGAGACTCAGAGATCTTCATTTCTTAATATTATTGTAACCTCAGAATTTTTGACAAGAAGCAAATGGAGCAGAGATAATGTGCAAACTTGAATTTGTTCAGCAAATATTTACTTAGTATCAACTGTGTGCCAGGTAGGAGATCAGGACCCCACCCTCATGGGGCCTTCCTATCTCCCTAACCTATCTTTATCTACTGTCTGTGCTGCCACAAGCTATTCTTTTAAAGTAAAACACCAATGGAGTTCGACACTGATAAGATCAATTAATTTGTGTCTTGCTGTAGCTGTCACTGTCACTGTGCTGGACTAAATGTTCCCAGAGTCTATACCAGTTGAAAGTTTAAAACTGCTCCTTGGGGGTTGCCCAGAAGGCTAAGTAAATGTTTGTTGATTACCCTCTGAGGCCCTGAGGAACTCTACAGGGGGCTAGGAAAATTGCCCAGAGCCCCTGCAGAACTGGGTTAGGGTGAGAAGAGAAACCTCCATGAGAATCCAGCGGGGAGGCCTAGGAATTCTTCCCAGCATGGCTTTGCTTGTTTGGTTTCCTTACCTGTAACCAGAGGTTTCGCTCAATGACCGCTGTTTCCTTCCGGCTCTAATGTGTAGGACTTTGTTTTCTTTTGAGCAGAAAAGCAGAGATGCTGGGACAAACATGCCAGGGAGGGACTCAGCCTGTGGTCTCCTGGGGATCTCAATGCAATTGCTCCCTCCTCCTGTCTTCATAGATATGCCAGTATTAGCCAGATTTTGGGTTCTGTCTTTACCTTCTAC
>NW_016107345.1:2789601-2824490 GCF_001604975.1 Cebus imitator
TTTTTTGAGATGGAATCTTGCCCTGTCACCCAGACTGGAGTGTAGTGGCGTGATCTTGGCCACTGCAACCTCTGCCTCCTGAGCAGCTGGTATTACAGGCATGCACCGCCACACCCAGCTAATTTTTTTGTATTTTTAGTAGAAACAGGGTTTCACCATATTGGCCAGGCTGGTCTCGAACTCATGACCTGTGTTCTGCCTGCTTTGGCCTCCCAAAGTGCTGGGATTGCAGGTGTGAACCACTGTGCCTGGCCTACCTTCTACACTTTTGAAGAAAGTGCATGAATTTAAGGGTGGAGATTGTCCACTTTGGAGGGAATTAACACTCTTACAGAAGGATTGGGACTGGCTAGGAATCACAGTTTTCAATTTTTATGCCTATAACGAACCTGGGAAATAAACTAGCCCAACCTCTTTGCATTCCAGATAAGGAAAGAAGAGTCCAGCCAAGTCTTAGGACTTGTTCAAAGCTATGTCATTAGTGGCAAAGTGGGAATAGAACCCACTGTCCTAGGCCCAGTCTGCCAGAAACAGGCAGGTTTATCAGAAGAGCAGGAGATGGCAGCAGCAAAGCTTAAAGAAGGTCTGGCACTGTCCCGTGAGAGCGAGCTGACCATAACGTCTGCTGGGCTTCCAGCAGACACACGCAGTAGGACACTATGATGCAAAGCTTCCGGTCCATTTGAAGCCCTTGGGTTTTTGCCAATTAAGATAGTCAAGCAAATTTCTTTTTGACCTGGGAGAGGCAGAGGCTGTTTCCCTATCTTTAAAAAAAGCATTTTTCCTCTCTTATGTAAATGAAAATTCCTAAGTTATACTATAACTTAATAGTGAAAGAAATTTAACATTTTCTCAGGGAGGGAGGAAGACCCAACTTGTGCACCCCCATTTTTCTGGCCACTACTGCGTGTGTTCATTCCAGGGTGCATTTTCATGAGAAATCCAGTGGCTACTTAAGTCCTGGAAGGGTATCCTGGTATTATTTCAGCAACCCATGAAGGCAGGCTTTGTGCAAGGTGAGACAGATGTGAGCTGTCACTTCCTGCTTTGTGAGTTGGGTATTATTTCTAGGCCCTGTTTTATTTATGTTATTTTTCCCGTTCATGTGTTAGAACAACTTCTGACTATTTATTGAGTTGATTACAATTAGATAATAAGACCACCAATTCAGTCCAAACAAAACTGAATGTATTATCTTGCCAGACAAGGGAGACCCACATATTCAAATCAGTCTCCCCATACTTATTTGCGTTTTTGTGTAAGCACGGAGATTTCTGATTAGTTCTAATAGCACAGTGATTGCCTCCTAGACCTAAGTGAGGATTTCCTTTTTGAAAAACCTACTCAGCATTCTGGTCTGTCCCTGCTTAAACCTATTTAGTGTGGTCTTACAGTCTCTGACTTGAGCTCAAAGAGCAAGGTTTCTCGAAGTCTCTGTGCGGGTCTTTGATGCTCTTTGGTGGAAGTGATTTAAGCCATACCTGGCGCCTGTGGCTGAACCATGCGTCCTGTAGTGTGTGCAGCCCTTCCCTTGGATTAATGCAAGTCCCACCTTTGCTTTAATGGGAGGGGACAGAGGGACCACTTTGAGGAAGTGGAGGCAAGAAGATAGTCTGCAGAAGCCATGACGTGGCACTGAAATGAAGCCCTGTGTAGGGTTTTACTCAGACGTGAGAGAACTGGCTGCCCCGAGTGCTGTGCTAACTAGGGAAGGAAAAAAAACCCTGACCTTTAAAATTTTTCCTGTGAAGGTCTAACAATTCTGGAGTATCTTCAGTGACTACACGGTGTAAACCAACTTTTTGCACAGAAGCACCATAAATTACCTAACTGGAAATTTGCTTCTAAGTGAATTTCTTATCTTGTCTGTTGGATATGTAGTATTCTCAATATTTGTTTTTGACATTTTTGGGAAACCAGGAGCTTTTCGTCACATTTGAACAGTCTCTTTTAAGAGTTTCTTTTCTATTTATAATGCGTTTCTGATAAGAAGATTTGCACCTTTCTCTATTTTAGAAAATACTTCTTGAGGTCTTTTTTTTTTCTTTTTATGAAGTTTAAATAGGAGTCTTACCTCCAATCCTAGCAACTACCTTACATTAAAAATGACCTTTTTTTTCCCCTCCCATGAGGTTCCTTTGCTCAGAGAGAATAAGAAAAGTTCTGGTAATTAGTCATTGTGGTATTCTGCAAACACGTACTTTGGAGGCCATGATTTATGTTACTGGTCTGGGAGGAAAAAAAAAAGGGTTTGTGTGTCTCGAGACAATTACCCTTGTGAAAGGCAAATGCCCCGTGTTCCCAAAAGGGCGCCCTGTTTGTCGCGTTAAGGTCTCTCAAAGCCGGTGGCCATTTTCTGCCAGCCGGATCCCTGTGTGAAACTCCTCCTACCATGAGGTCTATGAGCATTTGTTTTCTAAAATGAAAGCACAGGCAGAAACTCGAACTATTCTACAGAACAGCCTGTTCTTTCGATATTTTTTTCTTAGATTAGTATATTTAAAGCATAAGTTTTCTAAACAACATGTTGTGAGTGTTTACCTGCAGTGGTTTGGAGTTTGTTTGGGGAGTTTATTTATTTTGTACTGTAGACAACGTACTCACGTCGTTGCTCCTTCTGCTCAGATAATTCTACTCTAGCCCAGGTGAATAGGGGAACTGTGTAGGTACCTGACTACTGCCAGAAACCTTCCTTCTGTTTTCATTACATTTCTTTTGGGGTGAAATTGGCAAAAGCTGACTGGAACTTAGCTCCCTTAATATGCCCCTCACCCCAACACAAAATAATTTTTTCCAGTTGATTTTTGTGTGTGTGTGTGTGTCTGAACCATTGTTCATCCATTTGAAAGACTGGTCAGAGTTTTTTGTCGCTTTTCCGTAGTAGAAAAGCCCTTGTGCCTCTCCTGGTACCTCAGACCTAGTGGTGGGCTTGCTCCAGAGCTCTGCCAAGCGCCTGCGTCTCCTGAGCCTATGAAGAAGCGACTTTCACAATCCTGTGCTGCCTTCGGGCTCTGTGCTGCCAGGCCTGGCCTCCCTCCAGAGGTCGTAGTGTTGCCAGCAGTGGCTTCAAACTGGAAACATGGGAGGAGGAATTGTGGGAAATGGGAGAGAAGGAAATGTTTATGCAGGAAAAGTGTGTCTGTCGGCTTAAATAAATATCTGAGAGCCCAGGCCCATACAGATGATCTCTACCTTGGTATTTTGCATCCGGAGCCAGGTGTCTGTTGACAGTGGGGAGGAGGTGGGGAAGACCCAGCCGAGAGCCTCAGCAGCCTTCCTGCAGGAGGTCTTCACACCCCAGACGCTCAGAATGCTCTCGGGACTGAGGTATCAGCTGCACATCCCCCTGATGTCTCTAGAGCAGAAATCTGCTTCCTGGGTTTAGCCACTGTTTTCATTGAGCAGTTCTTGGATTCCTTGAGGATACTTGTGATCTTCGTGGAGGTGCTTCATGGTGGGGACCCTGTTGTTTTGAAGACCTGACAGCTGCATGCTCCAGGCCCTATTTCTATGATCTGTTTTTTGGAACTGTTGTATTTGTGTGACACAGTGATGGAGCATGATGTCAGCTCAGGATACTGTAACCCAGGAAGGAGCATGATGTCAGCTCAGGATACTGTAACCAATAAAAGCTCAATGAGTGTTGCTTCCCCCGTTACACACCTGCTCATTTGTATAATGACTTGTGGGACCCTTGTTTTAAAGAAGGAGAATTCAGTGCCTCTGATAGAAAATCTGATATCATGAAGTACTTATTAGGCGTTAAGTACCCCTTTTTGTTGAAGCTTGAACAGACTGTATCATTAATGAGACTGTTTGGAGCAAGGTGAAGAATTTGATATCTGCCATTCTACCTCTTACGATTTAGGTACAGAAATTTTCCCCGTAGGAATGGACAAACTGAAGGGATCCTTAAGAAATAGTACGTCACCCTAATATATTCTGTGGTAAGGCTTCTCAACACCTGTTCTTCATTAGGATGGAGCACTCTGATAGTTTTGAAAACTTGAATACTGACATCTCATCATTTAAATTTTAGAAGGACAATGACTCATTGTGCAGAAATTAAAATTTCACAGGCAGGCTGGGCACAGTGGATCATGCCTGTAATCTCAGCACTTTGGGAGGCTGAGATGGGTGGATCACCTGAAGTCAGGAGTTTGAGACCAGCCTGGCCAACATGGTAAAACACTGTCTTTACTAAGAAAAATACAAAAATTAGCCAGGCATGGTGGCGGGTGCCTGTAATCCTAGCTACTCGGGAGGCTGAGGCACGAGAATTGCTTGAACCCAGGAGGTGGAAGTTGCAGTGAGCCAAGACCGTGCCACTGCACTTCAGCGTAGGCAACAGAGTGAGACTTTGTCTCTCGGAAAAAAAAAATTCACAGGCAGAACAAAACCTACACATGATTCATACTTACATTTTTATAGACTAAGATCTAAAACTCAAATACATACAGGAGCAGGAAGGTAATATGAACATTAAATGTGGGCTTGGAATAAGAAGGTAAAAGCCGGGCACAGGGGCTGACACCTATAATCCCGGCACTTTGGGAGGTCAAGGTGGGTGGATCACCTGAGGTCGGGAATTTGAGACCACACTTACCAACATGGAGAAACCCCATCTCAACTAAAAATAGAAAAAATTAGCCAGGCATGGTGGAACATGCTTGTAGTCCCAGCTGCTCAGGAGGCTGAGGTAGGAGAATCACTTGAACCCGGGAGGCGAAGTTGCGGTGAGCTGAGATCGCACCATTGTACTCCAGTCTGGGCAACAAGAGTGAAACTCTGTTTCAAAAAAAAAAAAAGAAGATAAGCAAGTGGTTAGACTGTGGCACTGGAGGTTTGAAACTTTTTCACGTAAATGGGAGCCTGATGCAAGCATCTGCAGGCTGAATGCAGCCTATGGACTGCTTCTTGCATGTCAGTTGCACACCATTTGATTCAGTCCATTGATCTGAATTCCCTCATTGGCACCCTGCCCAGTCTTCTGCAGAGCGTCGGGCTTGAAGCTGTCTAAGGCCCAGCCCAGGGAAAAGTACAGGCCATTGAACCTTCTCCATGTCACCACAGGTAAGTCAGCCACTTCAGATATAACTATGTCCACCTCATACAGGCCAAGTAATTATGTCAGTGGGGTCAGTAGCAGAGCTTAGTATTTGTGTCCAGGGATATCTGGAAAGCATCAGACAGAGCAGCCCTGACGAAGTTGCCCAGTGCTCAGTGTACTGATCCCAGGGTGAGACAGGAAGAACATCAGAGGAAGCCCCTCTGTGTCCAGGCATGTCACTCCTAAGGCAGCCAAATGTAGCCAGGCCTGCAGAGGCTAACCTGGATGGCATCAGGCAATGGATGACAGCAAGGGACGGCAGATATGTCTTGGTCTATGGTATGTCTGGTCCAAGGATGTTTCCTGAAATATCAAACAGTGACTTCCTAACTAGTCCTAAACTGGGACAATATGAGGATTGTCCTGTCTCCCTCCATTGACACTTTATTGACCTTCCACACATCCTGGAATTTACAGTGCTTTCCCTCTTTTCTACACATCTTTTAACCCTGCCCTTTCTCTCTCTGTGCTGAGTCATAACGTCTTTGACACACATAGCACAGGGCCTGGGGTGTAAAAAAGTGCTCTGTCAGCGTTAGCTTTTGTTGTTACTGGCTTCATCATCATCTTCTCTATTCTAGCTATTATTTCACCAGAGGTTAGGGAACTTAGTTTCCCTATATTCCATGTAAACCACATCTTTAGGGTATACATGTAAACCCTATTTATATTCCATGTAAACCACCATCTCAGCCATCTCCACCCTGACATAGATGAAGACAGACCAGACATACAAGACCCTTTTCTGGAATCTGTCCTGTTTACATCACCCATTTTCATTGTAGGAGTTGGGCTTTTATTGGAAATAGACAAGTTTCTGCCCATCATAAGTGAAGTTGTAGGACTTATGCTGTGTGGGCTGCACTGTAGGGACCAGAATGGAATCTAGAAACTTGTTCCAGGATGACTTGGAATCTAGAAACTTGTTCCAGGACGACTTGGAATCTAGAAACTTGTTCCAGGACAACTTGGAATCTAGAAACTTGTTCCAGGATGACTTGACCAAAGAAAAGCCATCAGACGCTGCTGCAGTGAAGTCCTGACATTTGCCACCCCGAGCATGGGCCTTGGACTGGCAGCATGGGCATCCTCTGACAGCCCATTAGAAATACAGAGCCTCAAGCCCTATCCCAGACCCACTCTATCAGAAAATGCACTTAACAAGATCCTTAGCTGACTCATACACGTTGACATTTGAGGAGTGCTGCTCTAGACATTCCGACAAAGCAGAGAGACAGACTGATGTAGAGATTGGCCTATGTAAGATTGCGGACTTGCTAACTAGGAGGTGCATTGGATGCTTTGGTTTTAGGGGGCTGGGGCTGAGGGTTGTACCTGTTAAGCTGTTCTGTAGAAATGTATGATGGGGTAATACTGACCACAGTACGAATCTGATTCTGAAGACCCTTGTTGCCCCCTGGTTGTGACTTTAATCTTATCATAGCGCCTCATTCCTTTCTACCATCTCCAGCTCCCACTGACCTTCTGGCCTTGGGAACCCTGTTGCCAAGGAGGGAAAGTCCTATTTTAGGGGATAGAAAATCTTTGTGTATCAGGGAACTGACAGAAATAATTATAATGTAGGATTTTCATGGCGGAGCGGGTGTCAGTATAAAAATGAGGGGTGATCTGCTCTCAGTGAATATTTATGGGGCCCTTGTAGGTGGTGAGAAGGGAGGTGTAGCTGGACTTCTTTAATGTTCATGGCTGAGAGCATTGCCTGCTCCTAAGAAAACAATGGGAAAGACAGAAATAATTAATCCCGTGCTGCCATGGTGACCTGTCTGCACTGGAAACTACGAGGTGGTGAGAAAAGGGCTGCAGAATCTTAGAGAGGAAATTCCGGCTTCATATTACATTAATCTAGTTTAAAAATGAATTAAAAGCCTTTTCAGCCCTTCCAAGTTCTTGCCTACATTTTGAGGGTAACATGGCCTGGACTTTTTGTGAATTTATGATTGTTGTGATTTTTTTCCATTCAGTGGAGTACTCTCAGGTGGTCTTTTGCCCTGGACTTACAGTGGCCTGGGGTCCTTTGAGCAGAACACAACTTGGGAATCTAGCTGGGTATCTTAGGAGTCTCTGAGCTGGCTCACTCTCCTTTCCTCTCTTCTTCCTCTTCCTACCACTGTCAGGAAACTTAGCTTGGAGTTCTGGATCCCAGCCCCGTCTCACATTCATTCATATGAGCTACTGCCATGGTGTTGACAATGGGTTGAATGGCTGCCCTGCAAAAGATATATGTCCCAGAACCCATGAGCGTGACCTAAGTTGACAGAAGGGTCTTCACAGATGTAATTAAGGATTCTGAGACGAGTGGTGGACCCTAAAGCCAATGACAAGTGTCCATTATAAGAGACACACAGAGGAGACACTTATAGAAAGGAGAAAGCCATGTGCAGATCAAGGCAGAGATGAGCATTATGCAGTCACAGGCAGAGGAGAGACTGGAGCCACTAGAAACTAGAAGGGGCAAGAAAGCCCTCACTGAGGGCACAGCCCTGCTGACTCCTTGGTTTTGGACATCTGGCCTTCATAATTGTGAGAGAATGAATTTCTGTTGCTTTAAGTCACCAAGTTTGTGGTCATTTATTACAGTGGCCGCAGGAAACAAGTACAGTATCCAAACCTAGCCTTGATCCAGAAGCACCTGGGAGCTTGTTAAAAATGAGATTCTGGGGACTTACCAGATTCAGTCAGTTGAGTGGCATGAAGAAATGAAATTGTAATAAGGGTCTGCAGGTGGTTCTGATGTGCCAGCTTCCATTGTCCATGCTCCTCTTTTGGCCCTATTCTCTTTTCATGACATTTACTTCAACTTGGGCAAAATTCATGCTCATGTTTGCAACTACGTCCCATATGGCATTGCACTGCACTTCTGAATCTTCACCCCAGCTCCCCTTCAGCACTGAAGTCCATTTTGGATGCCTGTAGGTTGAGAGAGCTGTTACACCCGAGCGAGTAAAGGAATGCGCCACACTCGAGATTTGAGTTGCAAGTCCTTTATTGCCGGCAACTGAGAGATGGCTAACACCCAACATTCTCTCGGCCCTGAAGAAAGAGTTAGGTGGTTTTCTTATACCCTAGTTTGAAAAGGGAGGGGGAACCTAGCTGAAGCAATTTTTTTCACAGAAGCAGAGCAAGCAGAAAGTTAAAAGATAAACTAGTACATAAGAAGGAAACAGTACAGGTGCAGGGGCTTAAGCTGTCACAAAAGACATATAACTTATAGGTATGGGAGCTCTGGGTACTTAGCAACATCTGCATTCCCAGGGTCTGCTGGTACCGCCTGACTTGGTTTCTTATCAGCAAATGCATTCCTGGATGTGCCTGGTGTCATCCTGCCCCAGCCACATGCTACAGCTACATACTTAATGCAGGGAAAATAACTATAAGTGAAGAAGGTAAGATGGAGTTTGTCCAGCTTCTTCATTAAGAATGAGTTGGTAAGGCCAATACAAGGTAGGTTAACACATTCGCCACTTGCGTTTTTGGGGATTCAAATCATTGATTCCTCAGTTATAGCGAGGGGGTTATAGTGGGTTCTAAGATACGTAAGTTTAATGGAAGCTATGCGCTGTTTTACAAAATTAACCAATTTAATATACAGGGCCTGAAAATTAAACCCAACAAGAGGAGGAGAAGAGGTCCTGCTACTCCAGTTATTAAAGTAGTTATCCATGGGTTCCAGTTAAACATGCTTTGGTACCATGGGATGTTACTTTCCCACTCTTGTTGGCGTTTATCTAGATTTTCTCAAACTCTTTGAAGAGTATCCTTTATGACTCCAGACTAGTTAGCATAAAAATAGCAACTTTCCCCCAAAGCGGCATATAAACCTCCTTGGGAGAGGAATAGCTAAGCCCCGGCGGTTTTGGAGAACAACCTCAGCCAGGGATTCTACCAGGGTATGTAGCATATTTATGGCAGATTGGAGATTGCTTAAATTAGCATCTACTTGTTGAGATAGGGACATTAGTCCAGTTTCTCCTCGGACCAGAGCAGCAGTGCCGATTGCTGCCGACCCAGCTACACTAAGGCCAGACAGAAGGGGCACTAGGAGTGGGGCACCCCAGCAGATCCTGGTGTGCAGTTCAGGTGGGGCGATAATAAGTTGTCCCTCTGGTCCACTGTACCTGTAAACCTGGGGAAGCACATGAACTAACACGCACAGGAGAGGTCCAGGTTCAGTTCCATTGATGCAGCGGGTGAGGCCTGAGGTGCAAGCCAGCCAAGTATTGTTGGGTGCCTGGTAGGAAATTGTAGGGTTTAGGGAAGTAAGCAGAGACTGTTTACAGGTGGCCTGAAAGGGGGAAGCAGATAGGTTATACCCATTACTGACTAGGCAGGAGGCATTTCCTGAAACGTCTCCTTGTGTAAGGGAACGGGGACAGGTATGACAAGAAAAAGGGCCAATATCAAGCTTAACCTCACCTCCTAATCCAACATAATATGGTGGTTTTGCCTTTAGGCATAACCAACCATCTTGGGCCAATTTAGGCTGAGTAACATTAAGAAGGTAATGTACTCCATTTAGAATGGACATTAAACTGGGTTGGAGGTATTGATGCTGCAGCTAAGGTTGAGGAGCTTGGACTGACAGTGGGACAGTTGGGCTGATGGGCCTGACTCTATCTGGGTACAGGCAGAACATAGGGTCTCCTAAGTCAGTTAAGGGACCGATTGGTTTAGGGGGGCTCCAGGGGATCAGGACCTTCTTGTGAATGATAAACATAGTTCTGAGATCAAACCCTGTGATATAGAGTCACAGTCCCCATGTCATACCATGGTACCATTGAACTGAGCTAGGGTTGTGGACAGTTATGGTAATAGGATTACAAGCTCCCATGGTACGTCGTCTAGGACAAGAGGTATGAGCTATAGAAGGGTTCGGGGACCAAGTCAGTCCCCCCCGGTAAGTAGTTAAGGTTACACATGACCAGAAAGGGCAGAAAAACTCGTAATGATCCCGGCAGGCGGTGTCATGGTAATCTCCAGGACAGAGGGAGAAATCTACACGTTGGAGCCCCTTTTCTGCACCCCTAGAGCTGCCGCATCCACTCTCACTTCCAGTGTGTCCAAACCCGGCAGCAAGGTCGATGAGTCCCACTCCTGCCCAGAGGGGCATATTTCTCTGCTTTTCGAGGGTACGGCTGGGCTTTGGGAATAAAACACATAAATCAATTGTAAAAGAGACTTCATCAGAGGTACTTTCCTTCCAGGTAGTGTTCGCAAGCACACAGCCTGTTGCAAAAGATGTAAGGAAAAAGGAGTAGGAGGGGATAGAAGGCTTAGCGACCGGAAGCCGATAAGAAAAGTAAATAAAAAGAACTAATCTGATGGCTGCACTCGAGTTAGGCGCAGCTTGAAGGGGCCTGACCCAAGCTTGGGGACTGATATTTCTTGCTGCATTTTGTTGGCCTTCTTGATATGGGAATGATGAATCCAAGCAGGCATGCCATCCACTTTTAGGGCCGTGGGCATGGTGAGGATGACAGTGTGAGGTCCTTTCCAAGCAGGAACGAGTCCTACCTTCTGGAACTTTTTGACACACATCAGGTCACCGGGATGGAAGGGGTGGCAGGGCCCCGTCATATCAGGAACTGGATTAGGGTGTGCTCCCCCAGACACGTGGTTAGATGATATCTTGAGCCTGTTGGAGAGACTGCACGTACTGTAACAAGTTAGCTTGGGATATCTCTGCTAACTGGGTGTCCCTCAGTTTAGGCAAGATAGGTGGGGCCCTCCCATACATGATTTCAAATGGAGAGAATCCTGCCTTGTAAGGGGTGCATGTCACTTTTAGAAGGGCTAAATGAAGGAGCTTTATCCAGTTTTCACTGGTTTCCAGGATTAATTTGGTAAGAGTACTTTTTAAAGTACGATTCATACGTTCTACCTGTTCAGAGCTCTGGGAGCGATAGGCACAATGGAGTTTCCTCTGAATATTTAATGCCTTGCTGACTGACTGCACTATGTAAGAGGTGAAGGCCAGTCCATTATCAGACCCTGTGGCAACAGGCAGCCCATATTGAGGAATGATTTCATTGAGTAGGAACTTAACTACCATAATGGCTGTTTCATTCTTGGTGGCAAACACCTCAGTCCATCTGGAAAAGGTGTCTACCAGCACCAGGAGGTACTTATACCCTGCCCGGTGTGGTTTTACTTCAGTAAAGTCAACTTCCCACCTCTCTCCTGGGCTACATCCTCAGAGACAATGGCCCAATTCAGGCTTCACAGCTTGTTTGGCATTCACCTGGGCACAAGCCACGCATTGGGAGGCCACTTGACCAGTTAAGTCCTGGAGGTGTGGAATTTTAAAACGGCTCCTTAAAAGCTGGGCCAACTTTGTTCCTCCCAGATGGATGGAAGAATAGAAGTGGCTGATTAAAGTTTCCCCGAGGACCCAGGGCCGGAAGATTCTGGAATCTGGAAGGATCCACCATCCATCCTGATTTTTACTGGCCGGAAGATCCAGTGCTTGCTTCTTTTCTTCAGAGGAATACATCAGGTGGTCTGGTAGATCAGGCTGTGGGAAAGAGGTGGCTGGAAGCAGAGTTAATGGGGTAACTGGGAGTGCAGCAGCTTCACAGGCTGCAGAATCTGCTTTTTGGTTTCCTCTGGCAACAGCTGTGTTTTCCTTCTGGTGTCCTTTGCAGTGAATTACGACAACCTGTAGGGGGAGCCAAACAACCTTGAGCAGGGCTAAAATTTCTTCCTTGTTTTTAACAGTCTTTCCTGCTGGAGTAGCCCATGCTCCTGATAGATGGCCCCATGAACATGCACAGTAGCAAAGGCATATTGGCTATCAGTGTAGATGTTAACACGTTTGTCCTTACTCCATGGGAGGGCTTGAGTGAGGGCAATTAACTCAGCCTTCTGTGCAGAGGTATCAGCTGGCAGTGCCTGGGCCCACAGTACATCAGTATCTGTGGTCATGGCCACACCGGCTTTTCATACCCCTTGCTCAAGAAAACTGCTACCGTCTGTAAACACGGTGGTGTCCACCTTTTCCAAAAGAGTGTCCTGGAGATCAGGTCGACCTGTTTCTGTAGTTTCTAGCAGTTCCTGGCAGTCTTGGACAGGGGTGGTGAAGTCTGCATCAGGGAGTAGAGTAGCTGGATTTAAACACCTTGCGGTGAAGAAAGTTAAGTGAGGCTAATCTAGCAGCAAACTCTGATATTGCAGGATACAGGCATTAGACATCCATTTGCCAGGAGCACCTCACAGTAGTGTCTCTACTGCATGTGGTGCCATGAGGGTTAAATTCTCCCAGAGTGAGCTTACCGGCCTCATGAACTAGGCTGGCTATTGCTGCAACTGCTCGCAGACCACTTGGCCACCCAGAAGCCACAGGGTCCAATCTTTTAGACAAATATGCCACAGGGCATTGCCATGGCCCCAAGGTTTGAGTGAGCACCCCTTTAGCAACTCCCTGATTTTTGTGGACAAACAGGTGAAATGGTTTTGAGATATTTGGGAGGGCTAAAGCAGGGGCCTCAGTCAGTGCCTTCTTTAAGTTTTGGAAGGCCTGTTCTTCTGTGTCCAGACTAAGGGGCCATCTCCTCCTGTAGCAGTGTACAGAGGCTTGGCAATTTCCACGAACCCCAATATCTACAGTCAACAGTATCCCACAGCTCCCAAGAATTCATATACCTCTCTTGGTGGTGGGGTGGGGATTTGCAAGATGGCCTCCTTCCGAGCATTGGTGAGTGCTCTTTTTCCTTGGTTTAGTTCATATCCCAGATAGGAGACCCTAGAAAGACAAACCTGGGCCTTTTTGGCTGAGACCTGGTACCCAGACTGCTGAAGGAGCTGAAGTAAGTCTTTAGTATGTCGCAGGCAGCTTTTGGTAGTCTCAGTAGCCAATAACAAGTCATCCATGTATTAGAGTAAGGTACAGTTGGGATGGCTGTCTTGGAATGTCACAAGGTCCTGCTGAAGACCTTCCCCAAAAAGAGTGGGGGAATTCTTAAAACCCTGAGGTAACTGAGTCCAAGTTAATTGGGTTGTGTCTCCCAAACCAGGGTCTGTCCATTTGACAGCAAAAATAGGTTGGCTCTTTGGAACCAGAGGAATGGCAAAGACATCCTTTAAGTCAAGGATGGTATACATGGTATGCTCTGGCAGGAGCAAGCTGAGTAGTGTGTAAGGATTAGGAACAGTTGGATGGACTGTGACTGTCTGCTTGTTAACTCCCCATAAGTCCTGTACAGGCCGGTAATCATTTGTCCCAGGTTTCTGAACTGGCAGGAATGGAGTGTTCCAAGCAGACTGGCAAGGTATATTGGATTGTAAGAGCCACTGAATATGGGGGCTGATTCCCTCTCTAGCCCACTGACTCATAGGATATTGCTTGACCCAAATAGACAGGGCAGTAGCCAGAAGTTCTACAACTACCAGTGGATGGTGCTTTGCCCGTCCTGGAGGGTTTGATTCTGCCCAGACCCAGGGAAAAAGAGTTTGCAGATCTAGCAGGAGAGGGTTAGTTTTGTCCTTTTTCAGTGGTGAGGATGAGACGAAGAGATATTCCTCTGATAGAGGGGCAGTCAGCAGGAGCTGAGCAGAAGAGGGCTCTGTGTCCCCTAACTTGAGATGAATTTGCTGAGCCGAGAAGGAGATGGATGCCTGCAGTCTGTGGAGCAGGTCTCGTCCGAGGAGAGGGGAAGGGCACTCTGGAACTACTAGAAATGAATCGGTTACTCTCTTTTGACCTAAGTTCACCTCATGTGAATGGGTGACAGGATACTCCTGAATAGCTCCAGTAGCACCCTGTACAGCCACCCTCTTGTTAGAGACACTGCCCAAAGGTGTTTGCAGTACAGAATATTCAGCCCTCATGTTGATTAAAATTTGTACAGGCTGGCCCCCCACAGCAGGAGTAACCATGGGCTCCCGGGGGCCAAGTGAAAAGGGGCCCTGGTCCCATCAATCATCAGATTCCTCTGCTGCGGGGAGGGTGAGGACCTTTTCTGTTCTGGTTTCTTCTCTGGCTTCAAAGGACATTCATTTTTCCAGTGTCCAGTTTGTTTACAATAGGCCATTGGTCCCTTTGTAGGGGAGCCCTCTCATCTTTCTCTCCTTTCTGGCAGGGGTCCGGGGTCCTCCGGCTAGTGCTCTGTGATGGAGGCTCTTCCTTTTTAGTTCCCTGGAGGGCAGCCACTAAGATTTTTGCCTGTCTTTTTCCGGCTCTGTCAGCTGCCCTAGCTGTGGCTTGGGCTGCCTGCTTTTGTTTTTCAACCTCTCAATTGTCAAAAACCTTCTGAGCTATTTCTAAAAGCTAAGTGATGTTCATACCAGCAAATCCCTCCAGTTTTTGTAACGTTTTTTGAATGTCTGGAGCTTCCTGGGCCACAAATACTAAATTAACAGCACAGCTATTTTCAGGAGCTGCTGGATCAAATGGAGTGTAAATTCGATAGGCCTCCTGAAGTCGCTCTAAGAATGCTCCAGGTGACTCATTGGGCCCCTGGACAACTTTGGTTGTCTTTGACAGGTTCATGGGTTTCCAAAGCGCCCCCTTTAATACCCACAAGGAGATACTGGTGGAAATCTTCTAAAGCCCTCCTCCCCCGCCATTGGTATTGGGATCCCACTCTGGTCGAGTAGAAGGAAAAACCTCCTCAAGGAGGTTTTGGGCTTCCGCCTCTGGCCTACTGGCTGAGGTAAGGAAATACTTTCTGGCTTCCCTTTGAATTCGGTCCCTCTCTTCAGAAGCGAAAAGGGTCAGAAGGAGTTGCTGGCAATCGTCCCAAGTGGGCCTATGGGTCTGGAGCACTGACTCCATCAGTGAAGTTAGGACCTGGGGCTTTTCAGAAAAGGAAGAGTTTTGGGCCCTCCATTTATACAGGCCAGAGGCGGAAAAGGGAACATAGAAAGGGAGCAGAATGCTCATTACCTGACGGGGGTGATGTCTCCCTCAAGGGGAGGAGTGGGATTCCTCTGACTAAGGCTGTAGCCAAGAGAGAATAGGCAGAGAGACTGCAGAAGACAATGGCTCAGGGGCTGGTGGCAGCGGAGGGGCCACAGGAGGTGCCGATGAAGAAACTGTGGGGGATCCTTGGGGAGCAGGAGGATTGTAAGGCAGAGGTAGTGGGTGTAGGTAGCTTTCCTCTTCTTCAGAGGAAGGCAGTGTAGGAGGAGCAGAAGGTGCCACTTGAGCAGTAGGTTGAGGCAGGGAAGGGGTTTTACTCAGAAGGACCTTAGAGATGGGGTTATGAACAGCGTAAGACTGGAGCCACAGGGGAGAGTTCTGAACCAAACTAAACCATTGATCAATGTAAGGAAACTGATCAGGATGTCTGGGCATTCTGGTAACAACTTGCCATACAGCTTGAACCATTGTGGGGTCCAGTGACCCTTCTGGGGGCCATCCAGTTTTGAGTTTCGGCCATTCCACTTCATAGAGAGTCTGGAGTTTGCCTTCCTTAAGTAGTCTTCTACTTAAGAAAGTCTTTTCCGTAGTCTTCTGAGAAGCCCAGAGAAAAATTCTTTAACATACACTGCAGAGAGCTTAGCGATTGGGGACAGGAGGAAGAGTTTCCCATTTTGGGAAATAAAGTCAACAGGATTTAAGCAGAGATATTAGACCCAGCATGGACAAAAGTATTCATGGCCTGGGGTGTGGAGAATCAGAAAAACAAAGTTTATGACCAGGAGAAACAAGAAAACGACTATAGCCCCTATTTCTTGCCCCAACATTGGGTATTCTCGAACCTTGAATTATGGGGAGAAGGCAGGATACCGAGGCTGAGAGGTCCCCAGTCTATAGGATCTGGGCGGCCCCCTCCTCAATTTATATCCAAAATACCTCAGATGCCTCCACGTCTTAAAGGCAGAGTGTTCAAATTCGGCCCTTTCTTTCCAGGGCTTTAGGAGGGATAACAAAGCCAAGTCCTGGAGACGCTGGACTTGCTGAGACACAGGAAAACATGACGTCAAGATATTTGGGGTAAAGGATGGGGATGACGAACAAAAGGGCCACCTGAATCCTTCTGAAGATTCAAGAAGAGCCACGAGGGAAGGTAGTAGGTGTGCAGAAAAGTTAGAGTATTACAGGCATAGGCTTCCCTACACAGTACCCTATTTAGGGGCACTAGGAAAGTTGTGAGTGACAGAAAAGGTGGGTGAGGAGATCTGCAGGATGGCTATTTTGAATCCACCACTGCTCTGAGGAGAAGGAGAAATTTAACTAGTCGTTGGGGCATGAGGTGTGACAGTCCAGGCGCCAACAATCTTTGTGGTGCCAGAAATCCCAAACTGGTGAATGTTTTTTACGATTTTCCCCATAACAACACCTGATCTGTTTTTGACAGAAATGACAGGACTAGGATGGCCAGCCCAAGTGGCAAATAAGGGATTTGACCTTCTCAGATAGGAAGTCTGCACTGAGTACCTTAAAGAAGTTCTTTCCCAGCCGCCTCAGACAATAGTGACAGTGGGACGTAACAAATTCAGACATTAGGAACAAACAGGACACCAGACACTTAGATATATAACCACTTATGGCAATGTAAAGACAAACAAGGTAGGGGGTTCCGTATTGGGATCATTCAGACGCCTGCCTGGCCACGCCCCTTACGGGGACTTAGGCTCCTCTTGGCATCGGCAGGTTGGTATAAACCCCCAACTTGGATCGAGCTAGGCTCAATAGTACCATAAGCCTTATGAGGCTGCCACAGAACCACAGGTTAGGGCCCACTCAGACTCCGTAGTTTTCACCATGGAGCCACAGACTGGAGATTCAGGCCCCAGAATTCTACATTCACTCACTCATTCAGAGGTTATTACAATTCCAAAGTCGAGGCCTCTCTAAAAGGAGAAAAAGAAAGCAGGGAGAAAAAGAGAGCGAGACAAAGAGAGAAAGAAAGGCTAAATTCAACTAAAAAGCTTACTGACAGAGACCCAGACTCTGTCCTCCAGCATCCTAGAGTGTTGACAGAGTCATGAGGGAGGACCCTCATCAGGGTCGATTCCCCCCCAGTGGCAGGCAGAGTCAGATCTGACTTACCTTCCTGGGACCGGAGACAGAGGACTCAGGGGCCGAATTTGGTGGGCACACCGGCAGTTGATCTGTTCCCCTCTGGAAGGCAGTGGCCTATGGGGCCCTAGAACGTCTCAGGGGGCACCTCCCCTATAGCCCGCCGTTTGTCTGGGGAAGGCCGGAACAAGTCCAGTCACACCCAGTGGTGATATGAAATCTCGCTGGGGCCTCCAAATGTTATACCCAAGCAAGTAAAGGAATGCGCCACACTCTGAGATTTGAGTTGCAAGTCCTTTATTGCCGGCGACTGAGAGATGGCTAACACCCAACATTCTCTCGGCCCTGAAGAAAGAGTTAGGTGGTTTTCTTATACCCTAGTTTGAAAAGGGAGGGGGAACCTAGCTGAAGCAATTTTTTTCACAGAAGCAGAGCAAGCAGAAAGTTAAAAGATAAACTAGTACATAAGAAGGAAACAGCACCAGGTGCAGGGGCTTAAGCTGTCACAAAAGACATACAACTTATAGATATGGGAGCTCTGGGTACTTAGCAACATCTGTATTCCCAGGGTCTGCTGGTACCGCCTGACTTGCTATCTTATCAGCAAATGCATTCCTGGATGTGCCTGGTGTCATCCTGTCCCAGCCACATGCTACAGCTACATACTTAATGCAGGGAAAATAACTATAAGTGAAGAAACTAAGATGGAGTTTGTCTGGCTTCTTCAATTAAGAATGAGGTGGTTAAGCCAACACAAGCTGGGTTAACACAGAGCCACCTGCATTTTCCACAGGCTTCTAAGAGGGATCGCAGACTTCACAAACTTCATCATCCTCCTCCCAAACCAGCTCTTTGATCTGGGCTCCCAACCTGTTTAACGACACATCTAGACACAGTAGAAATGGCACGTCAGTCATTCCTGCCTCCCTCTATTTCCCCTAATTTCCAATTAGTTGATTCTTCCATCCAAATAGCTTTCAAATTGTTCCCCTCTCTTTGACCTCCACTTTTCTCCTTGCCTTCTTTTCAGACTTTCTCCAGACATCCTTCTCACCAAACTGCTTTCAGAGTGACCTGTCTGCAAATTTGTCAAATCATTCGCATATTTAATCTTTTAAATGACTTGCCATTGCTCAAGTTGTACACAGAGAGCTTATTTAAAAAGCCCAATACTCAGGACCCACCCAGGACTAAACAAATCAGAATCTTGAATTGGGGCCTGTGCATCGGTGTTTCCTCAAGTTACCATAGGTTATTTCAGTATGTAGTTAGGGGGTGAGAACTGTGGGCTAGAGGATAAAGTCCAAACTCATTTGATATTGGAAACTTTTCATGACTAGGCCCTGCCAGGGTTCCTCCCCTTCTCCTAGCATGCCCCTGCACATGGCTGTGGGGGCAGCCATCCCACTTGTTTGCCCCTCCCCAAGTGCATCATTCTATTTCATGCCTTCTTGCCTTTGCTTAGACCTCTGCCTACAAAAGAATGCCTTTTCCCCTCTTGGATTCCATGGAAATTCTCCCTATCCTTCAAGAGCGAGCCCCACCTCCCTTGCCCTGACTCCTCTTTCCCAGTTTAAGGCTGCCTCCTCCAGAGACCTGGATGCCCCATCAGTGTAGCACTCTTTTCATCAAAGGAGCTGTCTGCATGTCTGTCTCCTCCATTGGAGAGTGGGCTCCAGGAGGTTGCTGAATGAGGGAAGAAATAAAGTGTTCAAAAAGGCCAAGGAGAGGAAATCATTCTGTTTCTTTGAATCATTGTGCTGATGCTGCTTTATACCTCATCAGACACTTGTTAAGAAAACAAAACTCTGCTTGATTTTAATGAAAACACTGAAAATGTGTTAGTAGTAGTAATGTGGTGTACTGTTAATTGAATGTTTGCTAGCTGAGGTCTTTACATTCACTGCTTTCTTTAGCTATCACGATAATCTCAGTTGTTATTCTGATTTTATAGAACAAGTTAAACAAAATACTATGTGATCAAGTAATGCAAGATGGTAGAAAATACGAAATAGAATGCTTATGTGGTCACCTGGTCAGCAGCATGTTAATGGCATGCCATAGGCTCATCAGGAAAAACTGGTTTTATTGGTAAAAATAGCTAACCATATTGTATTAGTCTGTTTTCACACTTCTGTAAAGAACTACCTGAGACTGGGTAATTTGTGAAGAAAAAAAGATTTAATTGACTAACAGTTTAGCAGGTTTAAGGGGGCTTCAGGAGACTTAACAATCATGGCAGAAGGTGAAGGGGAAGCAAGGACCTTCTTTACATGGCAGCGGGAGAGAGAGTGCAAAGGGGGAAGTGCCACACACTTTTAAACCATCACATCTTGTAAGAACTCACTGTCATGATAACAGCAAGGAAGAAATCCACCTTCATGATCCACTCACTTCCCACCAGGCCCCTCCTCCAGTTCAGCATTAGATTCAGGCAGGGACACAAACCCAAACCATATCACATATGCAGTTTTTTTGAGTGGCAGATACATGTTTGACACTGAATTTGGCATAAAACAAGCACAACTGTTAAGCATACCGATCAAAAGATGAGACGGTGGTTTATATTTGCTAATGTTTGGAATCACACGAATCTAGTCTTCCTTTTA
The DNA here is from genome assembly GCF_001604975.1 of Cebus imitator. Taxonomy (NCBI): domain Eukaryota; kingdom Metazoa; phylum Chordata; class Mammalia; order Primates; family Cebidae; genus Cebus; species Cebus imitator. Next base: position 2,809,304 of record NW_016107345.1, read on the forward strand.
AATATGTTAGAAATTAGTTTGAAGCTCAGAGTCACAAGATCAGGGCTGAAAACTGAACCTTTCCAATGACAAGTGTTGTGGTGCAGGGACTTTGGCTTCATTTTTCTGAGCCTTGGTGTCCCATCTTTGAAATGGAAATAAAATTTTCTGGCCTGCAGTAGCATCGTGAGAAGGAAAATGAGGTGGCGTGTCTGAAAGTGATTTGTAAATGGTACAGGGCTACACAGGAATAAGGCTGGGTGTTTTTGTCTTTGTTCTGTGTTTGGGTCGAGGAGGTTGGCCTTTGGGAGGAGTCAGGATGAGGAAGGTGGTGTTCTGCTGGGTAAGCGGATGTGGGCACTGAAACAATCGCACACTGCCTGAATTCCAGGCAGGGTGGGGCATGAGGATGCTGGGATGTGAGCCCGAGAAAAACATTTGGAATGAGCTACTTAGGGAGAATGATAGAATAGAGAACAACAGTTGAAAATTAAAGTCTTGCTGTGTTTTTGAAACAGTGGAGCTGAGACGATGTAATTGGTTAGAGTTTTGCATTGGATTACCTGTAACCAAAGACCAGACCAGAGGCCACAGATCAGCTCCAGGGAGTTTGACATGTTGATCTTTTTTTCTTAGGTTATTTCTAAAAGTTCTGTTCCCAGGAGCTCTGAAACTTTCTGGATCTGAATTCAAGAGCTTACTAGCCTTGTGGCCTCAGTAACTTGATTCCAGACATATGGATGGATGAACCTGTTCAGAACTGCTTCTCACAGGCCCACATCCTGATCATGTGTGCTCAGTTTCCTCTTTAAAGATGAAACCAAGGCTTTCTTTTTTTTTTTATTCTAATAGATTGAAAAATCTTTTCTAAGTATAGCAGCACTGATCTCAAAATAAGATTTCGGGGAAAAGGAACGATCTCCTTCTGCTGCTCTGTGGAGGTGAGCTAGAATACAGTCATGCCTTGTTGTCACCGTCATCACTGTCCTGAACTTACTGAAAGCTTTCTAGAGCAGGAATCAGTAGGGCATGTTTAAGTGATCAGTACATGCATTTTAAGATAGAGTTGACCTTCTAAAATACCTCAACAGATGGAGAAAGGATGGATGAAACAAGCACAATTAAGTTTAACCAGAATAAATTTTTAGTTTGAGTTAAAAAATCCAGTCCTAGAGGTTTAGAAGCCAAAGGAGAGGAATAAAACAAGGGAAGAAAGGAGAAGGGCAGGCAAAAATAAAAAATAAAAATAAATAAAAAGTAGAGGAAGCCTCTATATTGTAAATGAAATCAATTATTGAGCACTTACTACATGCTGTGAACTTACTAAGTGTTCATACACTGTCAGTCCTCCTGGAACTACATGACACGGGTAGTATTCACTCCATTTTATAGATGAGGAAACTGAGGCTTACAGTGAGGACAACCACTCGAATAAGTGGGATCCCAACATCTGCCATTTGAGAAGTGTGGCATAGTAAGGCATGTGGAACCAGGAATCTAGAAGCTTTTTTTTTTTCTTTTTTTAAATTAAGTCAGGGTCTTGCTATGTTGACCAGGTTGGTCTTGAACTCTTGGCCTTAAGCAATCTTCCTGCCTTGGCCTCTTAAAGTGCTAGGATTACAGGCATGAGCTACCACACCCAGCCAGCAGTTTAGAAACTTCTTTTGGTCACACTATGAGATCTTAGGCTTTTCTGTAAAGTTTTTTGGGTTTTTGTCTTGTTTTGTTTTATTTTTGTTATTATAGGGGAGTAGCTGAAGAAATTCGAGACGTATAGCCCACGAAAGGGCAAACATTCAAAGGGCTGTCCTTTGGCAAAGGCTACAGTTGAGGGCCCCTCAGTTGCTCCCTCCCTGGTGGGGAGTTCTCTAACAAGGAGATGCACACACTGGCTGGAGCCATCCTGAGCCCCCACACCACTCCCCATCTGAACAATCTCTAAAATCCATAAGAATGAGTCAGAGTGCATGTTCCACTAAGCATCATGCCCTCTGTGCTTTTTGTTATCTATAGCGCCCCAAGTTCTGGTCACAGTGAAGTGATGCTTACTCATCTGCCCATTTTGAGAAAGGTCTGGGGGCTGGATGACTGGCTGCTTGGGACTCAGGAGCATTTCTTTGTATGGTCTCAGCACCATCTTGTGGACACAGCACTGTGCATTGGAGATGAGCTGTGGTCATCAAATATAAAGGAACCCCAGAACAAAAGCCTGAAAACGCTGCTGCTGGGGAAGCACTCTGCCCAAGGAATCATGTTTGAAGAGGGACTGCCTGCGCACTTTTATGACTAACTTCGTTATTAAGCCCACGACACCTGAAAGAGCAGAATGGGCAGGCTCAGCAACGCAGAAAAAGCCAGGCCTTTCCAGGAGTATACTGCAGCACTCAGGACGACAGCAGAGGCCTCCTGGGTATGGGGAGCCCCATGCCCCTTTCTCTCTGGCCTTTCTCCTCCTGCATCCACCCACCTCTCGGGCTAGGACACCCCTCTGCCCTGCCCCCTCTCCTTACCTGGCACTCATTGCCTCTCACAGCGTAAGTCACCTTACTGTGCTTTAAAAGCCCCTCACCACCAAGGTGAGGATGGACCAGGATGAAGCTGTGAAGGGAACAGAGTGCTCCTGTGCTGAAATTCTTTGGCCTTCTCAGCCCAGCCTCCTCACACTCTGATGAAGCTGGCTGCCCTGGTGTTTCTACGTGTGAAGAAACTAGAGAATCACCCAACTGAGGGTTAAGTGATGCTTTGTGGGCGAATTTGCTCAATCTCTTCGCCTAGACAGGAAAGGGTAACGTGTGGGCCTATAGAAAGCCCTCAGTAGGGTAGAAGCTCCCCGCTGGTTGTTTGAACCCTTAACCTCTTCTCTGTTTATTCTTCACGGCGGGGCTGTGCAGGTGCCATATCCTTAATGAGCACGCAGGGCTCCCCAAAACAATATAGTCACTTAATTTTGTATCTGTTAACACAAAATATTGATTATATTTATCACAATATTACATCATGATGCATGTATCTATTCTTTGAAAGTATTATAAAAATACTTTTTTTATACAATACTTTGAAAGTATCAAAAAAAAATTGTTTTCACTGTACCAAAAATATTAACATATTCTCCCAAGGCCTTAATATGTGAACTCTTACTGTATTATCTATAGTCCCTTATTTTGTTGAAAATTTGGTTTTGCATTTACCTTCCACAAGCACTTTTCCCCTGGCTTCCCTTCTTTTGGGGTCAGCCTGGCCTGAGCCCCCCAGCTCCTGACCATACGGCAGCCTGCAGAGCTGATCTTGCCTGGACTTAGAGGAAGCTGTTACAGCCTGAACCTCTCCAGGTCACTCAACTCTCTGCTTCAGCACTAGGGAAATCCCCACTTACAAACTGACCCCTCCTTCCAATACCTTTGAACTGTCGAGCATTTAGTTGGTTGCTAGTATCATAATGAGATGGGCTAGAGAACAAAAGCTGTGGCTATAGGTTTTTGTTTCTGGGATTTTCATGGAAAATTACGAGAGTAAAAAGCAATAGAATGAGATACTACATTTTATCTGTATTATCTCATTTAATCCTCATAAGAACAAGGTCACGCTCCTGTGTCCACTTTATAGATTTTTTTTAAAAACCAGGCATAGAGATGTTAATTAACTTGTACATGTGATTATAGCTAGCAAGTTAGCAGAACTGGAATTTAAACCCAGGAGTGGGTAAGCCGTGCTGTAGCTCTGAAGATAAAGACAACTCACTCTACTCGTTTAGCTAGTGAGTGGCACAGCCAAACGAAGATAAAGATAACTCGCTATACAGGAAGAAAAAGGATGGCCGACAGAACAAGAAAGGAAAGCTTGGAGCTATCGACTACATCTGACATTTCCCAATAATTTAGTCAAGGACTTCAAGGAAGCTTGAACCAAAATCTAAAATAAAGCATATAAACATGCCAGTTCCCAAAGTGAACCCAAATTTTTAATTATTTTTTACTGAACAAAATACAAACTAATGAATCCATTAAACTGAGACTTAAACAGATTCTAAAATCAAAAACCCAAAACATCAAAATATTCTCTAAAATAAATTGTAACCAAACTGATGCGTTATTAAAAATCCCCTTTGTCTGAAGAGAAGGGAGCAGATGTGGTTTGTCAAGTCTCTAAAGAAGCTGGAGAGGTAATGCGGCCGAATGCAGGAGAGGCTTCTTTAGGAAGGTGAGAGGATGTCACTGTCAGAAACAGACATAGAACTCAGTAAACAGCTTTGTTTTTATTCATCAATTTATAGCCAAATTTGAGTGCCTTCTGATTTAAGAAGATAAGTGCACATAATGGAAATTTATTGATGATCTAAGTATTTATCTGAAACACCCTTCTTTCTACCAAGCTTTTCATCAGAATAGCTAATAAACAGTGAACTTGAAAGATTTTTTATTTAAATGGTTATTGCCAGCTTGGTGTGGTGGCTCACACCTGTAATCCCAGCACTTTGGGAGGCCAAAGCAGGAGGATCACTTGTGCCCAGGAGTTCAAAACAAGTCTAGGCAACATGGCAAGACCCTGTCTCTACAAAGAAATAAAGTATTAGCCGGGCATGTTAGCGAGCATCTGTGGTCCTGACTACTCAGGAGCTGAAGTGGGAGGCTCGCTTGAGCCTAGGAGTTCAAGGCTGCAGTGAGCAGTGATCAAGCTACTGCACTCCAGCCTGGGTGGCAGAGTGAGACCCTGTCACTAAAAAAAAAGAAAAAATAATTCCTTTTTCCATTTGCTTAGAAGAGGTGCTAATAATGCAACTAAAGAAAGAAAATTATTTAAATGACAATTGTAATTAAATGCACGTGTGTGTGCATTGGGGCGCCAAAGCTCAGATGTAACTGCTCTCTGAATTAAGAAAGAATAATTAGTTATTGAGCCCCTACAGGTTACTGAGCACTGTGAAGTGGGTGAGGAACTCTGGGCACACAGTGAAGTAGGACATGTGTCCCTGCCAATGAGGAACTTCAGATTCCCTAATTTGGGGTCTGGGGCCAAGGCTTAGCTAATACTTGCTACTGCTGACGTTTTTGGCTAATAATTAATTGGTAATAATAATAGCTAATGTTTATGAAGCTTGATTTTTGTGCCAGATAGTATGCCAAACACTTTAAAGGTACTGTCACTTAGTCCTCATGTTAAGCCTAGCATTTTCTATTATTAGCTCCATTTTGCAGAGGAAGAAGCTGAGATGCAAAGAGTTTTTAAAATTTGCACAGGGTCACAACCTGAGTGTGACAGAGCCAGGTCCCCCAGACACCAAAGTTCAGACTTTGAGCCACTGTACCAGACTGGACATGGTGTGCCTTATCCTAAAGTATCGTAGAGCCCTGTTTTAAGGGTAGACTATAACAGTGCTTTGGGAGACTCTTAGTTCTTTTAGTTCAGCAACTTTAACCTCCCCACCATTCCTTTTCTTTGCCCCCATTTTATGTATGTGTACACCCATTATTATCTTGAAATGGGAGTAGATCAAAATCAAAATAAGTCACATAAGTGCCATATATTACTTTGAAGTTCACATTTTTTAAGAAAATGAATTGAAAGTAGAATTTATGGAAAATACTGAATTTCCCTTAAATGCTCACCTCAGGGCCACCTGGTAGTCCCATATGGCATCTTTGTGCATAGTGAGAAATAGCCATCTTCTGGCAGGGACTGCCGTCCTGCACCGAGGGACATGCCCGGCCAAGCAGAGCCTGGGCTGCCTCTCAGCCTACGACAGGCATGTACCCCACACGTGGCAGTTCTACTCCAGGCCCGGCTACATTTTGCCAGATGCACACTGGTCAGTAGACTGTGGTGTTGCCTTATGAGCCTTTGAGAGTTTGGTCACTAAATGAAACCAAGAAAAACACGGAGAAGAGAAGTTCTTGATGCTTTGGTGCTCCTGAACCTGAAATGGAAAGTGTGGTTTTTTAGTACGCTGCCTGGGTTTGAATCCCACCTCTGCCACTCACTAGCTAAACGATCTTGGCCAAGTTCCACAGCCTCTCTGAACCTCACTTTTCTCACTTGTGAAATGAGAAAGATTGCTGTGAGGCCTGAATGGAATGATCTAAATGCAGTGTGTAATGGTGCTGAGCACACACAGCACATATGTGCTTGTTAGGTGTTGGGATACAGTTTGATGACATATGTAGGTGACTTCCTCCTGTCAAATGATAAGTCGCAATGGAGACATTGATGCACTTGTTAAGGGTATGGGGATGTCACTTTAAAGCAGTTCTCAGGCTGCCCAGAGGGGCTCCAGCAGAAGTAGGAGACAGGGTAAGCAGTTTCTTCATAGGGTAGTCAGAAGTCATGGGCCAGGTTGCGCGTACTATGTATCTCGGTAATTTTCAGCAAAAGGACACCTATCCAGACCCTGTCTCCCAGACCCTGGCTCAGTGTCATGATATCACCGATCTCAAATTCTTTTTTTGGTTTCCCATGTAAGTCTGATATGCATAGTTCTGCTGAGTACCACCATTATAAGCTCACATAACCGTGCCTTTTCCATCTACTGTTGGTTGCCTGATGGAGGACGAGGCTTATATACTGGTGTGCTGGGATGCAGAGCATCTACAGTTCATGAGCCAGCAGCAGGCCACAGACCCAGCACCGTCTCCAGATTAGCTCTCACAGAGGAGGCCGGGTGAGGGAGCAGACGCCAGAAGGAAGCGACTGGTGACTACAGAGTGGAAAGCTGCCGGAGTACGGGAAGGGAAGATGTCACCTGGAAGCTAAAACCTTTACAAACACCTGGCACCAAGGCCTCACAAGACACCCCCACGTCGCCACCTTTACAACATTTTTAGTGTTAAATTTTAAAGCGTTTGTTGCCAGTTGAGCCCAAGTTCTCGAGACAAAGACCAAATTCCTGGACTTTGAACAAAGCATGTCAGTCGTGCTTGAAAGATTGCTCTTTTTCTTCCTTTGGGCCAAAACAGTGACAGTAAGCAGTTTTACAGTGTTTCAGAGCCGTGGCTCAGTGTTTTAACTTGTTTGTGCTGTAATAGCTTTGTGGGCAGTGGACAGCTCTGTTTTTATCTTATGCGGCTCCGCTTTAGGTCAGCAGTGTTGATTTGTGTGTGGGATGGGTTCTTTCTCCTTTTTCATGTCAGAACAACCTTCTTGACTTTTTTTTTTTATGACAAACAAATGTCTTTTTCTCCATTAGCATAGGTGGGAAATAGCAGGGCAGTTCGTGGTGACCTGACACTGGATCTGGAAAACTTGGTGACAGTGCCAGACATGATGGGCTTTTTAAAGCTTACTTTTGGGTGCTTTCTGTTTTTGCATTCATTAAGTAAAGGTTTATTAACAATTATTATGTGGCAGTTGCAGTGCAGGGTGCCAGGAAAACTGGTCAACAGTCTCAGTCCTCATAGAATTTTTACTCTGTAGTAAAAGCACAGACTTGTCAAGTAACTTTTAATTACGATCTTAATAAGTACCATGAAAGAGAAGTATGCTTAAAAATACATAATAGAGGAACCAGACGGGAGGAGAGAAGCGGGTGGTGGATGGAGGTGAGGGTGGGCTGCCCAGGCTAGATGGGCATTCCAGGCTGCAGAAGCAACATATGCAAAGGCTCTGGGATGGGAAGGCCTGGGCACATTCAAGGAACAGAAAGAGGCTAGTGTGGGTTAGAGTGGCAGGAAAGGAGGTCAGATCACAGGAGACCTTAGAAGCCTTGGTAAGGCAGCTGAGATTTGGATTCAGTGTTTTGACAAGCCCTGCTGACTGCTCTCAGTTCCATATTGGCCGGGAGACTCTTCCCTCCATCATGGAGGAGGCTCACGTCAGAAGCCAGCTTTGCCCTTGGAGACTGTCTTCTCCCAGTGCTCCCCTGAGGCTTCACACCCACCAGTCTCATGCTGCACCCTGACCGGCAGGTCCCCAGCATTAGCTTCATCATCCCTGGGGTCTGCATTATCACAGGCCTGTAATAACAGGGTAAACCTACATACTCCTGGGGGGAGGGGAGGCAAATGAAAACCCCTCTTTCTGAGGCATTCACTTTAGATTAGCAAATTCTGGCTGTGCCAGTGTTTTCTGGGCTGTAAAACAGACAAAGATTGATTACATGTCAGGCGGCACCTTGAAAACGCCTCCTGGACAGCTGTTGTATACCTGGCCAGCCATGAGGGATCCCAGGTCCAAGGCCCATCACCCAGCAATGCTCAGATCATCCTGGCAACTGCCCCCTGGGATCAAGGGGCTGCTTGCCTTAACTGCCATCCTTGGCTGCCCTGCTTGGAGACCTCTCTGGCACATTCCTCGTTCTCTCTGTGATTTCTTGGCATGTGACTCAGGCTGGCTGCCCCCAACTGCCCAACCTCTTGAATCCCATTCTGGGTCTTTTCCAGCTGCCAGCTTCTTCTGTAGGGGTCTTGTATAACAAGATTGTGATTTGGGCTCACTGCTGGGCCCTTTTGTGCCATATAGAACAAGTCACCTGCTCTGACTTAATTACTGCTGTGTACGTGCACATACATGTGAGGCAGCAGAGTGCAGTAGACAAGACACTGTTCCTCCATCAGAAATTACAGGCTCTGCCATAAGCAAGTCACTTCTCTGGGCTCAGTTACCATATCTGTACTATGGGCATATTAATAATACCAGCTTACATATTGAGCACCAACTGCTAATTCACCGACTCCTCTGAGTACATACTAGTATTTCCATTTTCATGTGCCAGCCTCCACAGGATTGTGGAGGTGATTGAATTAATATGATAAGTGCTTTACAACTTGAAATGTATCTGATAAAAGCAATTTTATTCAGTATTGGAGAATTCAGACAGATGAAAATTGTAATTGGCAATATTTATGGTGACCATCCTCATGTAATGTTGATTTACAAACATATGTTTTTATAGTACATATTATTCATTTTTTAAATGAATACTGAGGGCCTCCTCTCTGTCAGACACTGTTCAGGGTACTTAAGATATGTCACTGAAGAAAATCAAAGATTGCTACTCTTGTGGGGCTTAAATTTTAGCAAGCAGATAAACAATAAATCAGTCAGTCCACTTTGTATATTGGAATGTTGAGTGCCGTGGAAAATCTAAAAAGCAGAGCAAGGCGAGGGGGATTGTGAGTGCAGGGAAAGGTGGTTGCTTTTTAGGGGATCATGAATGCAGGGGATGGTGGCAGGTTGCTTTTCGGGGGATCGTGAATGCAGTTCATGGTGGCAGGTTGCTTTTTGGGGGATCATGAGTGCAGGGGACAGTGGCAGGTTGCCTTTTTTAGTCAGGGTGAGCCTGGTTTGTGTTTCATATGCATGGCCACGTCACTTACTTGCTAGGCATTTACTGTGTGCCCCCGCCGTGTGCTGCGGCCTGGAGATACAGCAGTGAACCGTGAGCAGCCTAGATAAGCAGCTCCTCCTGGAGCTTACTTTCTGGCAGGCAGAGTGGACAGTAAACAAGCAGGCAAGGACAGGTGATAATTGCAGGTTGAGGTAAGCAGTATGAAGAAATAAACAAGGATGTGAGGGCAAGCCAAAGGGGCAACAGATAGATGGGGTGGTCCCTCTGATGAGGCGTTTGCACTGGGCCTGAAGCACAAGTCTCAGCCAGCCATGGGCAGTGCCGGAACCATGTGGGTCAAAAGCCCCAGGGCCGGAAGAGACTGAGCAGGTAGAGTCAGCCCAGGGAGCCTGTGTGCCTGAGCAAAAGCAGCACGAGGAGTGCAGTGGGAGGGAACAAGGGAGTCTGGAGAGCGGACAGCGCACGGCCTTGCCAGCCACCAGGAAGGATCCGATTTTATCCTAAGATCAGGGGAAGGCCTCGGCAGTGCTTTGAGCAGGGCTTGACTTGATCTCATTTGTGGTGGGTTTTTTTTTTTTTTTTTTTTTTTTTTTTTTTTTTGAGACTGAGTTTCACTTTTGTCACCCAGGCTGGAGTGCGATGGTGCGATCTCAGCTCACTGCACCGTCCGCAGACAGGGTTTCACCATGTTGGTCAGGCTGGTCTTGAACTCCCGACCTCAGGTGATCCACCAGCCTCAGCCTCCCAAAGTGCTGAGATTACAGGCGTGAGCCACCATGCCTGGCCTTGTTTGTGTTTTTAAAGATCACCTGGCCGAGGTTGGTGGATCACGAGGTTAGGAGTTAACGACCAGCCTGGCCAAGATGGTGAAACCCCATCTCTACTGAAAATATAAAAAGTAGCCAGGTGTGGTGGTGGTTGCCTGTAATCCCAGCTACTCCAGAGGCTGAGGCAGAGGTTGCAGTGAGCCGAGATCGCATCACTGCACTCCAGCCTTCCACAGAGCAAGATATTGTCTCTAAATATGTATATATCTCACCCTACATACTGCATGAAAGGTAAGCCGCATGAGCAGTTCTCTCCACAGCCACCAGCTGGGAAGAATGCAGTCAGTTCTCAAGCTAATTCCAGCTGACATTTCTTGAACCCTCTCCTAGGTGCCAGGGACCACACTTGGTGCTTTTTGGGCACGTCATCTCAGTCACTCCTCACTGCCCAGTTTCTGGTTCATCCAGGAAGTACCAATGTAAACTGTGATTCACTGTCTTGCAGGAGTCCCCAGAAATCCGAGGTGCAGAGGGGCTGGGGGTGGGGAGTGGCAGTGCAGTGGGGGAGGCGGATTTAGATTATTTAACACCAGAGCAGCAGCTGGTGCTTCGTTCATTTTAGGACAACTCATCCTTGTGATTAGCTGGAGGTTCACTCTTGTTCAGGAGCCAGAATGTAAACGGCTCTTCCCTTTGCCCTCCCAGAGAGGTAGCAGTCAACTGAGAGGTACGGAGCCACCTTCCATTCAATCAGCTAGTCCTTTGGGGTCACAAAGAAATGATGGTTGACCTTTGAAACCAACTCTTGATGATAAGTTCACCCCTAAAATAAAAATTTTCAGGGGACAGGAACTCTGGGACACAGCATTCTGATTTTAAAATACCTTCTATTAATACATTTTGGGACTCTGAGTGTCAGTGGAATTTGGGTAAAACAAGAAATGGAGACACAGCACTCAGAGGCTTCAGGGAGATTCTCTAAGCCTGTTTGCCAGATTTCTTAAGCAAGCAGGTGCCCAGGCAAGCTTGATCCTGAGATGAACCCAAGGTGTACCAGCTACCCTGAAACACTGCTGCATTTCAAAAAGAAAAAAGAAACCCAGGACCTTTCCCCGCTTTCATCTTTCCAAGCAAGCAACCTAAAATATTTAACTGGGCCCATTGCATCATTCATGAATCTGACAGTACTCGTTCTCACAATCCTATGTGCACGCAACTACAAGTCCAGGCCCTTAATGTTTACCTTCTCCAGATAATAGGTGAGGCTGTCCAAGATGGCCTCCCTCTCTGCTGAGTTCACTCCAGCAGCTTCCCAATGGTGGCCTTTAGAACAGCCTGAATTTCAATTAAAAAATAAGCTTCCCTGTCACACTGTGCCTTCTTGAATCTGATAGCTTAAGCGCAGTAAAGTCTGATAAATGTAGCTTTTCTGTGCGCATTTCAGGCCGCATTTAGAAGGCAAAATCAAGAGGATTTTCCTTTTCCTAGACACAGCTCAGCTCTATAAAGGGCTTCTGTTTTGTAATCTGTTTTCGAGATCTGATGCATGTGTTTCTAACACCCCGTCACGTGAGGAGGTCTGACGTAGTCACCCAACATGACTATGAGAAAATATACTGCAAAGATGTGTGTGGGATGGTGCAGCCAGCTCACTGAAGCAAAGTGTCCTTTGTCAGAAAACTTTCCGCAGTGAATAACAGACCCGTGCAGCAGATTTCACTTTGATATGGGCCCTGCGCTGGCCCAGTATGGACTGCGGGTTTGACTTTTGCAGGATTCCAGGTCAGTATCCTAATACAGTGCGTTCTTTTTTTAGTTAGGTTTTATTTCTAAGTTTCTTTTTATAGAAGACGACTTGCAGTAGAGGGAGGAGAAAGTTGCTCTGTCGATTCAGTTGTTATTACGTACATTAGGAGTTGAGTGGCCAAGGGACTCGCAAGAAGGCTCTTGGCCTTTTCCTCTGATTAGAAGATCTAGAAAAATGGGGTTCAGTCTGGCCTTGGAGAGTGGCTTTGAGTAAGTGACTTGTGGTTTTCACTAAGAATGCAGACTGAAAAGGTTTACTTCACTCTCCTCTCTGTAATATCTTAAAGATTTACTAATAAAAATACGCCAGATTTTACTAACAAGCCCTATAAAGAGCTGCATAATAGATACATTAGTTAACAACTTAAAGATTTTTCAAGAGTTTTTTTGCATTGTAAAAATTAAGAGTTTATATGGAAACTTATCATTGTAGGTTTTCTTCTGTGCATTTTGGTAAGATCACCTTAACTAATTGAAGGGAGAGAAGATTTAATTAAGCTGGAAATACTGGGAAGTACTTAGTCAGATTATTGCCAAGAATTGTTTCCCTTATTTTCAAATTCATTCCCAGAATGAGTGAACCAATACTTAAAAGAAATATCCAGGATAGATTACAGTGACCATGCTAACCTTTGAGACTTGGAAGGCAAGGATAGAAGCAATGATAGATTGATTGTATAAACAGATTGTAGGTAGCAGCCCTGCAAATCAAAGAGCAATTTCCACCTGGGTATGATGTGGAGCGGACTGCTGGTCCACCTGGTTTTTCAGCCATGTTCAAACTGAAGAAATAGTAATCGCCTCACACTTGGAAAATTAAGGACAGGTATAGAGTGTGTGTATATCTGCATGGCTGTGGGTGTGTCTGTGTTTCTGTATCCCTTGGTCTTTCCAGCTATCTCCTGAGGATTTCTGCTTAGTGTTTTACCACACTTTTATTCACTGTCTCTTTAGTCCTTTTAGGCTTATGTATATTTATTTTATTGAGTAAAAATTTTAAATAATTTCTTTGAAAATTAACATTTTTAATTAAAATTGTTTTGACTTTTTGGGGGGGAGCTTAGCACAGCAGTTCTCCAACTTTTTGGTCCCTAGACTCCCTTACACTCTTACGGTCATTGGGAACCCAAAGAGCTTTTGTTTATCTGAGTTCTTTCTATCAATATTTACCACATTCAGGGTTTTAAATGAGAATTTAAAGAACTATTAGATTGATGGAAAAGTAATTACAGATTTTGCCGTTAGTTTTAATTGTACCAACCTAATATTTATTAACTGATGGAAAATGACTGTGATAAATCCAACTGAATGATAAAATAACATCTTATTAAAAGTATTTTCTAAAAGAAAAAAATAGTGACAGGACTAGTATGGTTTTACATTTTTGCAAATATTTTAAAGTCTGGCTTAATAGAAAGAGCTAGATTTTCATCCCTGCTCCTGCCTTCAGCTCTGGTATGCTGTTTTAGTTGAAGTATGTAAAGGAAATCCAGCTTCTCACAAATAGGTAGTTGGAAGGGAAGTTTTTTTAATAGCCTTTTCAGCTAATTGTGGGTATTCTTTGATACTACACCAAAACTTGACAAGTGATAATTTCCTAAAAGTGTGTCTTTATTAGTAAATCTTTAAGACATTGCAGAAAGAAGAGTGAAGCAATCCTACATTCTTACAACTCAAAGGCACTTTCTCAAGGCTGCTGTCCAGGGCCAGCTCCTTTCTGCTCACTGTCAACATCACCAACAATGCATTGTCATGCCTACAGGTGCAGAGAGTACAAAGATGATCAGATTGTCCCTGTACTCAAGGAGCTCATAGGGAAGATATAAATGTGAACAAATGCATCATACCGCACATTGCAATGATGGAAAACCAAAAACTAGAAATTCCGGAGGAGCAAGGCTACCCAGATGAGACAAGAACAAGTGAGGATTGCCAGGCAGGGGAACTAGGGACTGGGAGAGAAGGATAATCGTAAGAGGAAATACAGTTTCTCTCCTAAGGCTTTATTCAGGCAGAATGCAGAAGTCTCCCAAAGGTACAAGAAAAGGGACCCATGACAAGGGAGAGTGTGCTGTGTGTGTGTGTGTGTGTAAGGTAGGGGAGGAGGTATAGATGTGGGGAGTGGGGAGGCTAGGATGGAGAAGGACACTGCTTTCTTTCCTTCTTTTTTTTTTTTTTTTGACAGAGAGTCTCGCTCAGTCACCAGGTTGGAGTGCAGTGGCGCAATCTCAGCTCACTGCAACCTCCACCTTCCAGGTTCAAGCGATTCTCCTGCCTCAGCCTCCTGAGTAGCTGGGACTATAGGCGCGTACCACCATGCCCAGCTAATTTTTGTATTATTAGTAGAGTCGGGGTTTCACCATGTTGGCCAGGATGGTCTCAATCTCTTGACCTCATAATCCGCCCCCTCAGCAATTACAGGCATGAGCCACTGGGCCCGGCCCGCTTTTTACCTTAATGCATATCTGTGCTGTTTTAGTCTTTGATCATGAGCATAGATTCATTTTCTTTTTCTAAAGCTAAGAAATTCTAAAAAGCAAGTGAAGAAAGTTCATTTCAGTCATCAAAAGTATCTTAAGTGCCTCTGTTTACGTTACATGTATGTGTTTTTATTACATAAGGCTGAAGCATAGCAGGAGACAAAAACAGAAAATTCTAAATATGCTAATTAACTAGAATTTCCCAGTGGCATTTATATAAAGTCTAATTATAAAATGTGTTTATCATATATTTATATAATTCGTAAAAGTACTTTACATATTTGTACAATATACTTTCTGTAAATATACACAAGTGTACTTATAAGTATAATATAGAATTTTATATTTAATTCATATAGGTTGGCTGTGCTGGCTCAGGCCTGTAATCCAAGCACTTTGGGAGGCCAAGGTGGGAGGATCACTTGAGCCCAGGAGTTTGGGACCAGCCTGGGCAACATAGTGGTCTCAAACCGTCTCTGACAACAAATTTAGAAATTATCTAGGGATGGTGGCACATGCCTGTTATCCCAGCTACTGTTGGGGGATGGGCGAGAGCTGAGGTGGAAAGATCACTTGAACCCAGGAGTTCAGGGCTGTAATGAGCCATGACAGCACCACTGCCCTCCAGTGGCACTCCACCCTGGGCAGCAAAGCAAGACCCTGTCTCAGAAAAGAAAAAAATAATAAAAGTAAATAATTTATATAGAGATTTAGATTTTGTTTATATATAAAATACTGGATGACCATTCGTCCTGATTTTTTGGGGTAATCTCGATGTGTACCTGTTTCCCTGGCATTAGTTGTATCTCTCTCAAGTGTCCTATTTTGGATGCTGAATTATGTGTTCATCCTTTTTTTTTTTTTTTTTTTTTTTTTTT
>NW_016107345.1:2824505-2875188 GCF_001604975.1 Cebus imitator
TTTGGTAAGAGATGGAGTCTTGCTCTGCCGCCCAGGCTCTGGAGCGCAGTGGTGCAATCTTGGCTCACTGCAACCTCCACCTCTTGGGTTCTAGCATCTCCTGCTTCAGCCTTTTGAGTAGCTGGGACTACAGGTGCATGCCACCACCCCCAGCTAATGTTTTGTATTTCAGTAGAGATGGGGTTTCACCATGTTGCCCAGGTTAGCCTCGAACTCCTGAGTTCAGGCAGTCCACCCCCCTCATCCTCCCAAAGTGCTAGGATTATAGGTATGAGACCCTGCACCCAGCCTATTCATCATAGTTCTATATCTCTGCATATAATATGTATTTAAGTATAATATATGTTCATGGATTTACTCATACTTGTATTTGCACATACATGTGGCTATATACATATATGGACTATGCATTTTTAAAAATATATTTTAAAAGCTATTCTAGTTAAAATGTAAAAGCTATTCTAGTTAAAACAATCTATTTTAGTTTGTTTAAAAACAAACTCAGGAAAATAGTGACATTAAAGTCAGATGGCCAGTTATCCAATTACAAATTATTTTTTAAAAATACTGACTCACCCAAATTTTTACATCTAGAATATTTTTGTTAAGCCTTTTTATGCTTATCTATTCCATCTCGGTGAATTTATTGCACAAAACTTGCTTTTTAGAAAATATTTTAGAAAGTTACATGTAAATTAAACTGTCTTCTTTCTTATATTTCTTTCTGAAATCTATTGTGGGCTTTGCATTGGCAGGAACTCCTTAGACTTCTGTTTTAAGTTACTCTTTATGAAGAAATGTAGTGGAGGAGGTTGCTTTAAAGTAACTTAACTTTAAAGTAAAAGAATACTGTTTTTGGTGAAAATGACTGCCTGCCTCCCACATGAGCTCTTTTAATGTCTTAATTTTCGTCTTGGGGATATCCTTCAAACAAATATGTCTAAGATCTGTGGGTCCAATGTTATTTTACTTACTGTTCTTATCAGTCACACAAACTGAACCTGCCGAAGGGGCCAGGCAGGGCACATTACTGAGAAAAGCTGCCCAGTTGATAAATCCTTGGGCAGGCAGCATGTGTGTGTTGGGGACATAGCCACTTGGTGCCAAGTCCTTCTTGCCAAGCAGGCTACAACCCCAGTGTTGTCTGGTCTTTTTATTCTTCTAGAAAAGCTATATTGATTTTTTTTTTTTTTTTTTTTTTTTTTTTTTTTTTTTTTTTTTTTTTTTTTTTTTTTTTGAGACAGAGTCTCGCTCTATTGCCCAGGCTGGAGTGCAGTGACATGATCTCAGCTCACTGCAACTTCCACCTCCCGGGTTCAAACAGTTCTCCTGCCTCAGCCTCCCAAGTTGCTGGGACTACAGGTGCCCGCCACCATGCCCGGCTAATTTTTGTATTTTTAATAGAGACAGGGTTTCACCATGTTGGCCAGGCTGGTCTCAAATTCCTGACCTCAAGTGATCCACCCGCCTCAGCCTCCCAAAGTGCTGGGATTACAGACGTGAACCACCGCGCCCAGCCACCTATATTGATTTTTTTGTTAGAGTTTTCAACATGTTAGCTAAGATTTTCAAAAACATGATTTTAAAAATCACATGGGTCAAACAAAACCTGTGGGGACCGAATTTGCTGCATGGCTTACAGTGGGCCTCCTCTGTTCTGCAGATTTAGAACTCATTTCCTTGTTGCTCTTTAGAGCTGTGGAATACAGCTTTTAGCCGTAACACTTTCTGAGGTCATCCAGTCAACTGGATAACTGTGCTCTGTGACAATACTTGGTGATTTTGGGAGCAGGCACTGTTCAGATTGGAGAGGTAGATACTAGAGTCTTAACTTTAAACTGCTTCTCCAACAAGTTTCACTGTTTGTTTGTTTTTTCAAGTTTCATTTGCAGATTTGGACTCTGTGTTTGTTTTGTTTTGTTTTGTTTTGTTTTGTTTTGTTTTTAAAGACAGGGTTTCACCATGTTGGTCAGGCTGGTCTTGAACTCCCGACCTCAGGTGATCCGCCCGCCTTGGCCTCCAAAGTGCTTGGATTACATGCATGAGCCACCATGCCTGGCTGGACTCTGTTTTAAGCAGTTGCATTGACTCTTAGATTATAAATTTCTTGAGGGCATGAAACTCTGACTCTGCCTCTTTCTTCCTCTCGTCTTTTGTTCCTCTCATCCATATCAGCAGAGCTGAATTCCACCAGCAGGGTCCAGTGCATGCCACCTCCTCCTGCAGGGCATTTCTCGGCCTCTCCCTTCTGCCTCCCTTCCTCTGTTGAACTCCCAAAACCTCTTCCCTGCATGCCTGATCCTGTATGTTTCCTGGGTATCTTTGTTTTGCAGTGAGTGTTCCATGAGCATATCTTAGTTCCACTGCCTCCTTGCAAACCTTTGAGGGGAGAATTTTTGTTTCTCTTATGGCACTGAGTTTTAGCATCAGCCCTTAGAACTGGTTCTGGCTAGTTGATTAAAAACTACCCGAAATAAGATGAACCTCTGGGACAAGGTGGGAAGGAGACTCCAGTGTTTACTTTGTGTGCCTTTTCAGTTTGATATCATATTCAGAAGAGAAATTAAGGTATAAAAATACATATGGATTCCAGGGTTTCATCCCAGCTCTTCTAAACCAGAATCTCTGTAGGAGCAGGGGAGGTGGAATCTGTAAATCTGTACTCCCTGAAAACCTTCCACGTGATTTTGATGCCTAGCCAGGTTTAGGAAACACTGGCCCAAAGCATATAATAGGTATTCAGTAAGCTTCCGTTCAAAGGAGGAATGAACACTTGTCTTTTTTTTTCTAGACAGAGTCTCACTCTGTCACCCAGGCTGGAGTGCAGTGGCATGACCTTGGCTCACTGCAACCCCCGCCTCCTGGGTTCAAGCAATTCTTCTGCCTCAGCCTTCCAAGTAGTTGGGACTACAGGTGTGCACCACCATGCCTGGCTAATTAAATGCTTGTTTTTCTATAGCACTTAGCTGATGCCTTCTGCACACACACACACACACACACACACACACATATTTTTAGATAGAGTTTTGCTCTTGTTGCCCAGGCTGGGAGTGTGGAGTGCAGTGGCATGATCTTGGCTCACCACAACCTCTGCCTCCCAGGTTCAAGCCATTATCCTGCCTCAGCCTCCTGAATAGCTGGGATTACAGGCATGGGCCACCATGCCCAACTAATTTGTGTATTTTTTTTAATAGAGCCGGGGTTTCACCATGTTTGTCAGGCTGGTCTCGAACTCCCGACCTCAGGTGACCCGCCTGCCCCGGCCGCCCAAAGTGCTGGGATTATACAGGCATGAGCCACTGTGTCTGGCCAATAAATACTTATTAAGGGAATTAAAGAAAACTTTGAATTCAAATGCCATCATCACCTCCAGCACCCCATCCCATTTTCTTAGCTGGAAAGTGGAGTCATCTGTTCTTCCCCAGGCTCTCACTCTGCCTGGGTTGGATGGGCTACTTCTCACCTGGACCACTACAATGGCCCGTTGGTCTTCTGCCTGCAGCCTGAGTCCCTCTGAGCCTTTCAGCATACTGCAGGCTGTGTGATTTTTTTTAAAAAAAAAGCTCAAATCTCGTCACGACTCTCAATATTCCCTATTCCCTGCAATACAAAATTTAACTGTAGGGAGTCCTTTAGGACCCTTTATGATCTGGCCTGACCCTTCTTTCCCAGGCCATCTCATTCAACAGATACATGCTGAGGCCTGCCGTATGTGTGCCTAGCCCCACCATGGATGCTGGCGACTGGGCAGCACGCGCCACTCCTGCCACCACTCAGACTCCCTCTTCAGTCCCTGAGAACAGTACCCACTTTGATCATTTTTAATTTATTTTGTCTATAGTGTCCCTTCTGCTTAGAACATTTTTCCTATACCCCTGTTTTATTTATTTATGGAAGTAATCCAGGACCTGTATAAATGATTTTTCTTACTCTTCTGACATTTTATGCTTATCTCCAGTATATGGCCTGCCATCATGGATTCCAATGATTAGTTGACAGTTCTTTTTCTTCCCCTGGACTCTGAGCTCCTTGAGAACAGAGACTTGTCTTCCTCCTATTCCTATCTCCAGCGTTATCTCTAGCATTCAAGTACTGTGTCTGACCGTATCAACATATTTGCTGGATAAAGTTGTTAGGAAGATGAAGTTTGTGTGTCTCAAGAAGGCAAATCAAGGTGCTACTTATTAACTTTATTAACTATTAATTTTAAAGGTGTTCTGCCACACAAAGGTAGATATCGCCCTGGAAAATGTCATGCTTGGAGTTTGCAAAGTTATGACAATATTTTAATGACATATATAATGATACTTACTGTATATGTTGTTCTGTTAAGGATGACTAAGATACTATTCCATGTTTAGAGTTGGCCTCCTGCTAATCCTAGTTAAACAATCTGACAGAATAATCAGAATCCTGCAGAAGTGATTGGGGCTTTGTATATTATAAATCTGAGTCAGGACACCCTAGAGTGTTCATTAGCCTGATGTAAAATGCTGTATTCCCCAAATGGAAGCAGAGCCTAATCAGAGGTTCAGGATGTTGTGAAGCAGAATGTTTTGGAAGACGCAGTAGTTTTGAATTGGAAAGACAAAATAGATGATGTCAGCATAGACCTAAGCCACCTTTTTGAATCATATA
This sequence comes from Cebus imitator, assembly GCF_001604975.1. Classification (NCBI taxonomy): domain Eukaryota; kingdom Metazoa; phylum Chordata; class Mammalia; order Primates; family Cebidae; genus Cebus; species Cebus imitator. Next base: position 2,829,144 of record NW_016107345.1, read on the forward strand.
ACATGTGTTTTGTAAGATCTGAAGCTATCTAGTCAGGCTGATGAAGAACTAAAATAATGTGTGGGCTTCCGAGAAGCCAAACATGATAAAATATATGAGTCAGGGGAAATGAGATCCTACAGGGGCCCAGAGCAAAGAGGCCTCGAGGAAGGCAAAGGAAACATCAGCAAAGTATGCTATTGATCTGTGACCCAGTGAAGGACAGACTCCTTCACTCAGGGGGGACCCTTTCTCCCTTCAGAGGCACAGAGGAAGTCATAAGATTCCATTTCATTCCAGCTTTATTTGTAGAAACAATCCCCCATACTTCTAGAATCGATTCGTGGAAGATTAAAGTTAAAGACAGGGTAAACATGAGTAGAAGAAGTAACGCTAAATAAAGAAAATGACAATAGGCACACCAGAAACCCAGGCCAAGAATAGCTACAACAATGATAAAAGTTAGTTCTGAGCTTCTTTGTCTTGAGAATTAAAACAGAAACATGGTGAATATAGTGTTGTCATTATCTGAATTGAAGAATTTGTTAGTAGAAAGATCCTTTTTTCCTATGACTGGATACAATAAAAGAATTTATCAAATGGATCCTTGTATAAAGGACACTAAATAACATAATAGTCACAGCTTATAATAACAGCTTTACAAAAAAAAAAAAGAGGTAAAGAGAGGTTCTTTGTGTGGCCATCTGGTCCATCCAACTAAATAAATGCCATGAGCTAAATGATATACTTTAGTGCTAGGAAAATATTACCACTGAGAGTTAAAGAAGTATCATCAAACTGTAAGGCTTTCTGGAGACGTCACTTAACACAGAATAGCACAGAGGGACTAGATGAATAGCTGGTTAGTATGTTCTGTCGACCAGAGGGTTTTTTGTTTGTTTGTTTGTTTGTTTTTGCTTTTAACTGCATTGGGTGATCCATTAGTGGGTAGTGAAATTAGTTGCTGTAAGCGTTCTTTAAAATAAAAATACTAGAGCAGAACAGAATACATCACACCTAGTAAAGGTGAGTGTTAATTCTGTTTGTGTCTTAGGTCGCTGTGTACTGTGTATCTCTTACTGTGGGAAGTACGAAAGCTGCTGATTTTCACTGCCCTCACTAAAATATCAGTAAGCTCCAGCACCCCAGGCTCATAGTATAGGACGTATATAGAGAATATAGCAAATGCAGAGAAGAATGGAGATGTGATCCTCAGACTAGAACAAGAGCCACTGTCCCCTGAAGTTGTGCTAATTCAGGAAACTGTGACTAGATTCATTCTTGTCCATTCTTGTCAGAGGACTTAGAAATGCCCATTTCCTTAGAAATGCCCTTTTTTTCTCCTTTTTGTTTGCCTTCAGTACCTGACAGTTCTTTTTGAAAGCGCTAGTCTACTTTCTCTCTAATAAAGGGGAGATTACAAAAGGAACGTGATGAGTCCCCACAGGGCCAATAGCGCAGGTAGGCAGGATGCCCCTGGTGGTCAGACTTGGTCACACACCCTGCAACTGTAGAGAAACCCTTCTGTGCAGCAAATGAGGAAGAGCTCCTTCAGTTCTTATTTTTCTCTGAGTGAGCAATAGCTTTGCATATAGGTACCACTTAAGAAAATTCTCTTTTTTAAAAAAAAAATAGCCTGGGCAACATGGTGAAACCCCATCTCTACCAACAATACAATAATTAGCTGGGCATGGTAGCTCACACCTGTGGTCCCAGTTACTCAGGACGCTGAGGTGAGAGAATTGCTTGAGCCTGGGAGGCGGAGGTTGCAATAAGCAGAAGTTGCAATGAGCGGAGATCGTGCCACTACAGTCCAGCCAGGAAGACAGAGCGATACTTTTTCTCAAAAAAAAAAAAAAAAAATCATTTTCCTGCTTCATGGTTATGACTGGATCATCAGAGTTCTCTTTGAAAATAGGCTGGAAGCTTGTGGCAGGACCATGGCATTGCCCAGCTCTAGTAGTTCAAAGCAGCAGCCTTGAGTGATGATGAGACCCTTAATATTTCAGAAAAAAAAAAAAAGCCCTCCTCCCCTCCAAATTTGGACATGTATATGTAGCTCCAACTTTGGAGAAAAGGAGAAGGAGTTCTGGGAGGATTTCCAATGACAACAACTATTAGCAATGGTATGAGAAACAGGCTGGGGCAAGAAAAAGATTTAGCTCCTAATGTTGACTCTTGAGTCTCAGGAGCATCCACAGAATGAGATAAAAACCTGAATTTTCATACGCAAGAACAGTTTTTCACAGAAACGGAAAATAGTCTAGAAATAAAGAAGCCACCTGTGGAAGAGTCTCTCACCATTTCTCTTCTCTTGTTTCAGATGACAGTCATGTCCCTTTCCAGGGACCTCAAGGACGACTTTCACAGTGACACGGTGCTCTCCATCTTAAATGAGCAGCGCATTCGGGGCATTTTATGCGATGTCACTATCATTGTGGAAGATACCAAATTTAAAGCCCACAGCAATGTTCTGGCAGCTTCAAGCCTGTATTTTAAAAATATCTTTTGGAGCCATACAATCTGTATTTCCAGCCATGTCCTGGAGCTGGACGATCTCAAAGCTGAAGTGTTTACTGAAATACTTAATTATATCTACAGTTCCACGGTCGTTGTCAAAAGACAGGAAACAGTCACTGACCTTGCAGCTGCAGGAAAAAAGCTGGGAATATCATTCTTGGAAGACCTTACGGATCGCAACTTCTCCAGTTCCCCAGGTCCCTATGTATTCTGTATTACTGAAAAGGGAGTGGTCAAAGAAGAAAAAAATGAAAAAAGGCATGAAGAACCAGCCATCACTAATGGGCCAAGGATCACAAATGCATTTTCCATCATCGAAACAGAAAATAGTAATAACATGTTTTCCCCGCTGGACTTGAGGCCAAGTTTCAAAAAGGTCTCCGACTCCATGAGAACAGCTAGCCTTTGCCTGGAGAGGACGGACGTCTGCCACGAGGCAGAGCCTGTCCGCACACTTGCCGAGCACTCATACGCTGTTTCTTCCGTAGCCGAGGCTTACAGAAGTCAGCCTGTACGTGAACACGATGGCAGTTCACCTGGGAACACAGGGAAAGAAAATGGTGAAGCCCTTGCAGCGAAACCGAAAGCATGCCGAAAGCCGAAGACGTCCTCCATACCGCAGGATTCTGACTCAGCTACAGAAAATGTACCACCCCCTCCAGTATCCAACTTAGAGGTCAATCAAGAAAGAAGTCCACAGCCAGCTGCAGTTCTCGCTCGTTCGAAATCTCCAAACAACGAAGGAGATGTCCATTTTTCCAGGGAAGATGAAAATCAGTCTTCTGATGTTCCCGGGCCACCGGCAGCAGAGGTTCCACCTCTGGTGTACAATTGTAGCTGCTGCTCCAAAGCCTTCGACAGCAGCACTCTGCTCAGTGCCCACATGCAGCTTCACAAGCCAACCCAGGAGCCTTTAGTGTGCAAGTATTGCAACAAACAGTTCACCACCCTGAACAGGTTGGATCGGCATGAACAGATCTGCATGAGGTCAAGCCACATGCCCATTCCTGGAGGAAACCAACGCTTTCTAGAAAACTATCCTACCATTGGACAGAATGGAGGTTCATTCACAGGTCCAGAACCTTTATTATCTGAAAATAGGATTGGTGAATTTTCCAGTACTGGAGGTACTTTGCCAGACACAGACCACATGGTTAAATTTGTGAATGGGCAAATGCTCTATAGTTGCGTTGTGTGCAAACGTAGTTACGTGACCTTATCCAGCCTCCGAAGACATGCAAATGTTCACTCCTGGAGAAGAACATACCCTTGCCATTACTGCAACAAAGTATTTGCATTGGCTGAGTACAGGACAAGGCATGAAATCTGGCATACAGGAGAAAGACGGTATCAGTGCATTTTCTGTCTTGAAACTTTCATGACCTACTATATACTCAAAAATCATCAGAAGTCTTTCCATGCCATCGATCACAGACTTTCCATCAGTAAAAAAACAGCAAATGGAGGCTTGAAGCCTAGTGTCTATCCATATAAACTTTATAGGCTACTGCCTATGAAATGCAAGAGAGCCCCTTATAAGAGCTATCGAACTTCTTCCTATGAAAATGCACGAGAGAACAGTCAAATGAATGAGTCTGCAGCTGGTACCTATGTTGTTCAGAATCCACACAGCTCTGAATTACCTACGCTGAATTTCCAAGATAGTGTAAACACCCTGACCAACAGTCCAGCCATCCCATTGGAAACATCTGCATGTCAGGACATACCCACTTCAGCCAATGTTCAAAATGCAGAAGCCACCAAATGGGGAGAGGAGGCATTGAAAGTTGATCTTGACAATAACTTTTATTCAACTGAGGTGTCAGTTTCTTCCACTGAAAATGCTGTCAGTTCTGACCTCCGGGCAGGGGATGTACCTGTTTTATCTTTGAGTAATGGCAGTGAGAATGCCGCCTCTGTGATTAGCTACAGTGGCTCTGCACCCTCAGTCATTGTGCACAGCAGCCAGTTTTCATCGGTGATCATGCACAGCAATGCCATTGCTGCCATGACCAGCAGCAACCACAGAGCCTTTTCAGACCCAGCTGCCAGTCAGTCCTTGAAAGATGACAGTAAACCTGAGCCAGATAAAGTGGGTAGGTTTGCAAGCAGGTCCAAAAGCATTAAGGAGAAAAAGAAAACTACACCACATAACAGGGGAGAAATAATGGAGGAGTCAAAATACGTTGCTGATCCTGGAGGATCATTGAGCAAAACCACAAATACTGCTGAAGAAACCAGCAAAATTGAAACCTACATTGCGAAACCTGCCCTTCCGGGAACCTCCACAAATAGTAACGTTGCACCCCTCTGCCAAATAACAGTGAAAATTGGAAATGAAGCCATTGTGAAAAGGCACATTCTAGGATCTAAATTGTTTTATAAAAGAGGGAGAAGACCCAAGTATCAGATGCAGGAGGAGGCTTTGCCACAGGGGAATGACCCAGAACCCAGTGGAGACAGCCCGCTTGGACTTTGCCAATCCGAGTGCATGGAGATGAGTGAAGTGTTCGATGATGCAAGTGACCAGGATTCCACTGACAAACCGTGGCGCCCTTACTACAACTACAAACCCAAAAAGAAATCCAGACAGTTGAGAAAAATGAGGAAAGTCAGCTGGAAGAAGGAGCACGGGAACAGGAGCCCGAGCCATAAATCTAAGTACCCAGCAGAACTGGATTGCGCTGTGGGGAAGGCTCCTCAGGATAAAGCCTTTGAGGAGGAAGAAACGAAAGAGATGCCCAAGCTGCAGTGTGAACTCTGTGATGGAGACAAAGCAGCAGGGGCTGGACACCCAGGAAGGCCCCACCGACATCTTACTTCTCGGCCATATGCCTGCGAGCTTTGCGCCAAGCAGTTCCAGAGCCCTTCCACGCTCAAAATGCACATGAGGTGTCACACCGGGGAGAAGCCATACCAGTGCAAGACCTGCGGACGGTGCTTTTCAGTGCAAGGAAACTTACAGAAACACGAACGTATCCACCTGGGCTTAAAGGAGTTTGTCTGTCAGTATTGCAACAAGGCATTCACCTTGAATGAGACCCTCAAAATCCATGAAAGAATCCATACCGGAGAAAAGCGTTACCACTGTCAGTTCTGCTTTCAGAGTTTTTTGTATCTCTCCACAAAAAGGAATCATGAGCAGAGGCATATTCGGGAGCACAATGGGAAGGGCTATGCCTGCTTCCAGTGCCCCAAAATTTGCAAAACAGCTGCTGCCCTTGGAATGCACCAAAAGAAACACTTATTCAAAAGCCCAAGCCAGCAGGAGAAAACAGGTGATATGTGCCACGAATACTCAAATCCCTTGGAGAATCAACATTTCATAGATTCAGAAGACAATGACCAAAAGGATAACATACCAACCGGTGTGGAAAATGTTGTCCTTTGAATGGCAAGAGTTAGAAAAATCTTCAAAAATATAGTTGGTATTTTTTTTAGTTAGTTTTAAGTTTAGTTTAATTTTGTTCACATAACGGTCATGAAGGAGTGAAATGTGTAAAAAAAAAAAAACTCATTTGTGAAAATTCCAGAAAAAGGATCCTAATATCTACTTTGGGTTTTAGCATTAACTTTATGCAAAGTGCACAGAAACAAAATAGCTGAATCCTCCAAAATCCCAAGTATCTTGTGAAAGTTAATGAAGTTCTTAGCTGTGGTATTTCTACCAGTGAAAAGAGGAATTTAATTTTAGCCTAATTTAAAACTTTCTAATAATTGCTAATCGGAACTGGCTGCTGAACTGTCTTTAGTCACTGGAGAAAATAAAGGTCAGCTATCCTGAAGATGGCACCTTCGTAAACATGTTACGTGGTAATGAGCTGTGTGACGGTCTTTATTCCCATCTGGCTTCTGCACTATTAAAATTTGTTTAAATTAATGGATACATATGAAATACTTAACAATATAACTGAAATTATGTGCATAATGAGTAACCTAAAGTAGGACATTCATACATTATGTAGAACTACTTTTCTGCAACACAAACCTTGTAAAATACATATATAAATCACTATGACTTTTAACTGTCCATATCCCCTGTAGAGAATTATGATGAGCAATAGATCTGCAAATAATGAGGACTGATGTAAAAATCAGTAGAAAGCATTTTGAATATGATTTAAGAGCATGTGTATGCTTTTAGATGGAATGCTGTTCCCTTGAAGTTATGGCTGAGCTGTTCTTAGAACTGGTCTACTTAATTCACAGAAAACATAGGTCATGCCTTATCTATGGGGGAAAGCCCTCCCAGAATTTACCTGTGATTACCTGTGCTGCATGTTACTTTGCAATGGCCTCACCTCAGAGAATGAAAGAGGGTCAAATTCTTCCAAAACTCTCTGCAGTCTTCCAACCACAAGGCCATGGATGGTGGGGGTCTATTCCAGACAGACTTAGGGGTTCACGTGGAACCTGCCATCTCCCATTCCACTGAAGGACTAAGAGATTTAGTGTAAAGTACACTGCAGTAGTGAATTCCCGGGCACTTGAAAGTGACTGCCTAATCCCTACAATTACTAGCCTTCTTGGAGATTATGCAGCCCACAAGTACCGACTAGTGTAAAGCAAAAGGACAACAGAACCCCATCCTCCACCCCCCTCATTAATGACTTGAGTGGGCAGGAAGAAGGGATGACCTTCATTACCTAAAACAGTAGCTGTGTTTTTAGGGGATGGGGAGGTAGGATGTGGAGTGACATGGTTCTGTTCCTTAATTATGTGACTCAAATATATCCACAAAGCCAGTTGCTCTGTCTTCATATTTGCAGACATCTAGACCCCTTGCTAAAAACCCACTGAAGTTTTTTTTAATGTTCTTTTACACTGACCCACACCATCAACATTACCCTCAAATCTAGTTGCCCTACAGCATATTCTGTCATGTGGACTAGGTTCCTGGAAAGATGGAACTCATGATTCTTACTACTTTAAACTGCCAGAATAGGAGGGAGAGAGAAAACACTTCTACCCTTTGATCACTGGTGTGAGCAGAATCCGGATTGCAGTTTCAGCATGACCTGCAGTCATTCATGTTCATTGGATTTGACAGATGGAAACCCAAGGTTATCGAAGGTTGGAAGGTTATCATTGTGAAGAAGTAGTTCAAAGGACTCCATTTTCTCTCTACAAGTGTGATGTCTCCATGAAGAAGACTTAGTGTGGATTTGGGTGGGTAAGAAAGCATTTAAACATCCAGGAAAGGACATGATTAAAGTTGACCTTTTAATACTGTAGTACCTTGCTGTTAAGTAACCCCACTATTGTATCTGCATTTATCTTTTGTTCATCTACTTTCACTTACATACAGTATTATATAAGTAGAGAAAAATGGGAAAATGCAAGCAAATTCAACTTTATTTTATACATTGTATATATGTATACCCTACACTATTCATTTGGGTTTTGTTAAAGAGATAGTCACAAAGGGCTTATGAAAATCATTTTCGAATTGATAATTAGAATATTGAATAAGAAATCCTGTGATCCACTAATTTTTTTCAGTAATAAGAATGAAAGAGAATTACTGTGTAATCTAGTCATGCTGATTTGAGTTAACCCCAAATATAAAATTACCTGTAGTGATGTCTCCTGGTCCTTACATGTGGATATTTTTTAAGTGGACTTGTATGCTGATAATTCTAGACCAAAGTAAATATGGCAGAATATTTATACATGAAAAAATAATTTTGCAAATATTTTCTATAATTGTATTCATTTAAAATGTTGATAGCTTGTGTTAGTTTCAGGGAGGGGTGTATATTTTGATAAAAAAATACTTGACTTTGTAATTCTGTATATTCTATACAATTTATAGCAGAGCCATTTTAAGACAGCCTTGTCACATTTTTTTGTTAATTGTGAAAATTTTATTGAGTGATGTTTATGCATTGAGTACATGACCAACTAGAATTAAAGTAAGTGTAAACAGTGAACATACTGTATGCTGTACAAGATATAATGTAACTTGCTGTTTTAGCATCTGTATTTTGGTTAGAAGATATTATTAAATGCAGATGTTAAGGATTGGAAAAGTCTAATTTTATTTTTAGAAATAATGGATATAAATTTGTTTTTGCTTGATTAAAATAGCTTATTCCTACATTAAGTCTCTTTTTAAATGTTTTAATGTTTTCTTTTGTGCAGCTATTTCATCTGTGTGTCACAGCTTTGTTTCCACATATTCAGCATATTTGTTTCCTTGTTTACATTCTGTGGTACCTACTTACATGCTTAGGAGTCCAGTGGATTATGACATTAGGAAAAAAAGAATAAAAGAGATTGAAGTCTTCGGATGATTGAGTGTTTTGGATAGGGCTGATCTTATCGTGATAAATCAGAGAATGAAATGCTCTCCCAGAAGCATTCTACTCCACTCATTCACAGGAAACAAATGACTTTGAGTACCAGGCACTGGGCAACGTCTTTACATAGGTATTTCATTAACACACAACAGAATTCGACCTCATTATCCTCATTTTATAGTGACTTTGAGAAGGTCTCACAACCAGCCAGAGCCAGGATTCAAACCCAGGTGTGCCTGACTCCAAAGCCCGTGTTTCTGTTCCTTCTCAACACTGTGGAGAAAGATGATTAATAGAAACTGAACAGAGTATGAAGAAAGAGGAGCCATGATAAAGTAATGCAGCTTTAGGATGGCAGCTTTTAAGGATATGGAGTAAAACTGTAATGGTATTATAAGCTAGCAATTTTCACATTTAAAAAAATCTATTCCGTCGTCACAGACTCTACGCCTAAACTTAGCTAACCATCTTGCAAATGCCTGCAGTTTGTCCCAGTGGGCAATGTAAAAGGGGCTGTCAGTGGCTCAGGCAGCATAGTCCATCACCGACACAGAAGATTACTGCCAGGCCTACCAGTGGCTGGCCAATAGCATCAATTTTGTATTGGAAGGGCAATTCAAACCAGATTCACCAAAAATTTGATAACTGTTATCTGCTAAAACTAATTCCATTATCTAGAACAACAGATTTAATATAGAAAGAATTTGTAACAATTGAGAAAAAGCGTAAAACAAAAATGTTAGTACTTTTTTTTCCATTCGGGTATTTTCATTCTTACTGCTCTTCATCTTTCCTCATCGCCCACCGATTGATATGGTTCCACTCCCATCTGTGTCTATCAGTTTCTTTTTATAGAAGCAACAGCTCTTCCACTTCAGTTTCCTCCGTATCTGAGAACTCATCACCGTCACCCTCCCCAAATCTTGACCAGCTATTGATTTCTCTTCTGGAGAGAGAAGCCTCCTTTGCTCCCTCCCTAGTTTGTACCTCGTAACTCAGTTCTTTAAGCAAGATGGTCAGTGAGCAAGCAAGTTGGCGTGGTGTGCAGTTTAGAATATTCACTCTAAATTTAGACAAATGAAAGAACTAGTTGGAAATGCTATATTTTTATTTCATTAGTAACATCTGAAAACATCCATTTTATTTAGAATGTTTTTCTCCAAAATCACTTTTTTCACAATAATTTTAAAATGTATGACTTATATGTGATTATAGGCAAAAGTATTTTATTCCAATTAGAGAAACTGGTAAACACATTTTGAAGAGGTATTAATGCAGCCGGACGTGGTGGCTCATGCCTGTAATCCCAGCACTTGAAGAGGCCGAGGCAGGAGTTTGAGAATGGGCTGGCCAACATGGTGAAACCCCATCTCTACTAAAAATACAAAAAATTAGCCGGGCGTGGCGGTGAGCGCCTGTAATGTCAGCTACTGGAGAGACAGGGAAATCACTTGAACCCGGGAAGCGGAGGTTGTAGTGAGCTGAGATCATGCCACTGCACTCCAGCCTGGGCAACAGAGCGAAACTCTGTCTCAAAAATAATAATAATGTTAACTTATGTAAAATTGTAATTTATTCAAAAGATACTTAATTTTTACTGCTGCACTAGGACTACAGAGATGTCAGGTAGCTTGTGCCTTTGAGAAACTTAAGTCTGGTGGAGATTGATGAGACAATAGATGATTATAAAACAAAACTGGGCTCTTAGAGGCCTAGAACCAAAGCAGAGAGAAGTGGTACTGAGCAGGGGCTGGGGGAGCTGGGCTTCGCCAAAGGGGTCAGGTCCAGAAAGGAGTGACTAAAACAAAGGAACCATGGGGTGGGGGGAATGTAGGTTGTTCTAAAAGCCTGGGGTTTGGGATGATGGACCTGGAGAGGCACATGGGACACATCATCAGGGTCTTGGCTTTGCCGCAGAGTTGGACCTCTATCCTGATAGCATAAGACAGTGGGCTAGCAAAGGAGGGTCTGGGTAATAGGAAGTAAGCTCAAGAGAGATGTAACACAACATCCAAGCAAGATGGGAAGTCTTTGAAGGACTTGAGAGTGGAAGGATCTGTTGTGCTTACAAGGATCACTCTTACTGCAGTGTGGTAAATAGACTGCAGGCTGGGGCAATGGTGGCGGCAGGGAGACCAGATAGGAGGCTGTGGCAGTATGGGCCAGAGGTGACAGTGGCTTGGAAGAGGGTGGGAGTAGTGGAGATGGTAAGAAATGGGTCACATTCTGGAGATATATTTTTAAATTTTGTAATATGGAAATTTTCAAACCTATGCAAACGTGGAATCGTTTGGTGAAGCCCAGGGCACCCATCATTCAACAGTCAACAATTCACAGCCAATGTTGTTCCATCAATAGCCTCGCCTACTTAATTTCCTTCTCCACTGTCTTATTTTGAAGCAGATTGTAGACATCATACCATTTTATCTGTAAATATGTCAGTACGTATCTCTACAAAGGTAAACATTTTAAATATAACCATACCGTTATAATTCCTTAAAAATTAATATTTCCTTAATATCAAGTTCCATTCATTAAAATTTCTGGTTGTCTTATAATGATGAGACATAAATTTTTTTTTTACAATTAGAATCCAACTAAAGTCCTATACTACAAATAGTTGATATATCTGTCTTCAATAGCTTTTTCTATTTTTTCCCCTTTGCAATTTCATTCCTAAGAAATTATGTGTTTACAGTCTAGGAAGAAACAAGACAGCTCCCCAGATTGAGTTATGTTCTTCCGTTAGGAGGTGCACTCTGTGTGGCTGAGATATTGGATGCATTTTGAAGACACATCTGATAGGATTTGCTCATGGTATAGGTACCAGGGGTTGAAAAAGAGAGTAATCAAAAATGACACCAAGGTTTGGGCCTGAGCAATTAGTAAGGATAGTGTTAGCAACAAACTGGATACCTGGGTTGGAAGTTCAGAAGAGGAGACAGACTTGAGGTATGGATTTGAAAGTTGTATTTCATTCATTCAAAATATACTTGAGGTGGGAGTACAAGAGTGAGCAAAACAGTCCCTGGAACCTGTGACATAGTGGGGAACACAAAAGGCTAAAAAGCTAACTAATTACAACCATAGTAAATGCTTTGAAGAGGAGCTGCATGGTGCTCTGAGGACATCTAATGGGGGAATGTAACCTAGTTGAGAGCTTCAAGGGAGGCTGTCTTTGAGGAAGGAAGTTTTGTGGTTTTTTTGTTTTTTTTGTTTTTTTTGTTTTTTCAGATCTAAACCTGAGGAAGTAACTTTTGAGCTGAGGTCTGAAAGATGAATAAGAGTTGAAAGGGGAGAGAGTTTCTAGGTTGAGGGACTGGCAGATATCAAGGGCTGCCTGCAGAGGGAACGCAGTTCTTTGGAGGCCAGTGGCGGCCGGAGTGCGAGAGAAATCGATTTAAAATCAGACTAGAGGACAGGAGCCATACTGCGCAGAGCCTTCAAGGTCATGCTAAGAATTTGGATCTTACACCAAGAGCACCAGAAAGCCACTGAATTATTTAAAGCAGGTAGGGACAAGAAGAGGTATGTTTAATCCGTTTTGTATTATAAAAAAGTCACCGTGGCTGAAATGGAAACAATGGCTTGGAAGACGGTAGTGGCAGAAGCAAAGCAGTGGGGAAGCTACTGCAGTTGTCCAGGCTGGAGATGATAGTGGCTTGGATTTGTTAAATGGAAAAACTTTAAACAAGTTAAATTTAACAGAGTTTAACTGAGCAAAGAACCATTTGTGAATTGGGCACCCCTAAGAACCAGAATAGGTTTTAAGAACTCCAGCCTACAACATAGTCAGGGAGCATTTAGAAGAAGAAAATGGAAGAAGTTAGGTACAGAGACAGCTTAATTGGCTACAGCTTGGTGTATTGCCTTATGTGAATCAGTCAGCTGCCTGAGATTGACTGAAGCTCAGCTGCTGAACTGAGACTCAGCTGTTAGTTTAGGCTTTTAGTTAGTTTACATACTAAGGTTGCAGTTCATTTCAGACTTGAGTATGAAGGCATCCTTAGGCGAGAGTTAGTTTAGTTTAACAGATGATGTGATGGCAGTGAAGATGGAGAGAAAGGGGAGGATTTGGGAGATACAAGAGAGAATCAGCAAGACTTGATGTTTGATGGTATATGGGAAGTGAGGGCTAGAGATAGATCAAGGATAGTCTTTGGGTTTTAGAATTGTTGAAGCTAGGAGTGCAAGGTATCCCCCATGAGGCTTGTACAGAGAAGAAAGAATCCAGAAAACACCAATACAAATGGCCCCTGACTTCTGAGGTTTCCACTAATAATTTTTTTGACTTCATGATGATGCAAAAGCAACACACGTTCAGTAGAAACCATATTTTGAGTGCCCATACGATCATTCCATTTTTCACTCCGTACAGCATTCAATAAATTTCATGAGCTATTCTACACTTTATCATAAAATAGGCATTGTGTTGGATGATTTTGCCCAACTGCAGGCTAAAGTAAGCATTTGATGCACATATAAGACTTAGACTAGGCTAAGCTATTTGGTAGATTAAGTAGATTAAATGCATTTTTATGCTGTTATATTTTTAACTTATAATGGGTTGATTGGAACATACTTCCATCATAAGTCAAGGAGCATCTGTATTTGCAAGATGAGTCAGATAATAGTCTATATAACAAAGCAAGGCAGAGAAGAGGCCAGAGAAGTGCAGACCTCAGTGTCTGCACAAATGGAGAATGACACAAATGGAGGGTTCAAAAACGAGCTGTCTCAATAACGTTAGAGTCTATGCTCTTCGAAGCTCTGCACAACTGCTATCTTCTTCCTCCCTTGCGCCAGTCCTGTTGTGGCATGATGGTCGTCTTCATTTTGAAGCTGTGGAAGCACAGGGGGGTTAAGGGGCTTGCCAGGCCAGACAGGACCAACTCTGAGCCTTTTGGTCTCCAGGACGTTTTCATCTCTACCCACTGATTCCATATTGTCGAAGGTATTTTTTGGAAGAACCTAGAACTGAAACAATTAAAAAATACTGTCCTGTCTTGAAAATGAGTGCTTATTAGCCTGACACTTGCAGAGTCTTAGTTCATTCCTTTTTTTATTCAACATATTCTCTATGGCAATTCTTACTTCCAGGCACTGTTCTAAGCTTCTAATGAAGATTAATTCATTTAATCCTCATATCACCCCATGAGGGAAACATGATTATCATTGCCATCAATGTTTAGTGTGGTTATCTTTTTGCTGCACACTGTCACGAAACAGTGGCTTAAAACAACCATTGATTATTATTTCACGTTTCTGTGGTTTGACTGGGATCAACTGGGCAGAGCTTGTCATGCAGTTGCAGTTAGATGGTGATGAGGCTGGGGTCATCTAAAGGCATGACCAGGCTGGCATTAAAGCAGCCACAGCCCAGCCCGGTTTCAAGGAGTGAAGGAGTAGACTATGGTCCTCAATGGGGGAGTGACAGACACTTAAAGGGAGGGAAGGAATTGATGGCAGTCATCTTCAGAGGTAAGCTACAAAGATGGGTAATTCCCAATGGGAAAACCAAGCACAGAGAAGTTAAATTACCTACCCAAGGCCATATGGCTGGTATGTGGATAAACAGAGTTAATCCCAGGCAGTTGAGTTCCAGAGCCTGCTAAGAGAGGTGAAAGGGACTGGAGCCCAGCGACCCAGCTCGGCCTCTGACAGCAGAGTCAGGTGGTGAAGAGCACAGCACTACTCATAACAGAACTGGGGAGTCCTGGAGTCACCGCTCAGGGATTCGGTAGAAAGGAAGAAATTCTAAAAGTACTAGGAAATCTCAAGGACTGTCTAAACAAGGCTGTTATTGTGTTGGGGGTGAAAATATGATCTCTGTGGTCCAAGGCAAGTGGAAGCCTTCATACTTTTGTTTCTCTTTCCAATCCGGAAAGAATGAAAATATAAGAGTGTCCTTTGTAGGGACATGGATGAATCTGGAAACCATCATTCTCAGCAAACTGACACAAGAAGAGAAAATCAAACACATGTTCTCACTCATAGGCAGGTGTTGAACAATGAGAACACATGGACATAGGGAGGGGAGCACCACACACTGAGGTGGGTTTGCGGGGGCTAGGGGAGGGAGAGCGGAGAGTGGGGAGGTTGAGGGAGAAATGCCAGATATAGGTGATGGAGGGATGGAGGCAGCAAACCACCTCGCCATGTATGTACCTATGCAACAATCCTGTGTGATCTGCACATGTACCCCAGAACCTAAAGTACAATTTAAAAAAAAAAGAGTTTGGGGGTGTGGGTGGGTGGGGTATGTGTGTGTTATTTTTCCTTATAAATAATTAAAATCTGGAACCTTTAGTCAGATACTCAAAGGGGTCATATATGTGAGAAATTAAGGCTTGGCCCAGGAAGTTCAAATCTGCAGTGTAGACCAGCTTCAGAAAGGATCTTCAAACTCCATCAGTGTCCTCTGCTAAACTCTGGGTCATTAACGACTTTATGCACATTTACTCCCTCTAATGGAAGGACAAGGAAATGACATGTCTCCTTCAAAAGGGTGAGTCATGCATGTCACAGGAGTAGTGAGTACTGCCAGAAAGAAGCTGACTCACCTCTGGTGTGGTTGGTTTCTCTCTGGAATTCTAGCAACCTGAGACAGTGGGTAGCTTAGGCCCTGTTCACGTCTAGCTTCTCAGAACTTCGTGGCCAGAAAGGCAGGTTCCATGTATTGATTTGGACGCACTTGACATCTGCGTGAGTGTGGTGAGTGGAAGAGCATCAGGCTGCCTCCCAGGTCTTTCCAAATCAGACTTCATCATTTTTGACATTACTCTTCCTAAAGACCAGAGGTAGAATTCAGGGCCACCATTTTCATCATCTTTCATCACGATGGGAATCAGCCTCCTCTGCTGCTGCTCCTGCTGAGCACAATGACATTCCAGCCACTGGGAACTGCTCAGGACTCAGTATCATTCTCAGACCAAGGCAAGAGGGCCCCGTGCTGGCCTTCCTCCAGAGGTACCCTGCCACACGGGGCAAGGAGTCTGCAGGGCCCACAACGATGTGCCCACCCAGAGTCCATGCCATCCCCAGAGACCACACTTAGGTACCCAGAACCTGAGAATTCCCTGCAGACTTTCAAGGCCTGCTCTGGCCACTTCCTTGCCAGTGCCACACCCCTGGGACAGCTAAAAGGCAGCTGTTTGCAGGGGTTGTGGACAGAGTTTGTGATGGAGTTTTGCTTCCACATGTGTGCCTGAGGCCCCTCGCAGCCTGGGAGGGAGCAGGGTGAGGAGAGGAGGGGGTGGGAGAAGATCTGACCCACCTCTTCCCCTGCTGTCTCATTCCAGCAGGAAATGCCAGAGACTTCTACATTCCAACGTGGTCTTCCAGGTTGCTGCGGAGGTATATTTGTCAAGGGAGGAGAGTCGAATATATTTAATTAAGAACTTGCTAGCCTGGTTGATAACTTTTAAATATTTAGACACATTATATATACGCCTCCATCTGTACACTTGCTTCCCGCCTTGCAAGTGTTGAGGGAGGCGGCTGTCATCACTCTCCAAAATGCCTGGCTTCTCATCACACTGTCTGTGTGTACAAGCTCCTGACCGTGCTGAAATGTTCATTCCCATCCCTGTCCCAGCCCCATCCACAGATGTGATCATTTCTCAATACCTAATTCAAAGGCCCCTTCAAAAGCCTCTTCCTTGTAGTGTTGTATGAGACAGCCCCTCAGACCTCTGCTTGCCTTGGCCTCTAGCCCCACCACAGCTCTCTGCGTTCAGTCATTTTCAGTTCTGCCTCTGCTGTCAGCCAGTGAGCTCCTCCAGGCTTTTTTTTTTTTGGAGACGCGCGCTTCCTCTGTCGCTCTGTCACCCAGGCGGTACTGCAGTGGCACAATCTCAGCTCACTGCAATCTCTGCCTCCAGGTAAGCAATTCTCCTGCCTCAGCCTCCTGAGTAGCTGGGACTTGCACCACCATGCCCAGCTAATTTTTTTGTATTTTTAGTAGAGATGGGATTTCACCATGTTGGCCCAGATGGTCTTGATCTCCTGACCTCGCGATCTGCCTGCCTTGGCCTCCCACAGTGCTGGGATTACAGGCATGAGCCATCGTGCCTGGCCCAGGCTTGCTTTTTTTAGCACTGTGTTCCCAGCATCAGCATGCTGCCGTCAAATGCAAGTCATCTACGAAGAGTGCCGATTCACCACCCCGGATGACCAGCTGCTTTGGTGTGCCTGGCACTGAAGACTCTCCCAAGATGCAAAAACATTCAGTGCTAAAACTGAGACAGTCCCAGGCAAACCAGGATGATGAGTCACCCTAACAGGGAAGACTCTTCAGAAAGGGAGGGAACATCAACAGTCATGGTAGAAGTAGAACTAACTGGCCAATCTCAGTTTCAAACAACTGGCTTTCCTGAGCAGTGAGGAAACATCTAGGCCACATAGAAATCTAGCCAGCTGCGCAAGTCTAGCCTGAGAAAATGGAGAGAAGAACCTTGGGAACCAATCTCCACATTCCTGCTACGCTCATTTCTCTGAAGAGCCTCCTGGGAAACCAAGCATACCATACAGCTTCCAGCTGCCCGCACAAGGCATTTGCCTCCCAGAATTTTTAACAGAGTCGGCCCTAAAAAACAGTGTTGTACAAGTTATTCCACTACATCTTGCCCGATGTGGAGGAAAGCTACGTGTTTTCCTGCTGAGTCCTTTTCTATGTTTATGGGTGAAGGCACCTGAGTTTCCTTTAGAGACAACCTGTCACCCTCATATTCATCAGCCCCACCTTCAGATCATATCTGAAATCGGGGTCAGGTGGCCAGTGGCTGGTGGGAGGAAAGCATGTAAGCTGGTTTCTAGCGCGTGTTTTTTGCATCTCAATACAAGAATGAGGAAACTAAGTCAGGACCTTCTCAATTGCCGGAGACAGAAACCCATTGTTCGTGATATGGGGAGGATATAGCTGGCTTTAAGCAAAGCTGAATTCAAGGGCTCTGGCAAAATGATATAATATCTCTCTGAACCCCTCACTCTCTGTCCCTTTTCTCTCTTACTTTCCTCTGCGTTAGTTTCAGTCTCAGACTGGTTCTCCCCAGTTGATAGACAAAGATATCCACGCTGAGTGGAATCAAGTTTTCCAAACCAGAGTGAAAACACACTATTTCCCCCCCATCCAAAAAAAAGCCTTCAAAGGAGCAGAAATATTTCGAATGATAACCTCCTCTCAAGAGCAGAGTCTGAATCCACCTCCGGGACATCTAACATCAGAGTTGACACTCAGAATCTCTGCTAATATAGAGAACGCATCTCCTTTCAGGACACATTTAAGAAAAGTTTATCAAAAGGACCGCAGAACACTCCGCATCCAGCTAAGGCTAACTGAGCCAGGCCCTGCACCACATCATACCTTCATCCTGATTCAGAAGAACCTGGAGAGAAGGTCTGGTCTTCACCATTTAATCAGTGCAGGAAGTGAAGGCCCAAGTCCAAGGACTCCACAGCTCTGAGTGATGACAATCCAAACAGGAATGACAGCTCCAGCTTACTGACTGGCAGGTCCTCAACCTCAGCTATCAACTTACTGGTGCTCAGACTACACCCTCCACGTTTCCCTTCTGCCCTCACTTTGTGTGGTTCCAGGAACGCCAGCGTTCACTTCTCCCTGCCTTTACCTGGCCACTCAATGGCTTTTCTGCATGAAAGCAAACATGTTAGAATAGGTGACCCGACCAGCACGGACATATATGAAGATCTGTCTACCCCACATCCCAGGAACTCTTATGATGAAAAGGAATGACTACCCTGTAATTGTAGTGGAAAGAGAGATCATGCATTTGTGTGTACTTATATGTTATGTACATATTTAAAAAGCTAAGTACACAGAAAAATGATTTTCAAATACTACTAAAGGATATACAAAGAAAAATTGGTCTCCCTCCCACTCTGCCCCCAGGTTTCTTCCTAAAAGTATGTACTGTTACCAGATCTTGGGTGTCCTTCCATAGATATCGCATGCATATCTAAGCGTGTGTGTGTGTGCACGCATTTAAACTTACATATTTTTTTGTGTGTGTTGTATATAAATGACAGCACACTACACATGCCACTCAATACCTTATTTCATTTACTTAACAATAGATAATGGAAAACCTATGCTGGGACATATGGATCTGCCTTACTTTTTTTTTTTTTTGAGACGGAGTCTCGCTCTGTCGCCTAGGCTGGAGTGCAATGGCGCAGTCTCAGCTCATGGCAACATCCGCCTCCCAGGTTCAAGCGATTCTCCTGCCTCAGCCTCCTGAGTAGCTGGGATTACAGGCCGCCCACCACCATGCCTAGCTAATTTTTGTATTTTTAGTAGAGTTGGGGTTTCACCATGTTGGCCAGGCTGGTCTCAAACTCCTGACCTTGTGACCCGCCCACCTCAGCCTCCCAAAGTGCTGGGATTACAGGTGTGAGCCACTGTGCCCAGTTGGATCTGTCTTATTCTTTTAGTGACTGCATAGTATTTCACTGTATGAATTTATTTAGGCTCCCTCAAATCATGGGACATTGTATGAATATTTAACCCATCTTCTAATGATTGACATTTAAGTTGTTTCAAATCTTTTGCTTTTGTGTTTACATTTTAGGCATATTTTTATAATAGAGATGTAAATAAAGAGAAAAAAGTTTTCTGCTTAACTCTTATTTATCGAGAAAATATGATGAACAGAGGCCATATAATATTCTGAGGGGTTTTGGTAGTTGGAATGAACAGAATTCAAATTCTGAGATCTCAAGTAAAACTTTACAGAATTCTTCTGCTGTGTATTAAATGCAAACTAAACAGAAGTTTGTGTCTTAGGGATCTTTAGTTGCTTAAGCAAAATTTGATGTTGGAAGGAAAAAGATAGAACCTAAGGGAGGACAGGGAAAAGCTGGAAACAGGAGGCAGAAAACTTCCCTCCCTCCACCTTTTGTCATCTCTGTGTCCCCCTGTGTCACCTTTCTTCATTTCTGTCTGTGCTAATCATCAGCCTTCTCTACCTCTCCCTGCCTGCAGATGGAAGATGCTAGCCACCCTACAGGAACCTTGCAGGCAAAGGAATCCACACCTCTCCATCCCCACCCCTACTAAAGAGACTGAGCCCTATAGTAGAAGATGGGCCCTATAGTAAAAAGAAGGTTGTCCCCACCCCCGAGGACAAACACAGTGAACAGAGACGGGAAGGTGGGCTGGGAACGGCTGTCACCTGCCACCACGTTGTCCCACGGGGATAACACCTTTGTGGACATGAGCTGCTTAGTCGGTTACTCTGCATGGGGGACCCTCAAGGCCATCACGATGGCTTCAACTTAGCTGTCCAGCTTCCTAGCCCAGAGTATTCCATTACAGATATGCCAGGACAGGTGAGAAAAAGTTCTGCCCAGGCCTTGTCCAACAACAGCATTTCACACTTACTTGTGGGTGAGATATGGTGTGCTGATATGAGGATTCATGTATTTGTAGAGGATGCTTCATGTATTTGTAAAGGATGCTTCAGTTCTTGTCCCCTACACACACATACAAAAGTGAACTTATTTTGAGAATGTTTTCACATCACCTTGTCAGATTATAAACGTGTTATTCTCAAGAAATTTCAGGATCTTGTTTGGGTGACATTTGTTTTTATTTTTGTTTTTGTTTTTGTTTTGAGACAGGGTCTCACTCTGTCACCTAGGCTGCAGTGCAGTGGCACAATCTCAGCTCACTGCAGCCTCGAACTCCCAGACTCAGGCAATCTTCCCACCCCAGCCTCCTTGAATAGCTGGGATTACAGGTGCATGCCACCAAACCCAGCTAATATGTTAAATTTTTTGTAGAGACGGCATCTCGCCACGTTGCTCAGGCTGGTCTTGAACTCCTGGGCTCAAGCGCTTCGCCCACCTCGTCCTACTAAAGTTGTGGGATGACAAGTGCGAACCACTGTGCCCAGCAACACTTGTTTTATTCCTTTTGAGAACAAATTTTTAAAGAAACATGTTTAGATCTGAAAATGAGTAACTTAAAGAAGCCATCCGTGTTTGAGAGGAAGCCCATGGAAGCAAGGGTAAGGATCTGTCTCAGCTCCTGACTGCGTAACGCCAGCCCCTCATGACAGTTTTAGCAGGAAAGCCCAGTCGCCCCTCTCCCTGAGCATTAGTCTTGGGCATCTCTCTGAAGAACCCTGCTGAACCGCAGGCTCTGGAGGGGATTCCTCCTCTCTGTGCGCATTGGAGAGGAAACTCCTGCCAGCAGAGGTCACTGCCGTACCGGCTGGGAGTCAGCGGCAGGACAGCCTCATCCCAATAAGGCCGTGCCGGCTCTCCCCTGCCCTCTCCTTAAACTGATGGCTCCTTAGCTCAGTGAAGGAGCTAAATGGCAGTGTTGCACTAATCAAGTGTGTGCGTGGCATCAGCAGTTTTTTTTCAGTAGTAGGCTTTGATATCCCAAACCTAAGGGTGTTTAACATTAATACTCAGAATAAGACACACATAGAACAGTGGTCTGCTTTAACCTTGGATTGTATTTTTTCATGTTTAGCCCAATCATAAACTTAATCTATCTGCTTCTTGCCTGGCTGACTGAGAGGAGACTCCCACCCCAGGACACAAGCCCATGCACATGCACACACACAGACACACACACACACACACCCCACAACATGGCCTGAGGTAATGTACAAAGACCCTCGTAGAGAAGGAACTGATACCATGATATGGCACCTCAAACATTTATCATTCCTTCTTGTGGGAACATTTCAAATCTTCTAGCTATTTTGAAATATACAGTGATTATTGTTAATGATCATCACCCTACTGTGCTATTGAACACTAAAACTCACTCCTTCCAACTGTGTTTTTGTACCCATTAATCAGCCTCTGTGATCACCCCTGCTTCCCAGTCACTGGTAATCATCATTCTACTCTCTACCTCCATGAGATCGACCTTTTGAGCTCCCACATATGAGAGGCATCTGTAAGCTACTTGTAGGCCAAGAGCTAGCCACAGACAGTACCTATGTGTAACGGACTGACATGCCAGCCCTCTTAAATGCCCACCATCAGAGCAAAGAGATGCCAGCAGGGCTCCTCACCAGTTAAAGGTGGAGGGGAAGAAACTGTAAAGTGTGGGAGGAAGCAGCTGGGCACCTACAGATCATTGCATTGCCACATGATGGCATCTGCCTCATACACTGGCCAGGGCCAAGATGCTGCCGGCCTCAGAGGCCACATGAGAATACCAACTACAGAAGCCATTAGGATGTATGGCGTGTCCCCCACCCAGGCACCAGGTAATTGAGCAGCCAGGTCATTGCACCTTACAGCCTTTGGGCAATGGATGTGTAATATGCTTGTTCCCTTGCAAACATGCAGGCCATTCTGAATCTTTGGGACCATTCCTGACCCAAAGTGGGAGCTAGCAATCGCAAGGCACAAATCTGAAATCTAAGATTAACACTGTCCTATCAGTTAGTAACTGTCCTGTCACATGTTGTCTGCAAAAAACAACACATACTTAAAAGCATCTTATTGGAAATGAAGTTGAAACTGAAGATTCAGCAGAGATTCTAGCAGAAGAGGAATGATAAATACAAATTAATCAGACCATTCCCAATATTGTGAATTTAAGATGTGTAAAATATCATGAATATTCCCTTTATTCAAAGAAATGCATTTATTCTTTTCTTTTAGTGGTGGTAAGAGATATTTAGGACATTTTTTCTTTTGTTGTTTTTTGTTTTTTTGCTAAAGTGAAACATGCCCACAGTACAGCATGCAAATCTTGCATGCAGCTTAATGAATTTTAACATATGTAAAACAAGTGACAAACTCTCTGGATCTGTGTCCTCATTTGTCAAGTAAATGTTACTGAGACAGCATTTCTTAAGTCTCCTCCTAGAAACTTTCTTCTAAGTCAGCAAAACTCATTCTGCGTGTTTTGATGCAATACCTCCTATATCACGATTGCAGTATGTCTTTTCCCCCACACCTAACACAGTGACCCTGGCATAATTGGCACTGGATTAATCTTTGTTAGGCTGAGTTCTCCCGAACTGCCTCTGAGGTTACCTCCAGAAGAACATAGCTCTGGGAAGAGAAGGATGTGAATCAAAGAGCCCGCAGTCCATGGTCCACTGCACTGCCTCAGTCATCACAGTGCACACAGACCTCATCACCCGACTCTGGGAAATGCTCACATGCAGGGGGTTCAATAGATTGGATGGCTGGATGGATAGATGAATTTATGTTCCAAATCCTTCAGGGAGAGAAAAAGAACTAAATGAAAAAGGAAGCAGGTTCTGAGATTAAAGGACTGTGGTCTTGACAGAAAAGGGGATTCCCTGATGCTGATTGTTCAAATCAATTTCCAGTTCTGTGTAGCATAATGACACGATCAAAAGAAGTCAGAAATCCTCCTGGAGTCCAGCATCTTGCCCGAAGCCATAACAAAACCAGAGTGTTGATATCCACTATTTGCTGAAGGCTTTGTTTTGTGGCTGATTGTGCTAGGTCAGCTGGGAAGAAATATCTGTATCAGTTAGGATGCTATGGTCTGCAATCCACAGAAAAACCACCTTAACAAGGTGTCCCAAAGGAAGCAATTCCAAAGCCCAGCTGTGTCAACAGACTCAGGTCTTTGTTCACACCTGTCAACTCTGTTTGTAATATCTACCCTCATGGCCAGAAGAAGGCCAAAGCCAGTCCAAGTATCGGGCCCTCGCACAAGTCCAAAAGCAAGGAGAAAGGGCAGCATGACGGGACCCTCTCCCTTCCTCATAGACCCTCTGCACTTCACAATAGCCCAATCCCTGGCAAAGAGGAAAGGGATGGCCCCTACGAGGGTTCTCCATTGACAGTGGTGGCATGGTTACTGAATAGCTGTACAAAATTGAGGTTCCATGAGCATGGACAGAGAAGACATAAGTTGTAGGTAGACAACAAACATGTTCACCATAGCATGGCCGCAGTAGTGGTTCTTGGCAATTATCAAGGCCAATCCAAACCCAACTAAATAAATTACCTTTTAACTTTACATAATCAATTGCCACAGTAAAATTGGATCATAGGTGACCAGGCAATCAAGGGCTCTGTGTAAAAAACTGGCTTCTGGGACCAGGCACAGTGGCTCACATCTGTAATCCCAGCACTTTGGGAGGCTGAGGTGGGCAGATCACCTGAGGTTGGGAGTCTGAGATCGGCCGGGCTAACATGATGAAACCACACCTCTACTAAAAATACAAAATTAGCCTGGCATGGTGGCGGGCACCTGTAATCCCAGCTACTCAGGAGGCTGAGGCAGGAGAATCGCTTAAACCCAGCAGGTGGAGGTTGCAGTGAGCCAGGATCGTACCACTGCACTCCAGCCTGGGCAACAGAGTGAGATTCCGTCTGCAAAAACAAATAAACAAACAAACAAATAACTGGCTTCTGAAGGCCTTCGGCGACAATGTGGGCCTTCTTGCTCTGTTTACCACAGATTCTCTGCAGTAAATGCAGAGACTTGATAAATGTGCTTGGCCTCTTCCTGGGTAAAGGGCACGGCTTTAGGAGAAAGCAGTTCATTGTGCAGCCTTGCAGAACAGTCATCGTTTGTTCCTTCCTAATGAAACTTTGCAGTCTGGGAAGAGAATCGACTACCCTTCAACTTCCCTTGCTAGCTCCACCTCGAGAGCACACCCACGTAAGCCTGGATAAATTGCACTGTGAGGAGGAGTGCGGGGGTGGGCAATGACCCTGAAAGGACCAGAGGTGACGGCAAAGGGTGATTTCCCAGGAAGTACCAAAAATGTCACCTAAGAGGTTCATATATTAACAATTGGTCTTTTATTTCCATCCTTTCTTTGTAGTTATAGAGGCAAGACCAAGGCTACCCCTGAATGCCAGGACAGAGAGAGGGAGAGAGAGACCATGATCAGGGTCTGAGTCTGAGTGGGGGGAAGTGGGCAAGGCCAGAGAGTGAATTATACCTGTAGTGATTAACCCATCCCCAGGGATTGCCCTGGGTCCACAGGGTGCCAGTCGTTCCCCCCTCCCCATGGTTGGCAGGAGCTCATGGGACCAACTTGGTAAAAAAGAGATGCGTTTGGGGTTATCATTGCTGTCATGTGCTCTCCTGGCCTCTTTTCCACCATCTCCCTTGTTCTGCTTCTACTTCCATCCTCTCTCCATGACTCTGCATTGGCTGCAGCAGCGGGAGCCATTTCCACTAAGACCCCTAAGACCAGGGTATGTGTACCACAAGAGGCGCCCAAGATCACTTCAGTGGCACATAGACATTTTATAGTTTAATAGATATGTACTTATTTTACTTCTCCTTACCAAAAATTGCAAGTTGTGTGGTAGCCGTATATACTAGTCTGTTCTCATGCTGCTATAAAGAACTGCCCAGGATTGGGTAATTTATAAAGGAAAGAGTTTTAATTGATTCACAGTTCCACAGGGCTGGAAAGGCCTCAGGAAACTTACAATTATGGTGAAAGGGGAAGCAAACATGGTCTTCTTCACATGGCAGCAAGAAGGAGGAGTGCAGAGCCAAGTGGGGGAACAGCCCTTATAAAACCATCAGATCTCGTGAGAACTCACTCGCTATCATGAGAACAGCAGGGGATAACCGCCCCCATGACTCAATTACCTCCCACCAGGTCCCTCCCACAGCATGTGAGGATTATGGGAACTACAATTCAAGATGAGATTTGGGTGGGGACACAGAGCCAAACGATATCACCAAAAGAATTCCACTGATTCTTGAGTTCTTCCTCCAGAAGGAGAATGCTGAACTCCCCATAAAGGCTGAGGAAAGCAAGACCCGGATGGAGGGTACTTGCCTGGCATCATGGAACATAAAAACAGTATTTTCAGGATTAAAAATCACATTTGGGGTTCCAGTGCTTTTCTCTCCACACCACTCTTCTGTTAAATAAGTCTCTTTCATCTGATGCACTTTCTATTTTTATATTAACAAATTTTTTCTTGTAAATTAATAGAAATGGCTGCTTTGTAGAGGACAATATAGGGAACTGGTAATTTCTGGATTCTAACGTGATTTCTAACGCCACTTTCATCTACAGTTTTAACAACTCTCCAAATATCTTTCTCTTTCCTCATCCAGGAAATTACAGGACATTTCTGACATTTCAATGAGTTTTTAATTAGGGACTTTAAAGGTAATGAGTATCTATTGCCTGGTTTAAAAGGAAGTGTAATCGAAATTAAAGTCTAATACCCCAAATAAAAAGCTACATCACAGATAAGATTACACAGCTTACATTTCCGTGTCAATCTGTTTTGTAAATGCCTGCATTTCTCACTGCAGACTCAATGTCACTGAGACATCTAGTGTTCATTCCTAAGAAAAACAAATTTCCATGAATCTAGATTTAAATAATTCACAGAATCCCTTTTATGTTCCCTCTGAGTAAAACTGAAATCTTCCTCCGCCCCCAATCCTGGGAAACCTTTTTATGGTTCTTCGTGGGCTTAGCCCTTTCCCAGATGAAAAATTCTTTCATATCACAGACGCTCATGGAATGTTTCCCACATTTAATGCTCTTGTTATAACTGTGTTGTGAATCATGTGGATAAAACCCATCCCCTCAGTCCAACCTCACCCTCCTCCAACTTTTAAAGCAATTGTCTCACATAGAAAATGCCTTTCCTGGGGAGGCTGAGGCAGGAGAATTGCTTGAACCTGGGAGACGGAGGTTGTGGTGAACCGAGATCACGCCATTGCCCTCCAGCCTGGGTAACAAGAGTGAAACTCCGTCTCAAAAATTTTAAAAATTTAAAAATTTTTTAAAAAAGAAAGTGCCTTTCTTCTTCAGTAGGGCTGCATGTAGGCCACACTTTGTTTTCTGGATTTCTAATAATTAAGAATGTAAACATGAATCCAAAGTATTTAAATTATTTCATATGAAATAATTCATATGAAATAATTTATTATGTGAATAACTGCATGAATGAATATGTAAATAACATATTCATTTCTATCACATAATGAATACTATTTGCATATCCAGATAACTTTTTAAAGTGAATTATGTATTAAATATGACAGCAAAGCACAAGCAATAAAAAAATAGATGAACTGGACAGCATCGAAATGTAAAACTTTATGCTTCAAAGGGCACTATCAAGAACATGAAGACGACCCACAGAATAGTAGAAAACATTCAAAAATCATGTATCTGATGAAAGACATATTTAAAATATGCAAAGTACCATTACAACTCAAAAAGACAACCCAATTTATAAAGGGGCAAGGAATCTAAACAGACATATCTGTCCAATTTTTCAATTTGGGGTAATAAGTACACTAGACGCTCAACCACAATGATGCAACATACTCATGTAGCAAACAGGCACATTTACATATGTTTTCAGGTATACAAATGGCTAATAAACACGTGACACTCAACATAATAAGCACAAGATGTCCAACATCATTAGCCATTAGGGAACTGCAAATCAAAACCAAATGAGGGCAGGCATGGTGGCTCACACCTGTAATCCCAGCACTTTGGGAAGCCGAGGTGAGTGGATTCACCTGAGGTCAGAAGTTCGAGATCAGCCTGACCAACATGGTGAAACCCTGTCTCTACAAAAAAAAAAAAAAAAATTAGCCGGGTGTGATGGCAGGCGCCTGTAGTCCCAGCTACTTGGGAGACTGAGACAGGAGAATTGCTTGAACTTGAGAGGTGGAGTTTGCAGTGAGCCGAGACCACACCAGTACACTCCAGCCTGGACAATGGAGCGAGACTCCTTCTCAAAACACACACACACACACACACACAATGAAATGCCACCTCACGCCAACTAGAGTGGCTGTAATAAAAAAAGATAAAAGCAAGTGTTAGGGAAAATGTAGATAAATTGGAACCCACATGCATTGCTGGTGGAAATGTAAAATGGTGCAGCTGCCTTAGAAACAGTTTGGCAGTTCCTCAAAAGATTAAACAGAGTTACCACATGACCCAGCAATTTCACTCCTGACTGAAGTGAAATTCACTGAAAACAAATAAAAGCACTATACACACACTTGAAGACAAGCCTCCTTCGTAATAGCCAAAAAGTGTAAACAACCCAAATGTCCATCAGCTGATGAAAGGTTAGATAAAATGTGGCATAGCCGCACAATAAAATACCATTCAGCCAAAACAATAGGCAAATCTACAGAGACAGACAATTATCAGTTGCTTAGGGGTAAGGTGGGGATGGAGTGGGAGGGAGAATGAGTTGAAGGGAAATGGAAAGTGACTCCTACTGGGTGTGGGGTTTCTTTGGTGGGGGTGAGGAAAATATAAAATTGTAATGATGGTTGTACGACTCTGTGAACGTACTAAAAACATTTAAGGCCAGGTGCGGTGGCTCACGTCTGTAATCCCAGCACTTTGGGAGGCCGAGGCAGGTGGATCACCTGAGGTCAGGATTTCGAGACCAGCTGGCCAACATGATGAAACCCCATCTCTACTAAAAATACAAAAAATTAGCTGGGTGTGGGGGCAGGCACCTGCCATCCCAGGTATTTGGGAGACTGAGGCAGAAGAATGGCTCAAACTCAGGAGGTGAAGGTTGCAGTGAGCCGAGATCATGCCACTGCTCTCCAGCCTGGGCAACAAGAGTGAAATGCCATCTCAAAAAAAGGTTTTTTAATAAAAATAAATTTAAAACATTTAATTATATACTTTAAATGGGTGAATTGTATGATAGGTAAATTATATTTCAATAAAGCTGTTGTTTAAACGTGGGTTATAAGTAGTAACTTTTTTCTATTAAAATTTCCATTTCCATTTACATTGAACTGTAAACTAATATAAAAGAGTTAATTTCTTACTTAGCGGTTAGAAGTTCATGAGGTTTTCTTTTTTAAATTAATTTTTAAAATTTTAGATTCGTAGGGCACATGTGCATGTTTGTTACATGGGCATATTGCATAATGGTGGGGTTTGGGCCTCTAGTGTGCTAGTCACCCCAAATTGAACATTGTATCCAATAGGTGATCTTTCAACAATCACACCTTCCTCCGTCCCACTTTTTGGAGTCCCCATTGTCTGTTATTTCCATCTTTATGTCCATGGGTCTCCACTGTTTAGCCCCCACTTATAAGTGAGAACAGGCAATATTTGATTTTCTGTTTCATTTGGGATAATGGCCTCCAGCTCCATTCATGTGGCTGCATGAAAGGAAATGATTTCATTTGTTATGGCTCCATAGTATTCGGGAGGCTACTACTCAGCCTCCCAAGTAGCTGAGATTACAAGCACATGCCGCCACGCCCAGCTAGTTTTTGTATTTTTAATAGAGATGGGGTTTCACCATGTTGGCCAGGCTGGTCTCGAACTTCTGATCTCAGGTTATCTACCCGCCTCAGCCTCCCAAAGTGAAATCGTCCGTAGATAATTCCACATTTTCTGTATCCAATCAACCATTGCTGGACACTATGTTGGTTCCATGACTTTGCTATGATAAATAATAGTGCTGCAATAAGCACACAAGTGCTGGTGGTTTTTTTCTTTTACATTATTTCTTTTGTTTGGGGTAGATTCCCTTAGTGGGATTGGTCTATTTTTAGTTTCTTGAGATTTTTCCATAAAAGTTGAACCAATCTACATTCTCACCAACGGTGTACAAGAGTTATCTTTTTTCGAATCCACACCATTTGTTGTTTTTGACTTTTTATTAGTGGTTCTTCTGACTGGTGTAAGATGGTGTCTCGGCGTGGTTTTTAATTTGCGTTTCCTTAATGACTGAGTGATGTTGAGCATTTTTCATGTGTTTTTTGGCCGCTTATATTTCTTATTTTAAGAAATGTCTGTTCATGTTCTTTGCCCAGTTTTTAATGGAGTTATTTGTTTTTTTCTTGTTCAATTATTTGAGTTCCTTGTAGATTCTGGATATTAGCCCTTTGGTGGAGGAATAATTTGCTGATATTTTCTACCATTCTACACACTGTCTGTTTACTCTGTTGATTATTTCAGAAGCTTTTTAGTTTAATTAAATCCCATTTGTCTGTTTTTGTTTTTATTGCATTTGCTTTTGAGGTTTTTGTCATAAATTCTTTACCAAGGCTGCTATTCAGAAGAGTTTTTCCTAGATTTTCTTCTAGGATTTTAACAGTTTCAGGCTTTATATTTACACTGTCATCAGTGACCTTTAATCCACCTTGAATTAGTTTTTGTATGTGATGAGAGAAAGGGTTCCAGTTTCCTTCTTCTGCATGTGGCTAGCCAATTTTCCCAGAACCATTTTTTGAATAAGGGTGTCCTTTCTTCATTGTTTATTTTTGTCAACTTTGTCAAAAATCAGTTGGTTGTAGGTATGTGGCTTTATTTCTGGGTCCTCTATTCTGAACTATTGATCAATGTGCCTATTTTTGTGCCAGTACCATGCTGTTTTAGCTATAGCCATGTAATATAATTTGACATCAGGCAATGTGCCTCCAGATTTATTCTTTTTGTTTAGGATTGCCATGGATATTTGGGCTTTTATTTAAGTTCCATAAAAACTTTAAGATAGCTTTTTAAGATAGTAAGTAGTAACTTCCAAGTTGATACATAATAATTGTACATATTTATGGAGTACATGTGATACTTTGATACATGCATACAATGTGTAATGATCAAATCATGGTGAGTAGAATACCCATTACCTCAAACATTTATCATTTCTTTGTGTTGGGAACATTTCAAATTTTCTCTTCTAGTTATTTCGAACTATATGATAAATTATTGTTAACTATAGTCATTCTCCTGTTCCATGAAACACTAGAATATATTCCTTCTATCTAAGTGTATTTTTGCACTCATTAACCAACCTTTCTTCATCCCCCCACCTTCCCAGCCTCTGGCAACCATCTTTCTACTCTCTGCCTCCATTATATCAACTTTTTAAGCTCCCACATGTGAGTGAGAGAATGCGGTATTTGTCTTCTTTAACTTTTCTCACTTGGTTGTTTCATTTAACATAGCAAGTTTCATCCATGTTGCTGCAAGTGACAGGATTTCATTCTTTTTTATGATTGGGTTGTATTTCATTGTGTATATGTATCGTATTTTCTTTATCCATGCATCCATTAATGGACACTTAGGTTGATCCCATATCTTAGCTACTGTAAAAAAATGCTGTAATAAACATAGGCATGCAAATATCACTTCGATATACTGATTTCCTTTCCTTTGAATATACCTAGCAGTGGGATTGCTGGATCCTATAATATATCTATTTTTAGATCTCAGTGTTTTGAGGCATCTCTACACTGTTTTCCATAGTGACTGTACTGATTTATATTTCCATCCGCAGTATACGAGCGTTCCCCTTTCTCCACATCCTCACCAGCATCTGTAAATGTTTGTTTTTGATAATAGCCATTCTAACTGGGATGCGATGAGACCTCATTGTGGTTTGGATTTTCATTTTCCCGATAATTAGTAATCTTGGGTATTTTTATATGCCTGTTGGCCATTTGTATGTCTTCTTTTGAGAAATGTCTATTCAGATCATTTGCCCATTTTTAAATTTTATTATTTTTTTCTATTAAGTTTACTATATATTCTGGTTATTAATCCCTTGTTGAATGGATAGCTTGCAACCCAATCTATAGGTTGTCTGTTCACTTTGTCAACTGCTTCTTTTGCTGTGCAGAAGCTTTTTAGCATTATGTAATCTCATTTGCCTATTCTTACTTTAGTTGTCTCTGCTTTTGAAGTTTTACGCCCAGAAAATCTTTGCCCAGACCAATGTCATAAAGTACTTTCCCGATGTTTTCTTCTAGTAATTTTATAGTTTCAAGTCTTATGTTTAGGTTTAAATCAATTTTGATTTGATTTTTATCCATGGTGAGAGACAGGGGTTTCTTTTTTTTTTTTTCCTCTGAACTTTTTATTGGCCTCCTGCTTCCCAAAGTGTACCCTAATTCTGCTGGCTTAACGATTCAGAACTTTGATGTTGTTGGTCTCAGATATCACTTTGCCATCCCCTATCTGGTGAGTGGTGGTCTTTTGGATGGTTTGCATGGAGTTGCTCCTGTCCAGAGCATCAACAAGATTGAAGTCCTCGCCATCTTCCAGCAGGCTGCAGTAGGTGGCGCTCTCAGCCTCCAGCTTGACCTTGATGCTCAGCAGGACCTCATACTCCTGGTCTTGGTTCTGTCCCTCTGCCCAGGTCTGTGCCAGCTCTGACTCCAAGTGCAGCAGGATCCCAGTGAGCTGCTCCATCTGCAGGGCATAGCGGGCCTCTACCTCCCTCAGGCTGTTCTCCAAGCTGGCCTTCAGATTTCTCATGGAGTCCAGGTCAATCTCCAAGGACTGAATTGTACGTCGCAGCTCCGTGAGCGTCATCTCAGCAACTCCAACCTCAGCAGACTGCGTTGGTAACCACTGTGGTGCTCTCCTCAATCTGCTGAGACCACTCCTTGTCTAGCTCCTCTCGGTTCTTCCAAGCCAGCTCGTCGTACTGACTCTGATGTCTGCCGTGATCTTGGCAAGGTCCTGAGACTTGGGGGTGTCTGCCCCCATGGTCAACCCAGAGCTGGCAATTGGGGTTGTAGGCCTTTTACTTCCTCTTAGTGTTTCTTCTTCATAAAGATCAGCTCCTCCTTGAGAGCCTCGATCTCTGTCTCCAGCTGCAGCTGAGTGACATTGGTGTCATCAGTGACCTTGCAGAGCTCATGGATGTCACTCTTCACAGACTGGCACATGGCCAGCTTCTCAAACTTGACTCTAAAGTCATCAGCAGCAAGACGGGCATTGTTGATCTGCAGAACAATGTGAGCACTGTTCACAGAATTTGCGAAGATCTGAGCCCTCAGGTCCTCGACGGTCTTAAAGTAATGGCCTCCGTCTCTGACATGGGTTCCCTTCTTCTGTAGGTGCTCCCAGACTTTTCTCTCCAGCTTCCAGTTTCTCTGTCTCGTGCCTGCATAGATGCTGGCCGCGCTGCTGACAGGTCAGGCACCATAGCTGGGTGCCTGGACAGAGCCCAGGGACAAGCACAGCAGCTGTGGAGAAGGTGGGGCAAGTGGTGAAGCTCAGGCTGTCCTGGGAGGAGAGCGAGAGGACAGGACTCAGGCTTTGCTGATGACCAAGAAGATCATTCATCTTCTTGGTTAAATTTACTCCTACATTTTTTATAGCTGTTGTAAATGAGACTGATTTCTTGATTTCTTTTTCCACTAGTCTGTTGTTGGTGTATAGAAGTACGACTTATTTTTGTACATTCATTTTTGTACTCAACTTTGTTCAATTTGCTTATCAGTTCTAAGAGTTTCTTGGTGGAATGCTTAGGGTTTTCTACATATAAAATCATGTCATCTGCAAATAGGGCAGTGTAGCTTCCTCCTTTCTAATTTGAATGCCCTTTCTTTCTTTCTTTTGCTTAATTACTCTGGCTAGGAATTCCAGTACCATGTTGAATAAGAGTGGTAAGAGTGGGCATCCTTGTCTTGTTCTAGTTCTTGGAGAAGAAACTTTCAGCTTTTCCCCGTTCAGTATAATATTAGCTGTGAGTTTGTCATATATGGCCTTTATTGTTTTGAGGTATATTTTCTCTATACTTAATTTGTGGAGGGTTTTTTATCTTGAAGGGAAGTTGAATTTTATAAAATGCTTTCTCTGCATCTATTGAGATGATTTTTTGTGCTTTACTCTTTTGATATGATGTATCACATTTATAGATTTGCATATGCGAAACCATCCTTGCATCCCTGGAATAAATCACACTAGATCACGATGAATGAACTTTTTAATGTGCTGTTGGACTCAGTTTACTAGTATTGTGTTGAGGATTTTTGCATCTATGTTCTTTGGGGACATTTACCTATGTTTTCTTATATTGTTGTGTTCTTGACTGGTTTTGGTATCCAGATGAGCTGGCCTCAAAGATGCATTTGGAAGAATTCTCCCCTTATCAACTTTCTGGAAAAGTTTAAAAATAATTGGTATAGTTCTTCTTTAAATGTTTGGTAGAATTCAGCAGTGAAACCATCAGGTCCTGGACTTTGATGAGAAACTTTTACTACTGATTCGATCATGTTGCTCATAATTGCTCTATTCAGGTTTTCTGTTTCTTCTTGGTTCAAACTTGGTAGGTTGCACATGTCTAGGAATTTATCCATTTCCATTACATTTCTCGTATCTTTGGTGTATAGTTGTTCATAGTAGTCTCTAACAATCTTTTGCACTTCTGTAGTATCAGTTGCATTGTCTCCTTTTTTTCATTTCTGATTTTATTTTTTTGGGTGTATTTTCTTTTTGTCTTGATTAACCTACCTAATGGTTTGGCAATTTTGTTATCTTTTCAGAAAACCACCTTCTTATTTCTTTTGTATTTTTTTGTCCCAGTTCTGTTTATTTCTGCTCTTACCTTTGTTATTTCTTTTCTCCTACTAATTTTGGGATTTGTTTGTTCTTGATTTTCTAGTTTCTTGAGATGCATCATTAGGTTGTTTATTTGTAATATTTCTGATTTTCTATGTAGGCATTTATTGCTGTAAACTTCTCTCTTAATACTGCTTTTGCTGTATGCCATAGGTTTTGGTATGGTGTTTCTCCTCAGTGAATGTGTTGCCATACATCACTATAGAATGTACTTCTATCACAAATATCTGTGTCTTCCAGTGATCTATGCATGGCACATAAGGTAGTTTATTAATGCAATATTTCCATTCCCTGACTACATTTGTGTATCAGAAATTTTACTACAGTTTACTACATACTTGCTGCTGGATATACAATCGTGAGTGAAATAAAGAGCCCTGTTCTTATGGACCTCATGGTTTAGTGGAGGAAACAGATATTACTGAGATGCTCATGTTAATGAAATAATCCCAGCTGTAGTAAGTGAGCCAAAGGAAAAGGCAAGCCACATGATGATACTGACACCAAGGCGGAAAGCCTGTACAAATGCGGACTAAGTTCTGTACAGAAGAGGCAGGAATTGTCTAAAATGTTCAAATCTGCCTTGCTCATATCTACTGTTTTTTTTGAGAGTGTCTGTGGCTCTCTTAAAAATCACCCCGTCCCCCATGGCAACCAACAGACACAGTAACTGACACACACAGAAAAGGTGCCCAATTCATGTCGCACTAGACGTTACGCTTCAGCCCAAGTCTGGGATGGGTTCTATGCTTTCTCTCCTAAATGGCCTTCCTTCCTCTCACCTCTCTCCCACAAAATGCAGTAAATTCCACCAGAAGCCGCACATAACCTACAACTTAAATTTCCTAAATATGGTTTTCTCTGAGTCAATTCCCTCCTCACAAAACAGCCAGAAGCTCTGACTTTCTCACAGCTGACATTCTAGTCCTGACCGTTACTCCAGGATCTCCAGGACATCCTCCGGCGCCCTTTCAGTCCCACCTCCCATAGGCCCCCATGCAAATCCTGTGGGCAAAGAAGTATACCTACCAACCTTGGAATAGACCTTGTTTATCTCCCTTCTCTGCCTCTGTTCCATGCCTTTGCTCCATGCCATCCAGGCATCCGAAGTGGCTTTCTTGCTTGTCAGCAAATGACGCCTTCCTTAAAACAAAATCATCAACTTTTCAGGTATTAAACGAAATACAATACAAATAATGCTTTCACTTTTTTTTTTTTTTTTTTTTTTTGACATGGAGTCTCACTCTGTCACCAGGCTGGTGTGCAGTGGTGCCCTCTCAGGTCACTGCAACATCTGACTCCAGGTTCAAGCGATTCTCCTGCCTCAGTCTCTCAAGTAGCTGGGACTATAGGAGTGTGCCACCACACACAGCTAATTTTTGTATTTTTAGTAGAGACAGGTTTTCACCATGTTGGCCAGGCTGGTCTCAAACTCCTGACCTCGTGATCCGCCCACCTTGGCCTCCCAAAGTGCTGGGATTACAGGAGTGAGCCACCGTGCCTGGCCTGCTTTTACTTTTTTTAAAAGAAACATCGACAAAACAAATAATGCTTTGTTTTAAACCTCCGTGCTTAGCAAAATAAAAAGTGATACTTACATGTTAGTCCTCTTACTAAAAAAAATTTATTTCGCTGATCTTTTGAACTGTAGATTCAGGAAAGCACAGCACTACAAAGAAGTCTCCCTTTGAAGACCCTAGCCTGACTCCATTTGAGAGAGAAAATTGGCCCACATGTGGGAGGACTGGCCTGAGGCACCTGTGAGGCCAACCCAAGAAATCTTGAGATGGCCAAGAGCGCTTTCTCCTGTCTGCTAAGATTGCCCTCAGAGTTCTGGTTTCCTGTCTGAGGATCTACATCTTCTTTAGGCTACTGGCTGAACAGATGTGGTCTTCCCACAGGGCTGTGGTCTCAGCTTTGCAGGCCTGTATGGAGCAACCACATTAGAACATGATATGCGTAGGAAAAATTATCAATGTATATAATGATGACAATATCATTTTGAAATCCCTCAACACACTGCCTTCTTCTATATTTTCTTATACTTACCTTCCCCCTAATCTTTAGCGCTTTCCAGTTGCCTCGGAGAGGTTTAGGACTGTTACAGAGGGAGTCCAAAAAAAATAAAAGGAAGAAGAAAAGAAGAAACAGTTAATTATCAGCTTCTAAACAGAATTTGGGGACTTTTTGGCCAGGTAGTAGCTAAAAAGCTAGGCTTTGTAAGAGAGAGAAAAGATGTTCTAAATACCTCGATTTTGGAGTTTTTTTGTTGTTGTTTTGTTTTGTTTTTGAAATGGAGTTTCACTCTTGCCCAGGCTGGAGTGCAGTGGCGTCATCTCGGCTCACTGCAACCTCTGCCTCCTGGCTTCAAGCAATTCTCCTGCCTCAGCCTCCTGAATAGCTAAGACTACAGGCACATGCCACCAAGCCTGGCTAATATTTGTATTTTCAGTAAAGAATGGCTTTCACCATGTTAGCCAGGCTGGTCTCGCACTCCTGACCTCAGGTGATCTGCCTCCCAAAGTGCTGGGATTACAGGCGTAAGCCACTGTGTCCGGCCAATCGTGGAGTTGTACACATGGAAAGACAAGAAGAGAAAGAAGAAACCCCCTCCTCGCTATTCATCCCAGGGGACTACTTATGAGAAAAGGAAAAGAGAGGTAAGGGAGGCCAAATTAATCTCCCTTTTCCTGATCCTGCCCAAAATGAAGAGGTTTGTCAAGCAGGTAGAGGAAAGGCTGAGGGCTTCTAAATATCGCATCTTTGGGGACCTGGGAGGAGTTCACCTGATTGGCTGCCTGACACCACTCTGGGAGTGTCTATTATCAAAGTTTAACTCAATAACACAGCATACTTTGCAGGGAAAGGGGTGGAATATAATTTCCTGAGCTGCCCCCAAGACCAGTATGGAATAGACTGGACCAAGGAGTTGCGACATACTGCAGAGAAGAGGCCTGGGAAGCAGCCGAGCTGGTAGCCACCAGGCTTCCTGGCACTGGCCATCACAAGGGAAAGGTGAATCAGCATCGAGGCTAGAGAGAAACACTCCAGTGAAGAGCCAGATGGAGGATGTATGGTCTTGAGAGGCAGCCAGAGTGGAGTCTGAGTCATCAGGGAAAATGAGCAGGCCCTGCCAAGCCAGGAGGACCCAAACCTCAGGTACTATAGATACAGCCTCAATAGCAGGCACTCACACAACTCCCGGGATTGAGCCTGTCTCACCCTCAAAAGAAGTATCCAGGAAATATCCAGACTACCCACCCACAGCAGAAATCTGCAAAGATGCGGAAGCTACTGCATGGATACCAGGACCCCACCTCCTCTCTGTCTCTATGGGGTCACTTAGCCACAACTCCATCAGAAACTCAGACACCATCGACAGAAAAAGGAATGCAGATATCTAAATCACTAAGCATTATTTACCTAAAGGGATGGACCGTTTACATAACGTGTCTATTTAGGTTGCTGACACCTATAATTCCAGTACTTTGGGAGGTCGAGGCAGAAGGATTTCTTGAGCCCAGGATTTTGAGACCAGCTTGGGCCACAAAGCAAGACCCACATCTCAATAACAACAACAACAACAAAAATAGTGGCTTGCACCTATGGTCCCAGCTACTCAGGAGGCTGAAATGGGAGGATCCCCTGAGGCCAGGAATTCGAGGTTGCAGTGAGCTATGATCATCCACTGCACTCCAGGCTACGTGACAGAGTGAGACCCTGTCTCTAAATAAATAAATAAGTGAGTAAGTAAATGGGTGCACCAGAGTATTTTCCCCTTTATTCAGTGATTGGAGGCTCATAAGGAAGAGAAGAGCAATTCTAGAGAAATGAAGATGCTACCTCTTCTTTGCACATCTGTGAGTAGGGTGAAAAAAATCTGCAACCCTTCATATATACCGGTGTTGCCAGTTTTTCCCATCCTCTCCCGTCCTCCTCCCCACTGCTAAATTTGGTGCTGCTTGGGCTGCTCAGTTCCTCCTATCCACCCACACCCAACTGTGGAGAAGAGCGTGGAGGGTCCAGATCGGATCTCTGGGACTTTCGATGCAAAATTTAAAAAAATAAGAGAGGAATAGAAATGCCATAAGCCACATGGGTACACTCTAGGAGAAAAGAATAGAAGGAAGCTTTTCTTGCAAGAGGCAACTGAAACTGGGGGCCACTGATGTGTTCAGAGGCGTCAAGTGGGTGGGAGAGCATGATACTCTGGGGAAAGAGAGTGAGGGATCTTGGTTTTGTTGGATGTTGGAGAAGATAAGAGGAAAAACATTTGGATAAGAACTGCTGCAGCCTGATGTTGTGACACACACCAATGGTCCCTTCAACTTTGGTGGCTGAAGCAAGAGAATCCCTTAAGCAGCAGTTTGAGACCCAGCTAAGCAACATGGCAAAACCCCATCTAAAAAAAAGAGCTGCTCTAGATTATATATATGGATCTCATTTTTTTTTTTTTGAGACGGAGTATCTCTTTATAGCCCAGGCTGGAGTGCAGTGGCGTGACCTCAGCTCACTGCAACCTCCGCCTTCTGGGTCCCAGTTCAAGCAATTCTCCTGCTTCAGCCTCCCAAGTACAGGTAGCTAGGATTACAGGTGCACACCACCATGCTGAGCTAATTTTTGTATTTTTAGCAGAGATGGGTTTTCACCATGTTGGCCAGGCTGGTCTTGCACTCCTGACCTTGTGATCCACCTGCTTTGGCCTCTCAAAGTGCTGGGATTACAGGCATGAGCCACTGCACCCAGCTGTTGGATCTCGTTTTTTAACACTAGAATTCTTATCTGGACTTTGCTTCTTTGAGCTCTACCCACTCAGGCACTGAACAACACAGACCTCAGCATTGACAGGTTTACAAACACAATGATCCTGTTAATACAAGAGATGTATTAACATACAGCAGAGATTCTCAATGGGGAGGTGATTTGTCTCCCAGAGGATATGGCAGTGTCTGTAGACATTTCTGATAGTTACAACTGGAAGATGCTGATGGCACCTAGTGGATAGAGTCTAGGGTGCTATCAAATGCCCTTTGATGCACAGGGCAGTCCCCAACAAGAAAGAATCACCCATCCTAGCCAAAATGTCAATAGCGCCCCAGTCAGGAAACCCTGAAATAGAGAAATGGAGGAAGAGCAGTTGTTTCCTTACAGCTTCCTTTTCCAACGACAAAAGACAGCTTTCGAAACAGGTTTTCAAGTGTGTGATATTAATTCTTAATCAGCACTACATACTTAAAATAATCTCAGCCAAACCATAGAAATCAATTTCCTAAAACCCTTTAAGGTAGAATAATTCCCATTGAAGAATTCCAGATCCTATGGAAGAAACAGAGTTGAAAAAAGAAGGTGCAGAAAATTTTGGAAAATCTCCATAAATATGTGTATTTTCAATATGAAAATATAATAAAACTAGCACACCAAATAAAATAGCTATGACATGTAAGACATGCTCATTATGGGTAATCAGGTTACTCTCCATCCTTTGCTCACGTCTAGAGAATCCTTAGCCTTTAGCTCTTCTCCCATCATGCCCCTCGAGACACTTTAGCTGAGGTGCTAATATGTTTGTTTTGCCTTAGTACAGATAAGACATTCACTAAGAAGGATTATTTGGGGTAAGCGTGTTGGGGACAGCAGTATATTTGGCCCTCTATCCAGACGCTCTGTAATGCCTCTGGATTTTTATTCCAATCTCCCTGGCCCCCGTCTCCAACAGCCCTTTCCAGTTCTGTCTCTGCACAGACAGCCCCAGAGTTACATGGCTTAAAGCAACAATATGCAAACTAGATGTTTTGCATTCTGGTGGCCATTTCAAGTCAATTATTTGATAGGCCACCAGCTTTCTTTGTGGCTGTATAATCCAAGCCAGCTTTTGAAAATGCAGTTCAATGCTTATAAAATAAGTCCCAATGTCTTTAGAATTAGATAAAATGCAATTTATTCAAGCATTTTATCTTTATACATGTGATAAGGAGTGAGGGGTTCACTCCCTCATTTCCATCGCTGATCTTGGTCTTAGATGAAAGGCAGGAGGCAGCTGCCTAGGAGAGGGCAACCAATAGCACAGGCCTCGGCAGGTCAATGCGGGCCTCTCTCCTTCCCTTGGACCCTCAACTGTGAGGGTCAGGATTCCAGGCCGCGCTGTTCCTAAAGACTCTGAGCCCAAGCAGTGCAGCTTTGGGCCTAGAAATGGGGAGGTGGCCTTTCTTGCCAGCTTTGCTGAAAACGTGGAAGCCCTGTGGGTCCTGAAGGATAATCCTCTTGGCTTGGGCCTTGACACTCTCATAGCAGGCATCATAAAGTGTGAAAGTCTCTTTTTGTGACAGCGGCAGGGGAGGCCAGAGCAGGAGAGGAAGAATATAACAAATCCAGCAACCCAGTGGTAACCCCTTGGGCACGTCTGAAAATCAGTAATCAGGAAGGGCTTTAATTATTTGGGCAGGTGGAAAGTAGAGACAAGGTAGAGAACTGTGGATTATTTACGTTAACAGGGTTTCATCTGAAGCCACAGACCGATATACTACCTGGATATTTGGTCATAGTAACAAGTAGGAAAACATCTTGCAACTTTGAAATCAGTTTTCCCAGCTTCTAAAACCACCCACAAAGAATGGAAGATATTCGTATCTAGCTTACATCTAGACAAAGATTGTGATGGATGAGCTTCTGTTCTCCTTGGCTGTCTCTGTCAAAAATGAGCTGCTTGTGGCAGACACAGTCCCAGCTCAGGGTGAGGATGGGAAACCCCAGGCCTTGACTCTTTCCCTTTCTCCTTCCTCATCTGACTCCTGAGCTATTGCCTTTTCTCTGCGCCTAAGCTTTCAGCAAAGCCCGGACCCAGCCAGCTGGTTATGTGGTCTGCTCTGGTTTCCCTTGTAGATTTTAAATTCAGAATTCTGGGCTCGTTTGTTAGCAGCGTCTCTGAACATACCATCTCATTTATTTGCTCATTCATTTATCAAACATTTAGTAAGTGCCTTCTATATTCTTCTATATTTTTTATGTGCTAGGGAGGCAAAGACAAATAAAATATTGTCTAGTCTTTGAGACTGTTTCAGACAGGTCAACAAATGGGAATAGAAAATGTGTTATGAGCACTATGATGATTATATGTATTCATATATACAGGGTACCATAATGGCCTAAAAGAAAAAGAGGCCAGTTCTGTGGGACAAAGGCCAGAGGTGAAGGTAGGGCGTTAAATGCATTGAAACATTTTCAGTTGAACTTAGGCACTGTGATTGGAAGATAGGCATGTTGATACGATGAACAGAATTGGCTGCCTACTCCATGTTATACTGCCCCCCTTTCTTTGTCACAAGAGAACACTGGTTTGGTTCAGACTTCAGGTCTCAAGTAGCAATGTATTTTGGGATGGAAGGTTCATCCCCATACCCAGGGGTATCAATGTTCCTTAGACTAAGAAAATTATATGTTACCTGTGATGGTGAGTGAGCCTTAAGAAGATACATCATGGTGGTGACTTACAGGAAAGCTGTCTGGAAAAGCTTTCCTCCCTAATATTAGGTTGGTGCAAAACTCATTGCAATCTTGCCATTGAAAGTAATGAAAAAGACATATTAGAAAAAAAAAATACACCTTTCTGCCATTGGATGTTGAGATGTTTGGAGCTACAGCAGCCATCTTATGACCATGAGGCAAAAGCCAAAAGAACTGCAAAGAAGCCCAAAAAAGTCCTGTTTATGAATAAAATGGCTATTGTGAGAGTTGATGGCTCCTCCTCCAGGTCAGGTATCTGCCCCTCTAGTCAGTTCTCCTCTTTCTGGAGTCCTACTTGGTCTCCAGGTGCAGCCTGTGCCCTTCTCTTCTCAAATAAAGTTCTCCCATGTTTCTTTTATGGAGCCAGCTTTCTCCTCTTTGGGAACCATCATTTTCATCCCCAAAACACCACGGAAGCTGCTCAGAAGTTGCCCTGTTAGGAGTGACCACTTCCCAGAACTGGGATCTCCCAAACCCTCACCACTGGAAAAACTGCTCAATGGGAGATGCATCCTCCTAAGGTG
Organism: Cebus imitator; assembly: GCF_001604975.1. Classification (NCBI taxonomy): domain Eukaryota; kingdom Metazoa; phylum Chordata; class Mammalia; order Primates; family Cebidae; genus Cebus; species Cebus imitator. The sequence goes on from NW_016107345.1 coordinate 2,871,300, forward strand.
GCAATGGAGTGGCGTGATTAGGAATGTGCAGCTGTGGCCAAAGCAGCTCTGTTTGGTCCTGCACCCTTGAATCTCAATTCTCATTGATGTTTTCCCACCCTGAGTTTTGTTGCAATAGCGGGCTTTGAGCCAGCTCTTTTCTAGTTCCACCTGAGTCTCCTTGCTCCTTTCTAAGAGTTTGGAAGAACTCAAGGGCATCATCTACCCAACCACCACTCCATTATTCTCTGAGGGCACTGGGGAAGGAACTAGAAGGTGACATATTGATCTCCAATCCGCCATGAGCACAGCCAGGTGAATCTCCCGCTCCGTGCTCCTTTTCTGACTGCAGGAATTGCAAACTTAAGTGTGTGCCAGCCAGGCTGAGTAACAGGGTTCTTGGCTTCAGAAGGTCTTAGCTGTGTCTTCAGAGAATGGAAATCAGCCTGAGGTCCTCTGGACTGGTGATTGCCAGCTGAATGGAGCATGTATCTAGGGCTCATGGAGAGTGGACAGATCTGACCTAACAAAGAAATTTCCTGAGTACAGAGTAGAAGATGAAACAAGTGAATGGCTGCACAACATTTCCAGTTTTCTTTTTACACTCATTGTTTTGTATGTTTTCATTTGGTTGGTTTTGGGTTTTGTTTTTGTTTTTTATGGATTTGGCGTCTTACTATGTTGCCCAGGCTGGTCTTGAACTCCTGGGCTCAAGTGATCCACCCAACGCAGCCTCCCAAAGTTCTGGGATTACAGGCATGGGCTACCACACCCAGCCTACACCCACTGTTTTGTTTTATCACTCTAAAATAACAAGAGTGCACTGGAGATTGGATGGATATGGCATAATAGTTCAAAAGGAAGGGGACTGAGAAATAACTGAAGTCACACTGACCTTAGGGCATCAACTGTATCGTGTTCAGATAGTCAGACCTTTAAAGTTCTCTTGCAAGAGCTGACCGAATTTGAAAAAAAAAAAAATTCTCTTTTTTAGAGACAAGGTCTCTCTCTGTCACCCAGGCTGGAGTGCACTGGCATGATCATAGTTCAATGCAGCCTCAAATTCCTGAGCTCAAACAATCCTCCCACCTCAGCCTCCCAATTAGCTAGGAGTATAGGCAGGCACATGCCACCATGCCCAGCAATTTATTTATTTATATTTGTAGAGACAGAGTCTCACAGTGTTGCCCAGGCTGGTCTTAAGCTTCTAGCCTCAGGTAATCCTCCTGTCTCAGTTAGTATTACAACCTAGTGTTGGGATTACAGGTGTGTGCCATCACATCTGGCCTTGAAAATATTGGTACTGAAGGAGCTGGAGGTTTTAGGATAAAAATATGTCCACATTTTTGGACACAGCCTTGTCAATGGCCTTATTTGATCTTGAGATGAAATGTTGAAAGCAAGTTTTCTGATCATTTAAGGTCTCTCCTCACCTTCCAGCACTCCAGTTTTAAAATTTTTATTTTCATAAACGCCAGTTGGATTTAGAGATTTTTAAATAATGTAACTGAGTGCATAATGCTTAACATACAAATAGTATGAGACAAATGGGGAAACCAAATCATCAATGATCAAAGGAACTTGCTTTCCCACCCGGCCACCAGAAACAGTTCTGCCTAATGAGTGTCCAGCCCTGTGAAAATTATCTACATTTAGGCTGGGCACGATGACTCACATCTGAAATCCCAGCACTTTGGGAGGCTGAGGCAGGCAGATCACCTGAGGTCAGGAGTTCGAGACCAGCCTGACCAACATGGAGAAACCCCGTCTCTACTAAAAATGCAAAAATTAGCCACCATTAGCCAGGCGTGGTGGCGCATGCCTATAATCCCAGCTAGTCAGGAGGCTTAGGCAGGAGAATCGCTTGAACCCGGGAGGCAGAGGTTGCGGTGAGCCGAGATTGCGCCACTGCACTCCAGCCTGGGCAACAAGAGCAAAACTCTGTCTCAAAAAAAAAAAAGAAAGAAAGAAAGAAAGAAAATGACCTACACTTAAATATTAAAAAGCAAGCACATTTCTCTTCCCCTGACTCACAAGAAAAAAAATGTAATAAATAACTCAAGGCCAGGAGATAACCCCTTAGAATGCCATGTTATAGGTTGATGGGTGCTGATTCAAAAATATGCCGTAACAGACAAGTTAAGGAATTAGTTTCTAGCTGCAGATTATAGTCTTCTTATTAAATGACAACATAGTTTTCCTACATCATCCACCATAAAGCAAGCCAATGTATGGGCTAAAATGACTGAATAAATTTAAAGCTGGTGAAGAAATAGGAAAAGGCACAATAGTGAATGGTTGCTCATCAGAACAGAGAGTGTTAGGGATAGGAGTAATGTCCTTTGAACACATTCATTAATAATTTGAGGAAGGAAGTGAAGTTCGAGTTTGTGATGATGCAATATTGTTCCAGTTACTAAACATCATGAAGAAAAGAGAGGAACTCTAGATGAATTTAAAACACAATGCAAGGGCAATAAGGGGAGTCAGATGTAACAGAATCCTTGTAATTATACTGTAAGCCTTGTTAGTCTTTAGAAAACTTTATTTTCCAAATATTTTATATTAAGAAAACATTGACATTACTAAAGATCTCTTCAAGGTAGGCCAGTATCAGTAAAAACAGAGTAATTACAAGTGGCTTCGGATGAAAAAGCATGAAGTTTGGGGATTTTAGTGAAACAGTATGTAAGTCTGAAATCTGCAACAGGAAGACTATCTGGAAGAACAAAAAAAGTGCAATGTCACTTTATGTAAAATTATTTTCCTGCCTTTAGTGACTATTTAGTAATAGAGTTATATACTTGGGGTTCAGCTAGTGACAAAGAAGGGAAATTAGAAGACTTTGGCACAGATATTGATACTTTATTCATTTAGACAGGCATGATAATGAATAATAAGTACAAATCAGAATTTTCTAAAAAAGGAAAATTTCAAGTCTGCAGAGTGAAGGCAGGAAGCTAGTATGATTCCACCCATTCACTTGATAGATATTTACTGAGGAGGGTTCAAAAAGTGAATCTAGGATTATATGAACATGTCCAGGTATTATATGTAAAAGTGATCAAGGCTTCACAAACGTTCAAATAATTTCTCTGTCTATTGGAGAAAGAAACAGATGGATGAGGCAGCATTTGACCAGGCAGGAGGAAGGACAGAGTCAGGCTGATGAGAAAAGTGGCTCTGTGTGGCTGGAGATCAGAGGAGTCAGGTAGGCTGGGTCCAGTCCCCACCCTGAACACTTGGCTGAGGAATTTGAACTTTAGTCATTTCTAGCATTGCTTGTGACATGTAGTGGCTCTTGCTAACTGGCTGAAGGGATGAATGAAGCCATTGATGTTTTCTTGAGCAGGCAACTGACAAGCTCCAACTTTTTTTTGTTAGGGAAGTTAATTTCAGTGGTATGTAGGAGGAATGAGAGGGATGGGGGACTTATTACAAGAGTTTCAGTCAAAAGCATGAGATCAGTTACTGAGATAATCCTACTATGTGCTTAGTATTCCACTAGATGCTTCACATACCTGCTCCCAATAATTATTTCACCCTAATAACAACCCGTCAAAGTAGAAAGTTTATCATTTCCACTTTACTGTTAAAGAAACAGGTTTATATGCCCTAAGTGCATGCAAAAAAAAAAAAAGAAAAAAAAGAAAAAGAAAAAGAAAAAAAAGAAACAGGTTTAACTGGGTACAGTGGCTTACACCCAGCACTTTGGGAGGCTAATGCAGATGGATCACTTGAGCCCATGAGTTCAAGACTAGCCTGGGCAACGTGGCAAAACCCCATCTCTACCAAAAATACAAAAATTAGCTGGGCATGATGGTGCACACCTGTGGTCCCAGCTACTCAGGAGGTTGATGTGGGAGGATTGCTTGAGCCCAGGAAGTTGAGGCTGCAGTGAACCAAGATC
>NW_016107345.1:2875258-2887594 GCF_001604975.1 Cebus imitator
GAAAAAAGAAAAAGAAGAAAAGAAACAGGTTTAGAAAGGTGAGTAACTTCCCCAAATGTAAAATCAGACAAAGAGCCTGATTCTAAAAAGGCACACCTTTAAAAATAAGGGGGAAAATGGCTCTGTAACACGTTGATACTCTTTAAATGAGAATAATTTTAACAAAGGCAATGACAGAATGGAAAGGAAGGAAGAGATTTCCGCAGAGTCGGAGGATGTGGCAACTGAAAACAGTATGGGGACAACGGATGAGAAAAAGTCAAAGTTTCTAGCCCGAGTAACAGTATACAAGGTGTGAACTCGGATTTGGAAAGGAAGACAGGAAATTAAGTTTTGAACTTATGGTATGAAATGACAGCAGAACAGTCGTATAAGAGGAGGTGGTTCACTTTATCCAACAGATGTAAAGATCATATTGGGGAATAGGGGTTACCCGCAACACAGGCAGAGCTGGAAGCTTTGCTGGCCAGGCACATGTTAATCTCTGGCCATTCTCTGGGACTGTCCAGCCTTGGCAAATGCAGCACATTTGTCTTCAGTTTTCAGGTTTCCCCATCCTGTTTCTTTTTCTTTTCTTTTCTTTCTTTCTTTCCTTTTTTTTTTTTGAAACAGAGTCTTGCTCTGCCTCCTAGGTTGGAGGGCAGTGGCCCAATTTCCGCTCACGGCAACGTCTGCCTCCCGGATTCAAGCAATTCTCCTGCTCAATTCTCCTGCCTCATTCTCGTGAGTAGCTGGGACTACAGGAGCCCACCACCACGCCCGGCTAATTTTTGTCTTTTTGGTAGAGACGGGGTTTCACTATGTTGGCCAGGCTGGTCTCAAACTCCTAACCTCTTTCTTCATCCACTCACCTCGGCCTCCCAGAGTGCTGGGATTACAGGCGTGACCCACCGCGTCCGGCCACCCCATTCTATTTCTCATCTTCCATGCCTCTGCCCTTTTCTGTTATCTCTGTTATCTGAGCAGGAGCTCTCTTCATCTTGACCTTGTGTATATCTCTGAATCTGAGGCCATCACTATGTCTGACCCTCAAAAAATATTTGTTGACTGACTGGCTTATTCCTGTTGTTGCCCTGAAAAAGAATTACCCTGCCCTATTAAGTCACACTTTCTTCCTTCTTAGGGCAACGTAGTTAATAACCTCAACACCAGGAAATTGTCTTTCTCATCACATACCAGGGTATTATTCATGCAGTTTACTCACTGTAAAGAGTTCCCTTGAAATAAAGCTAACAATTAGTCAAAGATTTACACATTTTCCAGGGTCAGTCAACTTTTTAACAAAGCCCACTTTTAAAAGTGAGCTTTTAAAAGTGGTGGTGGGAATCCTTCTTTGCTTTTTCTGTTCCCGAAGTACAAAAGTGATGGTAAATGCTTCAGAATTTCTCTGAGAGGGTGTCAGGCTTTGCACTCACGCTGGAGTTGGGGGGTCTATGGTCCTTTTCTTGAACGAGCTTTTGCAGAGAAGTGGTCCTAGTAAGAGTATTTGTGTGGGAGGAGTTTGGCTTGCCAGCGGGGAGTGTTTGGATAATACTGGAGGAGTCTCTCGAATGCATCTCTTGCCTCCTTTTGAATAAGATACTTTTGAGGTCCACCCACCTGCCAAATTCCACTCTATTTTCTTCCCACAGGGAGTTCCCCCGATTGGGAAGGGCCGTTATTTCCCCCTAGCGTTAGGGGATGTGCAGGTCTGTTCGTTGAGGGGAGCCCAATTCTCGGGAGGATTTGGGATCACCAGAGGGCCGGAGCTTTCTCCCGGTGGGGATTTTAAGGCCGCTCAGAGCCACGACCCGGAGCCACACTTAGCCAGCGCCCCAATTCAGGAGGGCGGTTTCGCCTGGGCCCGGCTCGCGGGAGGCGGGGGCGGCGGCGGCGAATGGAGACCCGGGTGGGGCGGGGGCGGGGCCGCGGCGGGCGGGGCGGGGCGGGGCGGGGAGGGGCGGGGCGAGTCAGGCCGCGGCCCGGGGGCGGGGCCAGGCGCGCGGCTCGCCCGGGCCTAGGCCACTGCTGGGCTCCGCCTCGCCGGGCTACGCAGGCGGTGGGGCTGCGGCACGGCCCGGGCGGCACCATGGCGGCGGCGGCGCCTGCTGCTGCGGCAGCTTCTTCCGATGCGCCGGCGGCGAGTGCAACGGCAGAGCCCGAGGCCGGGGACGAGGACAGTTGCGAGGTTCGAGTGTTGCAGAGCCTGCGGGGCAAGATCTGTAAGCGGGGGCTGGGCTGAAGGGACGCCCCGGCGGCGCCGGGCGCGGGGCTGAGGGGGCGGCGAGCGCTCGGTGGTGGCGGCGCCGAGCCCCGCTGGGATGGCAGGCCCGGGAGGGGGCCTGGGCTGGGCGCGGGTGAGGCTGTAAGGGGGTGTGTTGGGGGCGGCGTCGCCTCGAAGGGGCGGCGTGGGCCGGGGCTGCTTCTCTAGGGTGGGAGTGGGAGCAGGGGATTGGCCTGGGGTGGGGGAGTCCCGGCTGCGCCGGCGTGAGGGACTTGGTCGTCCGGAGCGGCCTGGACACTGGGACGCCAGAGCCCGGGGCGCGGCCGGGGGCGCGGTCCGGGGGCGTGAGGAGCTTCCGGCCGCCCTCAGACGCAGGCCTCCGCGCGGCTGCGGGTGCTGGGGAGCCGCCCGGCGGTGCTAGCCGAGTGGTAATTACGCGGAGGCGCGGCCCGAGGAGGAGGCGGGCGGGGAAGTGGGGCTGGCCCAAGGGGAGGGGGATGCTCGTTTCCTGGGCTTGCGAGCCTGGGAGAGGTTGAAAAAGGCGCCCTGAGCTGCAGGAAACAGGCCGCCCTGGGGGCCCGAGTGGCTGCCGCGCGGGCTGTTCGCGGGTGAGCGCGCTGGGAGGGGCTCGGCCGGACACCTGTACTCGCCCCAGCTCGCTGCGGCGGGACTTGAATCGAGGGACGGCGTGACTGACGGGACTTCAGGCAGGATGTAGTGGCTTCCTGTGAGCAGGTCTCAAAACACAGTCACTTAACCCGCACTCAGCCAGCTTAATTCCCTTACTTCTCATGCGTAAAATTGCCACGTTAGTGAGCGAGCTGTACCAGTTGACTAAATAGAAAATATTGCTCAGAGTTCTCCGGGCCTTACTGTGGACAGATCATTTGAGTTCTGTCATTTGAACATTATATTTTTAAAAACGACCCTTTGGTGTCAGGTTGCCATTTCTTTTCACAGTAGTTATTTAGATACATCGCTTTTTTTTTCTGTTTGCAAGAGATACCGATAAAACTTTTGCATTTGTTGAAAATTAGCATTATTTTCCTTATGTAGTATTCTCAGATTGGAAACAGGCTTCATTTTTCTTGTAAATAACTCTCAATTATGAGGGCGTACTTTTCACTTTGAAGAAAATTGACTTGCATTGAAGTGGCTAACAATTCTTTCTTGGGCAGGATGTAAAATTTTCCTCTCCTAGAATAGCCATGTTATTAGTTGAGCTCACATTCTCCCACTTTTCCTCTTTTCAGGTTGTTCCCCCTTTCAGGTATTTGGGATTTTATGAAACCTCAGAACCGAACATGTTAAATTTTCTTATCTTTTACCTGAAGTAGTCCTAGGGCTCTTAAGAGGCTACAGTTTTTAAACCTAGAAAGTGAAATCGAGCTTAGTTCCCAAAATTACTTTCTAGGCCATAAAACCTTTTCAGAATTCAGAATAAATTTTATTTTTTTATTTTTTTCTGTATCCTTATATTTGAGGGGAAATTTTAATTTTCAACTTTTGCGTATGTCTAATGTAATTGGGAAAACTGTAAATAGGCCAAAGTTTCTCTTTTTATATGATTTTCCAGACTTTTATCACCTTCGTGTCACTTGATGCTAGGCATTGTCTTTTGGAGCCTCACTAATACGTAACTGCAGGTTGTACCGTGGAACTGCATATACGCATGTCTTGGAATTGAGGGTTAGGGTTTCCAGAAGGACTTAGTTGTCCTGTGCTTTTGTCTGCCCCATGACAAAGACCACTAAGAACAGTTTTGTAAGTGAAACTTGGGTCTACAGATTAAAAAAAACAAAACAGAAAACCACTTCGTTTCTATGGTTTAAAGCAACCCAAGCTTAGAGATTGATCATCTAGTTGCTGGGGATAATAATTACTGTTCTAGCCATAGTTGAAGTATTATATCTGTTATCCTAGTCAATTTCTTGCTTTTTAGGGTGCTTATCTTGTAGCTCAGGTTATGGAGTATCTGCTTTGTAGGGGAAAAAAAGTATTTGTTTACTTGTATACAGAACTTCCCTTCCCATTTTTTTTTCCTCCTTTTAACTGATGTAATCCACAGTTGGTTAACATTCAGAACCTTCTGAAGAGATACCGTTCTCTGTTTCCCTGAAACTAACATGTGGGTTTTGTAGGGTGGGGGCTGAGGGGTTGGAAGAGTTATTAGCAGGTGCCAAGGTCACGGAAACGCGTCGATGGTAGTTCTGACAAGATATTAAAGCAGCTTGGGGAGGTTGTAACCATGTCAGCTTTTCCCTTCACAACAGTGGGAAACCTTGGAAGAAAGCCTGATAGTGCCCACTAGGAGATTGCTGGCAGATTTTATACTACTGATTGGGAGCCTCTTTCCTGGAGAGCTAGAGATCTGTAAGGGCTGACAATTAGCCTGAAAGGAAGTTTTCTTATTTCTGGATTTGCGTAGGACCTTTCAACTGCAGATCACCCCAGTGAAAAGTGAGGATGGATTGGTTTATGTATTGTTTTGATTAATTCCCTTCCTTCTCATGCGTATAATTGTTACCTTAGTGAGCGAGCCATACCAGTTGACTAAATATGAAATTTTGTCTGGGTCTGGGGGCGTGAGTTTTACTCTTGTTGCCCAGGCTGGAGTGCAATGGAAGGCTCTTGCTCACCACAATCTCAGCTTCCAGGGTTCAAGTGATTCTCCTGCCTCAGCCTCCTGAGTAGCTGGGATTAAAGGCATGTGTCACAATGCCTGGCTAATCTTGTATTTTTAGTAGAGGTGGGGTTTCTCCATGTTGGTTAGGCTGGTCTTGAACACCCAACCTCAGTTGATCCTTCTGCCTCGGCCTCCCAAAGTGCTGGGATTATGGTCGTGAACCACTGTTCCTGGCCAGATTGGTTTATGTGTCTTGAACATGATAGTCCACAACCTTCTTTAGGGATTTCATTCCTGTAATTATTTCCCCATATACTTCACAAGGTGAAATATCTGTCAGTTGGACAAATACTTGTCTGTTGGACAAGAGGAAACTTAAACTGGTAACCAAAAAGGTGGAAGTCACAAAATAACAACATGAAACCTGAATATATATAAAGGAGGAAGCCCAATGCCCCTTTTTTGCTTGAATGTGTGGGGTTTTGTTGTTTTTTTGCGAGGGGCCTGGTTTGAGGGAAGAAGGAGCACGCAAACATGTTTCAGGTGTGCTAAAATGAACCCAGGGAATTCGGGATCTGCCTATGAGAGAAAATATTGTCAGCAACACTGGATTTGTTGCGATTTGCTCTAGGAAACCATGACAGCTCTGAATTGTCTGCTTCCTTAAAACGTATTCAAGGGGTGAGTTTGGTTGCCTGATATCCTAAGGTTGTTATATGAACCCTTGATAAAGGAAATCAGGGTGTACTCTACTCCGTTCTTTGGTCTGAACTGTGTGGTGAGTAGCAGCTATGCTAGCACACCTGAAACACATTTGTATGCTTCCCTCCTGCCCTCGAAAAATCCCACACTCAAGCAAAAAAGAGGGATTGGGGCTTCCTCCTTTATATATCTCCAGGCTTCATGCTGTTACTCTGTGATTTCCTTTTTGATTACCACTTGTTAAGTTTCCTCTTGTCCAATTAAATTAGATTGTAAAAATGTTGCAGAAAGCACCCATGCCACCTTATGTGCGGGCTTTTCTACTCAAGGAATACCAGATTAATAAGAGAACCAAATGTGAAATTTTGTGTGAATTTTTCAGATGTGTGGTACAGTACGAGATCTGTGGGACCATGTGTTCCAAAACCCACTTGGTTTCTTTCTCTGATGTCTTCAGATCAAGAATGGCCTAGAGTTGTTTGGCAGAGCAGGGAGGCTCTATAGGGTATGGTTAAGTGCTTGAGCTTAGAAGCCTGGTGAAGTTAGTCACCTGGGTTTGAATCTTCTCTTAATTTCCAACTTTTGTTAATGCCTTTGGCCCTCCATGTTCTCATATATAAAATGGGGATAGTAAAAACACCTATCTCACAGGATTGCCAGGAGGTTTAAATAAGCCTCCCTCCTTATCTCTGCCCACTCTTTCTCACTCCCCAGGATCTGGGTCATGCACGGACCATCTCTTAGGAAGGAGTAAATAGGAGATAGAAACTAATCTTTATCTGATGTTCTTGTCCAGCATGTACTGGCATTTCCAGGTGTACAAAGCTGATTAAAATCTGAAGACCTATATTCTTTATACGTTGTTAAATTAATCTTCATGTGGTGTTAGGCAGCTCACTTACCTTGGAGCTTACCTTCCTCATCTTTTAATTGGGGATAGTGCTTTCCCACTATCCACTGTATGCATGTTGTTCCCTCTGTCTGGGATTGTCTTTCTTCTTTACCCCACCCCACGTTTATGTCAGAAAGCTCCTGCTTATCTTTCAAAAGCCTGCTCTATGTGATCTCCTTCCCAAAACCTAAGACACTTCCAGCCCCATTTCTGGCTAGAGGGTGTTAGGCCTTGCTGCTAGGGAATCACAATTCCTTGTTTGTTTCCTTATTTATTATAGCGCATTTCATAGAAATCATTTGTTCATTTCTCTGTTAGATTGTGAGCTCTTTCAAGATAGAATTCATTCTTGTTCATTTTTAAAAAATCATCCCAGTGTAAGTACAGTGTCTAGAACAGAATAGGCCTTTAGGAAATGCCCTACTTCACAATGTTATCCTGTAGATAATTACTAGGTATGAAAGTATTTTATAAATTATATACCTAAAAAAACAAGAAGATGTTAGTATTAAGAGAAACTGCATGAGTCTATATCAGGAAGTTCATCCCTTTCAAAATCACAGTGCCCACTAAGCTTAGGTTTGAATTGATGCCAAAGTTGCCTCATTAGTAAAAAGATTACATTTTTCTTAATGCTCTGATTGCTTATTATTAGTGCATTTCAGTATTGTTACTAATTGGTCCTGGAGCTTGGAAAAGAAAATCTCGTAATCACACTTTACACATTAAGTGTTTTAATTTGACATGACAGGTTTAAATAAAACCATCTATTTAATTCTGTGAAGTATAAATCAAAACATTTTATTGACTATCCAGTAGAGTTGAGTGAAAGAGATTAAAAAGGGTGTATTCATGCTAAGAGTTCATTTTTATCAGATATTTGAAATGAGATGATGAGTTATGTAGGATGGAGGAAGAATCCATCTTTCAGATGGATAGAAACGGAGGAGAAAAGGGTTCTTTGTAAAAGTTCACAGAGCACTCTGCTAATCATTTGCTCTGCGGAAGACAGGAGGTAAACCTCAATGGGTTCATAGAGTTGTTTTTTTTAAAACTTAGAACTCTTTGAATAGACCCTTAAGTGACTAATAGAGCCAGAATAAAACCATCGTTTTATCCTTTAATCATAGCTGCTAATCCTATTTCCTGGTTAATGTGCTTTATGAAATTATTTGACAATAATATCAGATTACATGTTTTTGCTGCTAATAAAGTTCTATTCTCTTTTGAGAACTGCAAACACAATTTTGTTGTGTAGTTATATATTCATGTAAGTTAAGTTTTTATGTGTGTTAAGACATTTTTATGGCATCTCTTTAGCTTCGTTATGTCATTTTAGTCATCAAAAATCCCTCTCTAAAGTGATAAACATTAAAAGGTTGTATCAATACGCATACAGAGAACTATAAATGACAAATTTGTTTTTCTGTCATTAGTGACAGAATGACTTTGGGCAAATTCTTTCACCTTGCTGAGTGAGCCCCTGTTTCCTTACTTGTAAAATAAGAGGTTTGGATGTGGTCTTGAACACCCCTTCTACTATTTTGATTATTGCTTTTTAACTTGAACCATTTGCTTTAAGACAATACATCAGACTCTATTTTAATCTTTAAATGTATTTAGTACACTTGTTTTACATGATTCACTATTTTAAAAATATTTAAGATTTATTAGATAAGAATGTTTGCATTCTAAATTTTTTTTCTGTGACCATTAATTCAGCAGTACATAATACATATCTGAGGGTCTGTTAAGAAACACTAACCCACCGGACTGAAATGGGCCTAAACGTGAATTGGATGAAAAGATCCTATTTTTTCCTAAAGTCTATACTAAGCAATAGTTGTTTTTAGACGTCTGGATTCTTAGACAATTATAGAAATGTAAAGCTGGAAGGTAGAGAACATGGAGGTAGAAAAAATAAAGGTTCCTTCTCTTCATATTGCAAATGAAGAATCTAGCATTCAGAGATACCGAGCGTCTCACAGTTTATGGCCTGTTGGGCACTAGTCCTCTCTTGTCAAAGTTCTTTCTAGAGTGCTATATGAGATTAACGTATTACTATGAATGTTGCAAGTGTACTACAGTTAATACACAGAGATTATACTACCTATTTGGTCATATATTGAGAGGTGGTAATAAGATTTTCACTGTGCCATCTACACATTCTCACCTGTTCCTTCTTAAGAACTTTGTGACGTGCATAGGATTAGTGTTGAAGCTATGGTTATGACCTAGGTGGAGGTTGAAGTTGAACCTGGATGTTTACTTACTTATGCCATGATCTACCTCAGCTGTTTCCAGTCCTGACTCGCTGTCACCATCACCTGTAAACTAAAAAAAATCCTGATGCCTAGGCTGTACCCCAGACCTAATTTCTGGGTTTCAAAAGTTCCATAAGGGGTGATGTTGGGCAGCTAGGATGGTGAATTTCTGCTTTTGTAACAAATAGATTAGCCACAAACCCTACCTAAATGATGTGCTACCATTTAAAAGGTACTGGTAGAAAGTTTTATGTAGTTACAGTTAGGTTTTAGTCTGTTTGCGCGCGCACACACACACACACACACACGTTGTATTCTATTTGATTAGATAATACAAACGCTTGGTACAAAATTCAAAAGGGTGCAAAACAGCATATACAGTGAAAAGTATTCCTTCCTTTCATTATCTTCTAGCCATTCCCTCCCCAGAAGCAAGCATTACCAATTTGTTATATCCTTTTTGTTGTGTGTTCTTTGAGAAATTAAGCATTTATAAATGTAATGTATGTGCACTAATACATTACTTCCACCAACATAAAAATTGTAGCAAAATACATACATTTTTCTGTATCTTGCTTTTTTACACTTAACAATATAGCATGAAGGTTTTTCACATTCAGATATAGAGAGAGCTGCCTTATTTTTTAAACTGCATAATATTTCATCATCTGACTGTACCACAGTTTGTTTAGCTAGTCCCCTATTAGTTGACACTTAGGTTTTTAACAGTCATTACTATTGCAAACATTACTGCAGTGACTAACATTGTAAGCATGTCATTTTTAATATGAATGTCTATCTGTAGGATACATTTCTCGATGTTAAATTGATGAATTGAAGGGTATGTGCATTTTTACTTTGGAAAGACAGTGCTAAACTATAGCAATTTAAGCTCTCACCAGCAATGTATGAATGCCTATTTCTTTATACCCACATAGGGTGTATTTTAAAACGTCTTGATCTTTACTGGTCTGTGAAATAAAAAGGAACATCTAATTTGTAGTTTTAATTTGTACTTTTTTTTTTTTTTTTTTTTATTTTTTTTTTTTTTTTTTTTTTTTGAGATGATGTCTTGCTCCATCGTCCACACTGGAGGCTGGAGTGCAATGGTACAATCTCAGCTTTCAGCAACCTCCACCTCCCAGGTTCAAGCGATTCTCCTGTCTCAGCCCCCTGAGTAGCTGGGATGACAGGCACCTTTCACCACGCCTGGCTAATTTTTGTATTCTTAATACAGACAGGGTTTCACCTTGTTGGTCAGGCTGGTCTTGAACTCCTGACCTTAGGTGATCCACCTGCCTCGGCCTCCCGAAGTGCTGGGATTATAGATGTGAGCCACTGCACCTGGTCAATTTGCAATTTTAAATGAGAGTAAGGATCTCTTTTTTTAGAAGGAGTCTTGCTCTGTCACCAGGGTGGAGTGCAGTGACACAATCTTGGCTCACTGTAGCCTCCTACTCCCTAGTTCAAGTGATTCTCCTGCCTCAGCCTCCCAAGTAGCTGGGATTACAGGCACGTGCCACCACACCCAGCTGTTTTTTGTATTTTTAGTAGAGATGGGGTTTCACCATTTGGGCCAGGATGGTCTTGATCTCCTGACTTCTTGATCCTCCTGCCTTGGCCTCCCAAAGTGCTGGGATTACAGGTGTGAGCCACCACACCCAGCCTTAATTTTTAAATTTTTAAATTTTGTTAGGCTTGAAATCAAACTGTAGGATCTCTTCATATTTTTAAGAGCCGGTTTTTTCCCATTGTTTTGGTGTGTTATGTGAACTTGTCTATTTCTTTTGTCCTTTTTTTCTGGTGAGTTATCAGTCTTGTTGGTTCGTAGGCATGCTTTATGCTGTAAGGAACTAAGCTATTATTTTAAAATCTGTGCAAAGGTTTTAAAAATCTATACACTTTGGCTGATGCCTGAATTTATTCTTAAGTTGATTGTGAGATCCAGTCAGGGCAGTCAATTGTTAGTTTCATCCACTTATGTAATGTCTGATGGTCGAGAAATTGAGAAAGAACTGCTTGAGGAAAGGTAAGCAAAGACTTAACAAACAAAAGTTAAAAGATGGTAGTTTGGGAGAAAATATTTGCAGTGTATCCTTCAGACAAAGAAAACGTGTATAACAGTTAATTCTTTGCCAGGCACTGTTTTAAAGCACTTTATGCATATTAACTAATTTAATCCTTACAGTAACTCTAAAACTTCCATTATTATTCCCATTTTACACATGATGAGGAAATAGATACACAATAGCCAAGCTAAGTAAATTGACCAAGGTTAAATGGCTAGTGAATGGTGGAGCTGCCAATCAGACTGGGCAAATTGGCTCTAGAGTTCATCCTGTTAACTCTTAACCTACTATGCTATTATACCTCTCTATTTATTATGTCCAGATTATGTAAATAATTCATACAGACTTAAAAGCAAAAGGCCGTTAGAAAAATAGAGGATATGAACAGGCATTTCACAGGAAAGGAAATGCAAATGTCCAGTAAATATGAAAATACTGGTTAAGTAAAAATCAGAGAAATAACATCAATTTACAAAAAAAAAAAAAAAAGAGGAAAGTTTATCTCAGTCTTTGGTGAGGGTTTAGGGAAATAAATATTTTTCTCACTGTTGCTGTGAGTTTAAACTGGTAAAGCAATGTTGGAGAGCATTTTGGCTTTATCTGTTAAATATGTAAATGTCTATACTCCATGCATTTTTACTTCTATTTGCCCTGCATCAACACTTACATATTTACAGAAGAGGTATATGCAAAGATGTTTGATGTTGCCTTGTTGGTAAAACAGAATAATTGGAGATGACTCAGATGTATATCGGTAGAAAAATAGATAATATGTTCATACAAATACTCTGTAGCAACTAAAAAGAATGAGGTATATCTGTGTTATGAAAGGAAAGAAATCCAGGATGTCTTGTTGGGTAAAAACAGCAAGTTGTTAGAGTAATATGTGTAGTATCATGTGTTTTTTTTAATTGCAAAATATTTTACCTTTTCTGCATGTAGATGGATAAATGCATAAAAAGAGGTCTGAAGAGTTGTACAGACAACAGTGATTGCCTCAGTGGTGGATAAAGAGAGTTAGCCTTACCTGTAATGGTTTAATTTCCTGTGGGGAGTATATTACATTATTGAAAGTCTATAAATGAACTTGATACAGTATTAATCTTAAGCTTTGCCAGTCTCTCTTGTTCTACTTTGGAAGACTGTCCTTTCTGCAAAAACAAAAGTAACCAAATGTTAGGTTTTGTAACATTTTGAGTGCATGTAAAAAGTCAACTTTTCTGTTAAAATTTTATTTTGTAACTTTTTATATAATTTCAAACATAAAAGTTGTAAGAATAGGCGGAGGGGGGTGGATTGCTTGAGCTCAGGAGTTTCCCACCAGCCTGTGCAACATGGCAAAACCCTGTTTCTTTAAAAAAAAAAAAAAATTAGGGTCCAAAGACAATGCTTTCTCTATATTGCTACTGCCTCTCCTGCAAACGTTACTAACTGGTATGAGTTATACATTAAAAAGATTAAACCCTCTCTCTGCTATATTTGGTAACATATATATTTTTAGTTTGTGGTTAGCCTTTTTATGATATTTTACAACAAAATAACTTTTTTCATATGTTAAATTTACAGTGAGTTTTTTTCTG
>NW_016107345.1:2888339-2976824 GCF_001604975.1 Cebus imitator
TTTTGGTAGTGCAAGATTGATACGAGTCCCATTTTGGCTCCCTAGATGCTGTTACCAGAAATAACAGCCATATCCCATATATAGCCTGTCCATGTAGCCCTGCGTTCTGCCACCTTCTGGCTTTGTGCCTTCCTTGCCAGCTCCTAGCTTTGTGCCTTCCTTTTGTTTGCCATACCAGGCTCTCTTGGTCACCTGAGTAGCTTTGCTAAGCTTCATGTAGCTATAGGTATCATTGGCTTAGCCCAGAAGAGATTCCTGCAGTTTGGTTTGCCACTTGAGGAAGGGGGCTGTAGGGAATTTAGAGATCAGCACACATTTCAAACTGAAACCGGAAGTGGGGAAGGCAAACCACAGGAAGATCCTGCCCGCAACTTGGTGACGTATCTATATAACCCATAGATGCTTCCTGGCAATACCTTGTGAAACTTGCCTTTTCATGTACAGTTGTTTCCTAACTTCTTCTTGTAGACTAAGCCTCAGTCAGAAGTGATTAATATGATAGCAGTATAGATAACTGTATGATAATTATTGTGCACAGGACTTTTACGCAGCAACTGGCCCCTGTTTATGTTCTGTAGTAGACTTTACCACTGAGGAGGTGCAGTGGAATTTATGCCTTTACTTTGACTTTGACATGCCACTAGCCATTGTCTTATTTATGTGTAATGGTACTTATATATAGTTCAAGTTTTATAGCCACAAAACAAAAAACATTTCTTTGCTTCACTGAGTCTAGGATAGTCACCCAAACTGTCAGATTCTTAGAGTCCTGTGCTCACTGAAGTGCTTGCTCACTGGTACTGCCTTATTTTATCATAGTGCCTTGTTATTAGGCAGAACCAGATTTCTGGTAGGAATTATTTAATGTGTTGATTTTTCAAAGATTAACGAAGCAAGACCCTATCTCAACAACAAAAATCAAAAAAGATAAGAAAATAAATATTAGCAAAAGTTCTAATATTGTGTTCTTGAGCCCAGTGGATTGTAATGCAACCTCCTAAGGTGTATTCACCTTACTTTTGTAGGTTCAGTGGGCCAAAGTGGCCAAACTATTTTTGATCAAAAATGTCTAATATAAATTGTTTGCATTTCTGGTATAGGAAATGTCCCTGTATTCTCAATATCTTTGTTAAATATCTCATATATACAAAAAAAAAAAAAAAGATTACCAATTGAGTGACATTATAGAATCTTGGATTATTTTATAGGCACAAATTATTTACCAGGAGTGAGGAAAATTGCTTGACAATTGAGTTATCTCACCATCTTAATTTATGCACTGGAAAACTCTACCGTACTGGTAGATATTCCAGCAGTCACTGTATGCCAATTGGTATCATTTCTTATTCTCTGTCTGAATAATATCACAAATGTATAATTTTCCAGTGGTGTTCTCAAGATGACAACTAAGGAGCCCACTAAGAAGGGAAATAACAGCTACAAAACTTTCTTCTTTTCAGTAGTTCTTGACATTTCCCCCTCCTTTTTTATTTTTGTTTTTTCATACACCTGCAGCAATCTGATGTACTCTGAAGGGGGGTAAATTTGAGATTCTTTGGAAGGTTAAGTGTGATAAAGGCAGTTCTTCTTGTCGTTTCTCCAGTCAGAACTGTTAAAGATAAATCAATGGGTGTGTTTTTTTGTTGGGTAAGATTTGTTTATTATATACAAGATATTTTTTATTATAAGTGTATGAAAACTGATTGAATGATGACAGCTAAGGTAGCATGTTTAAAGCATAGTTTTTTGCCACTTTTCTAGTAATTACTTAACCTCTCTGAGCCTCAGCTTCCTTGTCTGCAAATTGGGAATGGTAGTTTACTAATCGCATAGTGTGGTTATAAAATTAGGTTAAATGACTTATGCCAAGTCATTTACTGCCTAGCACAATACTGCCTGGCATATTGTGCTCAGTTAAGTGTTGGCTCTAACATAAGCAGCAGTGATACTCATAAAGTATCTTTTCATAGTTTTCTTAGATAATTTATATGATAGAAATGTACTGGAGTATTCCTACTTACGTATATATCCAGTTCTTGTAGTGTTCATCAGGTTAAACTGGCAATAAGTAGTAATATCTGAAAACATTAGAAATCAGTGTTGCTCTGTGCTTTTTCAATTTCAAGTTTTGCCTCTCACATTTTAGAGCTATGGAGAACCTAGAAGATTAACTGGTTAAGGAGTTGAAAACTTAAATATACACAGACCAGGTATAATGAAGTAAAGCCAGGCAGAGATTATTATGATTTAGTAAGGTACACCTGTCTGCAGTTTCCACTCAAAACAGTTTTGCCAGATTTTGATTGTTAAAGTAAAACCAGAAATATAAATTTGTTTATTGTTTGTTCTCAGTTTCTAGATGGTCACAAATTATTTTTTAAATACAGTCCAGGCCAAGCAAATCTCTGGCTAGCCAACCCCAGATTTGTGTCTTCATTTTAGGCATGTGGAGCCTGAGATACAAAAGTCGGACATGTTTCCATGTATGTCCTATAATAGAAATGTATTAATTTTGTATTAAAGGACTCATTTTTAAAAACGACCTCCTCTGTTATATCCAGTTGTTATATTATAGATTATCTTTGGTCAGTACCTAATGGCTTGGATGAAGGGAATTGCATATAGATGCTAATCTTTAAGACCCTCTAGCCAAGAAAGGCCACTAATAGTTACTATCCATTGAATATTTACTCTGTCTTAGGCATTGTGTTGAGTGCTTTACCTTACTTAATGCTCACAACAATCTTGAAGCATTATGGTTACCTCTTTTTACGGAGGACATTGAGAGTAAGAACATACAGATAGTTAAATGCAAAGCTCATGTTGACATGCAGATGTATTCCTCTGTAATGTATTCATTTAACTAGCTATACTATACCAGTATTGTATATGTTTTTATAATTATGTGTACCTTTTATCATATTGCAAAAATTGAAGTTAAACTTTAGAAGAAAATTTCAAAGACCTTATATTACCGTTCTATTGGATTGTCTTATTTATGTGTAATTAGATGGCACAGCAGCATTTTAATTTTACTCTAAACTAGTCAATACCAGAGACTATATCGTATTTTTAAATGTACATTAGATTCATTCTTTTTCACTCTGTTTCTTCTTTGTTGTGAATGCAAATGACAAAATGTGCATATTTCATATCTTCTCATCATCTAAAGTTCTACTCTTCTGTTTAGTTTGGTATTTCTGTTACTGGTTGAGCATTCCAAATCTGAAAGTCCAAAATCCCAAATGCTCCAGGGTGCAAAACTGAGCACCGACATGATTCTCGAATGAAATACTCATTGGAGCATTTCAGATTTTCAGATTTGGGATGTACAACTGGTAAGTATGTATAATGCAAAATTTCAAAATGTAAAAACATTTGAAATCTGAAATACTTCTGGTCCTAAGGATTTTGGTTAAGGGATATTCAATACGTATTAGAACATAATATCCTGAGTCACTCAAGCCAGTTAACTCCAAATTCTGTGGATTCTGTCTCTATAGTATCTCTTTCATTTTTCCTTTCATCCTATTGCTCTTTGTTACCTTAATGTAGGTTCTTACTTTTCCTGAAGTATGAACCACACAGAAATTTTTGGTGACCCTTGTTGCCTACTGAATAAAGTTAAACCTTAGCTTGGAATTTTAGGATCTCTGTTTGATACTAGCCTTCTTCTATAATCTTTTTCCTTCTCATTCCCCCTTCACCTCCCTTTATGCTTTAGTCAGTTGATACTATTCACTGCCTCCTTGAAGGCGCTCTTCTTGTTGCCCTCCTCCAGAACTTGTTCATGTTATGCCTTCCTCCTGGAATGTTACCCTCTGATCCCCAATTCCTATATTTTGAAAATATGTATCATTCAGAAGAGTTACTGTGAAGATTAAGTAAAGTAATATATATGAAGTCAATGAAAAATCTGCTGTGTGTAATACATGTATTAATTTATTGAGTAAGTGGTGGCTATTATTATGATTTGGATTTCTCTCACCCCAAGTAATCCTTAACTTTGGATCATCTTGTCCAGGACCGTGGCCCTTTGCAGTTTCTCGAGGGGGTTAATCCCACTGGGACCCATGTTGGCTCCTACCCTTGTATTTAAGGTAACCTTTGGAGTAAACCTGGACCTACAACATCTCTTTCAAATGGGAATAGTTTTTCATCACTGCTGTATTCAGAAAGACCTTAAGAGTTGAATGGAAAGACTCCAGGCTTTGGAGTTTGATTTATGTCAGATAACCTTATTAGCTATGTAACTGAATTTTTTTTTCTTAATTTATAAAAGGGAATAGTAATGCTCACCACAGAGGTTTGTTGTAATGATCAAATGAAACATTTGAGAAAATATTTAACACAGTCTTGGAGCAACTAGCTGCTTAATAAATCTTTATCTTCTTTTCTGCCTTATTCTAGTAGTGTCCTCCCCTAAGACATACAGAAACATACATGCAAACCTACAGGTATAAATGCATGCACATAATCCTCAAACATACACATAGGCACATATGTACATAATCACATACATGTACGGAAGCATATACACCAGAATCTCTACCTTTGATAGTCATCTGATTTTGGAATTTTAGTCCTAGATATCATTTATATGATAGAATTTTGATTTACTGTCTGATGACCATTGCATAGAATCGTTGATCTTGTACATAGAGAGTTGGCTGTTTTTTCATTTCTGTTAATCTTATCAGTTTAGATTTGATGGTGTTTATCTTCATGCTTTAAACTATTTACTTTTTAACAATGTCTAAAAGCTGCTGTTTTCTATAGTTACATGTCTTTCCTCTTTTTTCAGGTATTTATGCAGACATTACTTTCTCAATGAAGCTTTCCTTGAGTTACCTCACTTCTTATGGTGCCTTTTACTGCTTAATACTTAGTAGTATTAGGCCATATATTTTTACTTATTTATCTTACTTGTTTTCGCTCTCTCCATTTGTGTTAGCCTAATAAGGACACAGACTTTTGTCTATTTTGAGCAGCTTAGTGGGCACTCAGTAAATACTTGAATGTGTGAACTTAAGCACTGGTGTGTTTATTTTCAAAACATCTCTGTATTAATACTATAGAGATTCTTTAAGTGCTTTTGGTTAACTGTATATGGGAGACTTTTTAAAAAACCTTTGGAGTAGTTGACATAGATCGACTTACATGATATGGAAAAAAGAAGCTTACATACAATTTTATGATTTGTGATGTGGTATTGGAATCTCTTTTTTGCCCATGCCAAAGTTATATACACACACACTGATACTTATTTAGCAGCTGTTTCGTTGTATATTATATGCTAAGAATGGTGCTAAGAATTGGTCCCTTCCCTCAAGAAGTTCAGTGAAGAGACAACCAAACTGCCTTTGATTGATTGTGTCTCATCTTTACCACCTCAAAACATTAGAGAGCCCTGAGGCTCAGTCTTCAAATTTCTTTTCTATATTCGCTCCCATTGTGATTTTGTACTTGTCCCATTGTCTCATGGTTTTGTAAATTTTATGTACATGCTGATGATTCCCAAATTTTATCTCTATCCAGGACCCTTTGTCCTTGAACAAATTTTCTGCACTTGGATGTATAAGGCATCTCAGATTTAATATTCAATACAGTCTCTTGAACTTGCTCCCCAACAAGAGGCTCTGTCTCTAGAAATAGCATCTCTATTCATCCAGCTGCTCAGACTAAAACTCTTAGAAGTCATTCTTGAGTCCTCTATTTCTCACATCCTACATGCAAAATATGAATAAATCCTGTTGGCTTCATCTTCAAAATACATGTCCAGATAACCCATTCTCTCCAGACCCATGTCTGCTCTGCCCCGCCCCAACCTGCAGGTTTTTGCTAATTGAGATTACTACAGTAGCCTCCTATCTAGTCACCTGCTTCTACCCTTTCCCTTCTGCACTGATTCTAAAACTAAAGTTAGACTATGCCATTTTTATGCTCAGAATCCTTCAAAAGCTTACCATCTCACACACAAAAAAAAGCTTAAGACTTTCCAGTGCATATAAGACCGTATTTAGCCTGCCTCCTCCCATACCCTTACTCTGTCTCTTACTATCTCCTTTCTCTCCCCACTTTGCTTATTGCTTTGTTGCCATACTGCCCTCCTTGCTGTTCTTTCAATGTGCCAAACTATCCTGTCTCAGGGCCTTTGCACATTTTATTCTTTCTGAGTGTCCATCTCCTTCCCCAGATACCTGTATGGCTTGTATCCTCAATGACGTCCTTGAGGTATCTGCTTAAATATTTTACTTGAAAGGCTTTCCCTATATAAAATAACATTGATCTCCTCCCTGTCTCTACCCTCTGGGCCTGCCATTCCCTAACTCTCCTACCCTGCTTTGTTTTCTGGAATAGCAATAAATATTTCTTCCATGGCAGTAAATACTATGTGCTTATTTAAAAGTTTGTGGTATTTGTCATCCCTATATAGATTGTACAACAGTTTCGTATGGGTAGAGACCTATTTTTATTCACTCTTATATCCCCAGCACTTAGAGCAGTGCCTCGTGTGTTTAGGCACTTGGTAAATATTTGTTGAATGAAATGCAACAAGTACAAAACAATGTGATCATTGTAGTAGAAATACATACAAGGTACTATAGGAACCCATGGGAAAGAGTGACATGACTACCTAGGAATTGAGGGAAGACTTTGCAAAGATGCCCTTAAGCAGAGCTCTTACGGAGAGAAAAACAGGTAGGGCATTTCATACAAAGAAAATAGTGCTGCAGATATACAGAGGCATGAGAGAACAGTGTGTTTAAGGAACCAAAAGTATAGTATTGCTACAGCATAATTTGTGGGGGTAAAGATTAGGTGAGGCTGAACACGTAGTAGCTAGCACCTGACCATGGAGGGGTGGAGGGTTTTTGTACCAGACTAAGGAATTTTAGATTTTGTCTTGCAAAGTGGGCAGTGGTAGATAGTGTGAGCCATTGAAGACTTCTGAGCAAGGGATGTTTTATTTATATTTGTTTATACATAGATGTGTGTGTGTGTGTATATGTTTATGTATTAGAAAGGTAAATAGCAACAATGTGAAGGTTGAGTATCAAAGCTAAACGTAGCATTTTATTTAAGGTATGTATGATATTATAGGATATGTATGATATAGAAAAACAATATCACATGTGGGCAAGAGGATATTTCTTTTTATGTTTGGACAAAATCATTGGTGATTAGTGTGAAGGTGTTCTTGGCATACTTGCAATACATTTGTGAAAGAGAAGAAATGCCCAGTGGAAGATTATTCTGTTTGTCTTTGAAAATCCACCCTTTAGGAAAAAGACTTTAAAAAATTAGTTAACAGTCATGTTGTAAGTCATAATGTACGCTAGAAAATTGCTTAAGGAGTACTAGTTATGAATTCAACAAGAACAGGTATTGTTACAGAATAAAATAAATTGTGCTTGAATGTCAACTTCCTTTCTTCATAGAGGAACAGTTGGTTGTCATTGATATACCTTCTGATCTTGATTCATTGTTGAAGGAAATAGTGATAGTAGTACATACAGTCAAATCTATACTGTTTGCTGTAGGAACAGTGTATCTGCCTTTGTAGAACGAATGTCTGCTTTTGCGTATTGTAGTATCCTGCATGCACAGAATTTTTGAAATGAAGGAAGAACTATAAAAACATTTCTTCCTCTCGTCCAAGTGCAAGTAAAAACCATTTTTATTGTTTCACCAGACTTGCTTGTGTCATATCTTAGCAATGTATTGAATGTCTTGAACACTTTATTCTTACTGATTTAAGGTCAAACTATGATTTGTGAATTTAAGAATAAAATGGAGGCACCCAAAACGGTGCACATGATTTGAATGTTAAGAATTTGGCACTCCCAGCTGGGCATGGTAGCTCATGCCTATAATCCCAGCTCTTTGGAAGGCCAAGGCAGACAGATCTCTTGAACCTAGGAGTTCAAGACTAGCCTGGGCAACATGGCAAAACGCTGTCTCTACATACAATACGAAGCAAATTAGTCAGACGTGGTGTTGTGCATCTGTGGTCCCAGCTGCTCAGGAGGCTGAGGTGAGAGAATCACGTGAGTCCAGGAAGGTGAGGCTGCAGTGAGCCATGATTGTGCCACTGCACTACAGGCTGGGAGACAGAGCGAGTCTCTATTTCAAAAAGAAAAGAAAAGAATTTGGCACTCCAAATTCATGAAAACATGATACTGTATTATTGAATATAATTTAAAAGTTATATCCAAATGCTATAGTAGAAGACGAAATATTTTGTGAAGGTAGATGCTACTATACATAGAGTTAAGATCCATTTCCCAAGTTAAAGGATTCTCCCTTTTAAGTGCGCTGTTATCCAACTCACTATCTGATGGAACAATGAAAATAATTTTCAGTGAAAAATTGCTTCATAATTCCTGAGTCCATGTTTGATCCAGATAGCCACATGTAGCTGGCAGATTTACCCAATTCTGATGACCAGTAACTTGAGGTGGGATTTTCTAATTTGTTGGAAGCAAAGGTTAGAAAAGGAACTGAGATTAGGCTATGGAATCAACTCTGGTTTAAGCAGAAAGAGATTTAATAAAAGATTTTAAGTGGCTTATAAAATTGTTGGCAAGACTGAAGAAACAAACTCTAGATCTGTAAAAAGCCATGTTGCACCTGGGCCACCAAGAGAGTTATTGCCTCTTTTAGGATCAGAAAGGCTTTTTCAGAATTGTGAAACTGTAACTTTTAGATGCTGTCTTAGAACCTTGCCATCTCTGCCGTGATCAGGAGTCTGCTCCTATTAGGAAATAGCCATTAGTAAGCAGCCATCTTCATCAGTAAGCTGTTGTCATTATTTCTAGCCCTAGAGCCAAGCCCTGCCTACCACAGCGTGTACTGCAGAATGGATGCCTTGTGCCTTTCTTAATATTCTTGAAACCTGTGACTGAATACTAGCACTTCTGCAAATACTGCTGTGGAACATGAACATCTCCATGACAGTGTTTGCTAGTAGAAGCAACCCAAATTCAACCTCCCTTCTCTTTTGTCCTTAAAATTTAGTGAGTGCATCTGATTGGTGGAACTTAAATCACATTTACAACTCTAGCTGCAAGAGAGGCTGGGAAATGTATTTTTTAACTTACTGTTCTCTGCAGTACAGGAAGACATACACTGAAGGAGGTTGAAATGGGTGTTGAACAGTAACCTACCATATTTACTGCAGGTTCAGAACCTGATTCTCCATAAGGTTGGCTGTCATTAAATTAGCTATAGATAAGTTGAGAACGTTTGCAAATAATACCATCAAACAATGTTGAGAAACTCATTTGTTTCTTAGTATATTTTTATTGTTTTATAATGACAACATTAAAAAAAAATGACAACATTAAAAAAAAAAAAGCACTAGAATTTGTCCTTCATCTCTATGGTGAATTAAGTGGTCTGTGGATACCAAAAGTTTCCTCATGTTTAAGATGTGGTTAGTGGCTAAAAAGCCTAAAATAGGGAGTATAAGAAAAACTGTCATAAAGCGTTACCTGAATTGAGGAAAGGTTAGTGTTGTCAAATAATGAAGAGGGGTCAAATAAGGTGGGACTGGAAAGCAGTGATATGATTTGGGCACTTAATATTAGTGTTCTTTTTTTTTTTCTATTGAGACAGGGTCTTGCTCTTTTGCCTAGGCTGGAGTGCAGTGGCACAGTCTCAGCTTACTGCAACCTTTGCCCCGGGCTCAAGCAGTCCTCACACCTCAGTCTCCCAAGTAGCTGGGACCTCAGGCATGCACCACCACACCTGGCTAATTTTTTGTATTTTTAGTAGAGATGGGGTTTCACCATGTTACCAACGCTAGATTTGAACTCCTGAGCTCAAGCAGTTTGCCCACCTTGGGCAAACACTTTGCCCCCAAAATGTTGGGATTATAGGCATGAGCCACTGCACACAGCCTTATTAGTATTCTTCAAGGTTTAAAACAAAAAGTAGAAAAGTAGGATGAGAAGGCAAGTTGCAGGTTTAGGCTGTGAATTGAAGGGGACACTTGAAAGCAGAGATTATAGAATAAGTTTTCAAGAAACTTGGCAATAGATTTTTTTTTTTTTTTGGTCCAAGGCACATGCTCAGTTATATACCAGAACTGGCTAGAGTTCATGAGCCTCTGAGGCCCTGAACAAATATCACACACCAGCAAGTACAATCTTCCAGACTTCTTCACTTTTGTCTTTTTGTGCAGCTTGTTATAAAGTGTGGCTCTTAACGTATTCTCTTTATGCTTAGAGATATAATATGTACAACATTATTCTTACTATATCTGTAACCATTACTTCATTTGTTATTATGTTGTTTATAAAGGGCCAATAAATTACTATTATAGTTTGGAGTTACAGTAGCTGACTTAACGTATTTGTACAATTGATTGTTGAGCTGGGCATTGATTAGGTGAATTAACTTTCAACAAAGTTTATTTGAATTTCAGTCAGTGGTAGATATTTAAGAAATATGGATTATGATAACTGCTTTTATAGGCAATGATGCTCAGTACCTTTATTCATATTATGTAGAACCTAAGTTTTCTTTGTTCTAAATAAATATCTGATAATGTCAGGTTCCTTGAATTCTTCTGATAAAATAACCTCATTGTTTTAAGAGGGAGAGGGAAGTAGAATATGTTTAAATTTATGTAATATTGTTTTCGCAAACTGCACTTACGTGAATGAAACAGAAACGTGTTCAAGGGCAGTTATTTAGTGTTTCAAATTCTCCCATTAGATATAAAGCATATTTATTATGGAGCATATTTATTAAGTAGAGAAGTATTATGATCTAATTCCAAGTTTTTTATATTTGAGGTCCTATGTGGTGACCTTTTGGTTAAAAAAAAAAGTCTAAATTTATGCAGAAGGGAGATGTCAAAGAAAAAGGAGTGGCTGAAGGACAAGAATGTTGAAAGTAATGAAAATACAATTGCTAGACAGTGTCCTGGAGGGAGTAAGAGGGAATGAAGTAGAGAGAGCCCAGTTAAGTGGATGAGCTTTGGATGAGAAGAGGAACAACTAGTCTTTGAAGGAGAGGGAAAGTGGATGAATACAGGTTCAGATTTATTTTTCTTATTAGGGACCTGGTTTATTTGTAAGGACCAACCCGTTTTAGGCAACTTGGGGATCATTTAAAAGGTTAGATTCCTCAATTCTGACTTGAGAAGAACATAAATTTGTTTATTCTGTTTAATTGGTAACTTTATTTTTAAAAAAATCTTTCAGTGACCCATTTAATAAATATCTTACTGGTACTATTCCATTGGTTTTCTTATTTTAATTTTTATAAGTTGTTTGTTTACTGAGTTTTTTATAGGTGCTTCTTAGGTTTCTGATAGACTTCTCTAAAATATATTGGTTTAAATGGCCTTTAAAGTTGATAAGCAGAAAAATACTTGAGTTTATCTAGTCCAGACCTTCATCAGGAAAGCTGTGATTCAGTGATTTGTCTGAAGTCATATAGCCACTTAGTAGCAAAGTAAGACAGGAATATTGGTTCTATGGTTCTTGTGGTAATGCTCTTTCCCACATGCCAACTGATTGCATAAGGGAACTGGTGTACTGATTTCAGCACCCATAATTGTGTATGTCCTTTGAGCTCTGAGTGTCAAAGAACTTCAAAACTAGACTTTTTGGGTTATTTAATATTCCTTCAACAAATATTTCTCAGCTGTCTATTCTATGACAGTCACTGTTTAAGATCTTGAAGACCAATAAGTTGTCAGGTCTCAAGAATGGGGGGACCAAAAAATAAACACTGAAGTAACAATGAACAGAAGTTTAGATAATTATCAATGCTGTCAAAGAAACAAAATGGAGAAATAGAATATGGTAGCAGAACTATGTGCTTTAGGTATAATAGTCAAGGAAGATTTCTCTGAGTTAGTGATATTTAGGCTGAGCCTGAATGATAAGGCACTAGCCCTATCTGTCTCTAGGAACATAGCATTCCAGACAGAAGCCCTAAACTTAAACATGATGTACATTGATGAATGAAAAAACACTGCCCAGGGTTAGGGGAATGGAAGGAGAAGAGATCAGAGAGACCATTGAGTAGGGCTGTTTAGATGGTGGTATGGAAAGATAATTTTATTCTAAGTGAAATGGTGTGATATTGAAGGAGAGGAGTGAGTGAGTAAAGAATATGTTTCAAGTATCACACTGCCTGATGGAGAATGGATTGTAGGAGGGTCAAAAGTGGAATCAGGGGTACCAGTTAGGCAACTCTCATGTTTGTCTAAATAAAAGATTATGGTGGTTTAGAATGGGTGATTCTAGTCAAGGCAAGAAGTGGTTGGATTTGAGATTTATTTTGGAGGTCTGCTGGATTTGCTGAAGGACTGGGTATGGGAGTTTGGGGGAAGTCGTGGGAAGATGGTGAGAGTAAGAGGAAAATGGTAGACTGGGGAAAGGGGATGTTTTAGGGAAGGAAATCCAATGTTTTTTCTGGGACTTGTTAAATTTGAAATGCCTACTGGGTATCCAAGGAGACAGTTGAATAGTCACATCTAGTGTTTGTTGAGAGGTTAGACCTGGAGTTGCAGATCTGGGAGGCGTCAATATTAACACGGTATCTGGCACAGTTGGCAAAGAGAGGGAAGAGAGGGTGGTCTGGAATTGAGGCATTGTATGTTTAGAGGTGAGGAGGCGGAGAAGTCAGCAGAGAGCCAGTGATATAGGAGAAAAGTCAGAAATACTGTGTTGTGGAAGCCAAAAGAAGAGAGCATTATGAAGAGGAATATTTCTGCCTGCTTGGATATGATAAGAACAGAGAAGTGACCATTGGATTTGGCAATGTGGAAGGCATTAGTGTCCTCAGCTAGGGCAGTTTCAGTCTCATGGTGGGGTCAGAAACTGATTGGAGAAGGTTGAAGAATGAGTGGAAGGTAAGAAAGAAGAGACAATGACTAGAGGTGATGCTTTTAAGTTTTTTTTTCTTTTCGTGTGCTTTTTTTAAGTTGAGAAATTCCCATCATTATTTGTATGCTGATGGGAATTATTCACTAGAGAGGAAAATTAATGCTGATTCAGTAAAGAAAGATTAATTGTGGAGTAAAGTCCTTGAGGAAGTATTGGTAGGTGGGATAGAGAGCACAGATAGACGGATTGCCCTTTCATAAGAGTGGGGATGCAATTACCTAATTAAAAAAGGGAACTCACAAGTCACTTTACACACAGCCCCTCCCTTTAGTCTTATGAGTTTCCTTTAGACCAACTTGATCTTTCTCTAATCACTAGTTTTTGTTTTGTTTTTTTTTTTCTGTGCCACATTAATATGTTCTTTCAGACTGAAGTCATCCTACTTAGGCTTGGTATGAAGCACTTGATGATATTTAATACCAATTTTCAAATTTTGTGCCAACAGGTGAAGCAAAAAATTTATTGCCCTATCTTGGACCCCACAAAATGAGAGATTGTTTCTGTACTATAAATTTGGACCAGGAAGAAGTTTATCGTACCCAAGTTGTGGAAAAATCTTTAAGGTTGGTAAATAAATTGGTAAATTATCATTTTTATATTTTTACTACATATATTGATTGATAAATATTATGCATTTTCCACATTATAGTCATCAGGAAGACAAGATAGACACAGTGTCTGCTTTCTTGTGGCTTTTCACTGCTTCAAAATGTATCTTTCTCTTAATTGTTCCTAATTTTATCCCTTGGTTTTCTGGAGAAAAGTTTTTTTCACATGACGGGCTAAATATTGCCTATTTGTTTGAACTTTCCTCAAAGTACATCTTTATTTTATTTATCTAAACAATAAGTTACTTAAAGTTCATACAAGTTGCTTAATTTAATAGTGCATTGCCAGGGAATGCTCAGGTAAGTATCTCATCTTTAAAAGTGTAGTTGCCCTTTGAGAGTGTCATAGTAAATCCTAATTCATAAAATTGGAACATACCACCACTGCACTGTACCAATGCGAAAACATAGTTCTGGTGCAAAGCTGTGCCAAGAATCTTGTTCAGAGACAAAAGTCAAAACACGGTATGGGGAATTATTGGAATGAGAATGTAGTGAAATATTGAGTGCCATACCTTATCTGAATCATATTTTAGATCAGTTGTATTTTAGGGATCTGTTTTTGATGCCTTCTTTTAAATATCTTTTTTTTTTTATATTTATCTTTAAAGTTTTCCTTTATGTCTTTATTTTCATTTTTATAATTTTATATATCTATTGAGTTCTTCATAGAAAAGGTATTATATAGAACTGAAAATACTTTAGTAGCCCGAAAACATTTCAAGTGGTAAACTTGAAATCTTTAGTCATAATTCTCATGTCGTTCTTATTTGGCTTTAGAAGGTACTTTCAACATAATATTGGAATATAGATGTGGTACATAAAGGAAATTCTGCATTTATAATTGTTTATAAAATAATGCAGAGGTAAATACCTGCACATGTCTTTCATGTCATATCTTTGACTAATAGTTCTTTTCGCGTTGATTTTTATGTTGAAATTAATTAGAAGGCACTAGTTACTTTGTGAGACCAACTTTTAAAAGTTTACTTTGATTACATTTGAAGGGAAAAATATAGTGACAAAAGTTCAGGCATTTTAACAACTAAAAAGCTGAAGTGTTTTCTAGACAAGATTAGATATGACTTCTGTAAGAGTGTTTTATTTTATATTTCAGCTTCTCATTTAGTTATGACATCTTAAAGATACTACATTTCATAGTGACATTTCTAGAGAATCTTTTTGTTCTTTAAACTTTCTCAGGAAAGAG
This sequence comes from Cebus imitator, assembly GCF_001604975.1. Classification (NCBI taxonomy): domain Eukaryota; kingdom Metazoa; phylum Chordata; class Mammalia; order Primates; family Cebidae; genus Cebus; species Cebus imitator. Next base: position 2,903,069 of record NW_016107345.1, read on the forward strand.
GCACACCTGACAAAAGAAACTATCATTTGGGAGATTCACGTCTTCATAGAAAAATTTAAATATATCAAATGGCATTCTTAAAATGAACTTATAAAAATAAGCTTTGCAACATGAGGATAGGCAAAGATTTCTTACTTTGAATGCAAGAAGCACTACTAATCATAAAAGATGAAAATTGGTAAATTAGATTTTATCAAACTTAGAGGCTCCTTTTCTTTCAAAGATACTGTCAAGAAAATTAAATGGCAAGCCACACCTGGGGGAAAGTATTCTGACAGAAGACTTGTAGCCAGAATTTGTTTAAAAACAAAAACCCTAGTAACTGGGTTATCTGTTAAGTATCCTCCCCCTATTTTAAATGGCCGCCTGTCTTCTTTTGAAGTTACCCTAGTAACTTCTTCGAAAGAAGACAGGCGGCCATTTAAAATAGGGGGAGGATACTTAAACAGATATTTCAGAAAAGATTCATGAATGGCCAAGAGCACGTGAAAAGGTATTCAGCATTGTTAGCCATCAGGGAAATGCAATTTAAAACCATTTCTGTCACTATAGATTCTAGAACATAATCAGCAGTGATAGAAATCATATCACTGGTTGCCTGTAAGATTATAATAGGTGTGATTGCAGAGTCACAAGGGAACTTTCTGGGGAGATAAAAATGTTTTATATCTTGATTAAGGTAGAGATTACATAGATGTGTAAATTTATCATGTTACAGTCACCGGAATAGCTAAAGTTAAAGACTGTCAGTACCAAGATGTGGAACAACAGGAGCATTGCTGTCAGGAGTATAAAACAGTACAACTACTTTGAAAAACAGTTGGACAGTTTCTTGTAAATTACACATTCACCTACCTTTTAACTCAGCATTTGCACCCTCAGTAATCAAAAGCATGTGTCTAGAAAACGTTTTGTATAAGAATGTTCATAGCAGCATTACTTTTGATAGCCTAACTCAAATAACATCAATAGGAGAATGGATTTGGAATGCAATGAAGTAATATGCAGCAATTAAAACAGTTAAACTACTATATACACAAAGACATCGAAAAAGTCTCACAGACATTAAGCTGAATGAACAAAGCTGACATGAGTGCACACTATATGATTCTATTTATGTAGATTTTAGGATCTTTAGTAATAGAAAGCAAGCACATCACTGGTTGGGGCAGGTATGGTGGGGTAACTGAAGAGGGGCGTTAAGAGAACTTTCTGGGGAGATAGAAATGTCCTATATTTTAATTGGGGTGGAAGCCACACAGTGTATACATTTATCAGAAGTCATCAACCTCTATACTTTAAATTGGACTTTTATTGTTTGTAACATACTTCAATAAAATTGATTTTCAAATAGCTTATTTTAATTTTAAAAAAATATTTTGAAGTAACCCTTCACATAACATTAGCTGTTTTAGGTATTATGTATTGTGAATAATACAGCTTTGCACATTTCTAAGACAAGGAAGGTATGAATGACACTATCCTCAGCTCTCATTTAGGTCCACTGTAGGTGAGCATGACCCCAGGCAATTACTGTATCTTCTATCCACAGGACTCCTGAAAAGCTGTTTGTTCAGAACTCATCCTGGCAACTTAGATCCCCTCAGAGCTCAGCTTGGTTTGTCTAGAACTTAGTTGTAATTTAGCATTGAGAATTATTTTCAAGTTATTTTCAATGGCATTTTAGTCTATAATTTCATTAACTTTAGTGAAAGTGATATTGAGTATTGATGCTATTATTGAAAGTGATATTAATCAATTATTTAATTATATTATTTGAAGTAATGAGCTTTCCTTCCTTTCTAGTCCATTTTTCAGTGAAGAATTTTACTTTGAGATTCCAAGAACTTTCCAGTATTTGTCTTTTTATGTTTATGATAAGAATGTTTTACAAAGAGATCTTCGTATAGGTATGTACTCTTCATAATTATCTTTAATCACAACATTAATGTTTTTATTCATTCTTTCTCTTAGTATAAAGTGTTGAAAACTGCAGAATAACATATGCTCAACATCTCTAATCTCTTTCTCTAGACTGCATGTTCATTTGTGAAATTTCATTTTTGATTTGTATGTTCAGCTTATATGACACTTTCTCAGGGAGGCCTTTGCATTTCCCCTAGTAAACATGTCATAATGTTTTTATATTAGATGATGGTTCCCTTTCCATGATACTCATTATGCTTGTTTGTTAGTTGGTTGTTTCATATCTGGGTTCTCTAGTTAAATGTGATATTTAAAAGGGCAGCGACTTTTTTTTTTTTTTTTTTTTCTAGACAGAATCTCTCTCTGTCACCAGGCTGGAGTGCAGTGGTGCAATCTCAGTTTACTGCAGCCTCCCCCTTCTGGGTTCCGGTGATTCTCCTGTCTCACCCTCCTGAGTAGATGGGATTACAGGTGCGTGCCACCATGCCCAGCTAATTTTTGTATTTTTAGTTGAGACGGGGTTTCACTGTGTTGGCCAGGCTTATCTTAAACTCCTGACCTCAGGTGATCTACCCACCTTGGCCTCCCAAAGTGCTGGGATTACAGGCATGAGACACCATGCCCCATCTGGCAGGGACTTTTTCTTACAGAGTACCTTACATTTAGTAAATGTTGGGTACTTGTTTAGTGGTTCAAATCTTGTTTTTATAAAAAGACTGCAGTATTGATCCTTCCAGAGAACATCTATTTTTGAGTTTTTTCTAATAGAAGTAATAATTCACTTTAATCTATTTATACATTATCTTTCTATCTGTATTAGTGACTGCATTAGTCCGTTCTCACACTGCTATAAAGACATACCTGAGACTGGGTGATTTATAAAGAAAATAGGTTTAATTGGCTCACAGTTGTTCAGGCTGTACAGGCTTCTGCTTCTGGGAGGCAAAGGTGGTAGAAGGTAAAGAGGAAGCAAGCACATCAGCACATGGTTGGCAGGAGAGAGGAGAGTGGGGAAGTGCTACATAATTTTACAATAACCAGATCTCATGAGAACTCACTGTCATGAGAACAACAAGGGGGATGTCCACCTGCGTGATTCAGTCACCTTCCGCCAGGCCCCTCCACCAACAGTGAGATTATAGTTTGACATGAGATTTGAGTGGGGACAGAGTCAAACCATATCAGTGACCAATAAATATATTTTTTAAATAATTGTCAGATTGGAGTGTGATCTGTGGGCATGAACTAGAACAAAGCTAACTGGCCACGTATGTGTCACATTCCTGATCTTTGCACCACTATCTTTGTATTTTAATCACAGGCAGAGGTCTAATTTACATTCATTATCATCTCTCTTTTTGGAGTCCTACATTTCATCATCTCCATTTCCTTTTTTATTTGAAACATGGTCAAGTCTCCTACAGCTTAAAAAATTAAGCGTTATTTGTCTTTGTCCTGTTAAATAACTCCTGATGTTTCTCTGCCTTTGATATTGAACTCTGTAACAAATGGTCTGTATCAGTCCTCTCCTTGCTACTTATTCCTTTTAAAGTCTCTGTAATCTGGCTTCTATGTTTTCTTTAATAAACCTTTTTCTGAAATTCGGCAACATCATTTTAATCAAATAACCTTTAAAACAATATATTTTTCTTAATTATAAAACTATTATATGTTCTTAATGTCTTGAAGTGATTCTGTGCAGAAGTAACTATAGTCAATAATTTGGTGTATTTGTATTTCTTCCATTCTTTATTTCATACATTTGTACTACTACATTGTATTATTCAGGTTTTTTTCTTTTTTCATTAATATCATAATGATCCTTTCATCACGTTATTAATATTTTTCAAAATATTTGTTATATAATATCCTTTGTAGAAAAGTGTTTTATTTTAACCACTTTCTTGTTGGTGAGCATTTACGTTTCCAAATTTTTGGCATACTTAATGGTGTTGCTATGAACAAATGTCCTTTGGCATAAATTTTTGCATGTCTGTTTTTCCCCCAGGATAAATTCTTAGAAGTAAAAATACTGGGTTAAGGAGTATGAAAGTTTTTATGATTTTTCTCTGCATATTTCTATCCCCACCCGCCCCACACAGTATCATACTGATGTGGACTACAGAAATATTGTACTAATTTACATTTCCCCAAGGATGTCTTGGGCATAACCATTTTACCACCCCTTGGCCATTCTTGCATATTATCATTGAAAAAAATTTTCCAATATGATAGGTGAAAAATAATACATTATTATTTTAATGTGAGTTTCTGATTGTGAAGGAATTTGAGGAATTTTTCATATGTTTATTGGTCTTTATAGTTTTCTTCTATGAATTAATTGTTCATTTCTTTGCCTATTTTTCTTTTGGTTTGAGTTCTAATTTTTGTTTATTCCTAAGCATTCTTATTTTTAGTTATGTTAACTTTTGTCAGCTATATATACCAAATACTCTTTCACAAAAGGCATTTTCTTAGTTTTTATTCTTATCTGCCTGTGTGTCACATTTCACTCTCTTGATTGCTTATTCAGTTTGTTGAGAGTGAAAGAAAAGACATTTTCACGGTGATGTATTTTTTTTAGATATTTTTCTCCCTCCTAAGGCTTCTTATATATAGACTCTTCTGTTTCTAGCAAACTGTTAATTGTAGATCACCCTTGAAGCTGCATCCTCAATTCAGTTAAACATTTACCAAACACCTCTCTGTGGCACACAAAGGATGGGACTTTTAAGATGAATAAGACTCAAGTTGCCCCCATGCTATCAGAGAGGCAGACTTTTAGTCTAATACTAGTATATTAGGGTCTGTGCTGGAGATTTGAGCAGAGTACTTGGAGAGAATAGTAGGGAGAACAGCTCGTTTTATTTGGTAGGAGGTTAACAGAGACTACATAGGTAGGAAAAGGAAGAACAGTTTCTTTTTTTTTTTTGAGATGGCATCTTACTGTGTCACCAGGCTGGAATACAGTGGCACGATCTCAGCTCACTGCAACCTCCGCCTCCTGGGTTCAAGGGATTCTCTTGCCTCAGCCTCCCGGGTAGCTGGAATTACAGGCATACACCACCACACCCAGCTAATTCTTGTATTTTCAGTAGAGACGGGGTTTCACCATGTTGATCAGGCTGGTCTTGAACTCCTGACCTCATGATCCACCCGCCTTGGCCTCCCAAAGTACTGGGATTACAGGCATGACCTACCAGACCCAGCCAGGAAGAACAATTTCAAGGTGACAGGGATTGGCAGAAGCATAGGGGGGAAAATGAATTATGTTTGTGATGTATCTGCTGGTAGAATGTGAAGCTGAGGATATAAATTGGGACCAAGCCGTGGTGAACCCTAGAAACCATTCTTAATTCCAAAAGCTAAAGAATTTGGACTTTATTCTGCAGACAGTGGTTTTGAACCTTTTGAGATTGTATGTAACTATATATAACTGGTGTGTGTGTGTTATATGCATTTGTATTGCTAGAAACGAGTCTGCATACTGTATAATATACAGTTATATATAGTTATGTATGCACATGTATTTACATACAGTTACATATACACAGTTATATATACACACGCATATCATATGTTCTACTTTAAATATGTAATCTATATACATCAAGTTTGTAGTTTGGAAGTTACTGTTGTAGGCCATAAGAAGTTGTTGATTTAGAATAGGGAGAGATTCGAGGCAGGAAGTCCAACAAGTATGCTATTATCAAATGAAATGAGTTAGATAGAACAGTTGCAGTGGAAATACAGATGAGGGAATATATTTCAGGAGTTTCAGATAGAACTTAGTGACCAAGATGATAAAAGAGATGTGAAAGGAGAAGAGTTAAAAATGGTCTTGTTTGTATGGCTGTTATTAACTGAGATAAGGAACACAGCAAGAACATTCACTTTTGAATGAGAAGGGGAGAGGATGACTGGTTTTAAACAAGTTAAACTTGTATTACCTGAGTTACATCTTAGTGGACATTTTGGTTGACAATTGGAAATATAGATCTGAAGCTTAGAGAAAAGATCTAGAGACGTAGATTTGAGAGTTATTAGCATTAAGTGATAGGTGAAGCCTGCGATGGAATGAATGAAATTACTTGGGAGTAGATAAGGAGGGTTTCAGAGAAGAGGCTTGAAGATAGATAAGGCATATCAGGAAGTAGAAAGAGAGATAGGAGAGATTAATATCACAGAAGATAAGGAAATCTTTTAATGTCAACAACTAGAGAAAGGTAGTTTCAGATAAGGATTGATAGAGGCTATTGATAATTATTAATAACCTTTGAAAGAATATGTAACTTTGACCATCATGATATCTTGAGAAAACGTTTAATTTTCATAGCCCCTTTACGTATGTTATTATCTTAATGTAGTATTTCTTGAAAAGGCCTTTAAGGGCTTTTAAATAGCAGCATAAAGTTGAGGTTTATGATTTCCAGAAGTTGGCTTTTTTTGTTTATTTTTAAAGTAAAAATCAATTTTAAGTAAAATAATTTCTAGTAAAAATCTATTCTTTAGGGAGTGGTGTCAGAAAGCTGTAACTTGGTATGAGAACTTTTTCTTAAATGTTTATTCTTTCTAAGGGATACAATTTTTACATTTAACAGAAAATTCTTTTTTCCTTTCACATATAGAATTGTTTTTAAAATAAAGACAGTACATACCCTTTAAGGTTGGAAGTAGTTGATGGTTTTACTAACAAATTTTTAACATTTTTGTAATTTAATAACATTCTCCATTAACGCGTAAAGTTGTTTATTCTTTTAATTTTGAGCTATTGGAAGTAGAATTTTCTTAATTTATAATTTGGAGTTGCTCAACTGTAGACTAAACAATGCCATAGCATTTTCTGGAAGTGAAACGAGCTAGAATTGAGAGAATCATCTTTTAAACTTAAGATTTGAGATTCTGTACAAATTGGGTATAGATAGATAGCTTTTCGGGATTTTTTATTTTTAATTATGTGAGTAATGTATTTTTGTTGTTGTTGTTACTCATTTATTTCACATTTATTCTCATTCCACCTGGTGAGGAGAGGAAGGAATCATGCACTAACACACAGAGATTGTGCTATTTTTCATTCTTTCTGATAGAATTAGGATCCAGATTCTAATTGTCTTCAAGATCTGGATCAGTCAATAGAGATGGACCACTGCAGTGGAGGGCCCAGGGCTGCTGGGAGAAAGGCAGGATACATCTATGGAACTGACCATGGTGGGTTCATGTTCCAGGGCTCCCATCCAGGTACCTGAGCATTTTCCTTATAGATCACAGGTGTTGGGGCCCACATTGACTCCTGAAAGGCTATGGAAATGCCATAGGCCTGAGGCTGGTGCTTGTGAGGTGCGAGGTCAGCCACATCTGCACAGGGAGGACCTGAGAAGATGCTGATACTCCATCTGTGTCCCAGAATCCTGTGCAGGGCCTCTCTATAAGGACATGGCAATGATTGATACCTTGGCCTCTGTTTGGCCTCATGAATAGTGAAGTATAAGTCTAGCAAGTTTATCAGCATTTGGAGACATTCCTGTCAGCTCTTCTTCATACCCCTCTGCTTCAGACGCTGGGCAGTTGTTTTTGATACCATATGATACTTCTTACCCTGTACACTTCATGCTTAAGAAATTCCCATTCTTGCAGGAAACTCAGGATTTCCTGGTCACTCCATGGTTTAATTAACCAGACCGAGGGCTTTTCTGGTCCTTGGGCTGCTTTTTTCTACTTCGTTTTCTGGATGTTTCTGGTAGCTTCAGTCTGAAGTTTCACTTTCTCTATTTTTAATTCCTGCATTTTCTCCTGGGATTCTTCTTACTGTGTCTGCAGAGCCTGTTCCTAGGCTGGTGGTACACTGGCATGCACTCTGCTCTAATGGAACCTAGGAGAATCAGGAGGAGCCTGACTGTGGAAATGTGTTTGCTTTTCTCCCCTTCTCATGTATGGATATTTTTGTTTTTGTGAAAAAATTTAAAATTATGACATAGATAATACTAAATTATTATTATTATTTTTTTTTGAGATGAAGACTTGTTCTGTTGCCCAGGCTGGAGTACAGTGGCACCATCTCAGCTCACTGCAACCTCTGCCTCCTGGGTTCAAGTAATTCTGCCTCAGCCTCCTGAGTAGCTGAGATTACAGGCACCTGCCACCATGCCTGGCTAATTTTTATATTTTTAGTAGAGGTGAGGTTTTACCATTTGACCAGGCTGGTCTCGAACTCTTGATCCACCTGCCTTGGCCTCCCAAAGTGCTGGGATTATAGGCGTGAGCCACTGTACCTCGCTTAAATTACTTTTGACCACTGCTCCCCCACCCCCCAGTCTTCTTCCCAGAGGTAATAATTGTTATTAATTTGGGGCATAAGTGCTATATTAGGCAACTTTATATGCCAGGAACAGTTAGTACAAAAACTGAATTAAAAAACTTGAGAGCTAGATCCATGCTACAAAAAGATAGGAAATTGTAAAGTTAATGTTACTATGTGATGTATTCTTCTAATGTGTAGTTTCTTCTTAAAATGAGAGAAAAAGAGAAAAACTTTAAGCATATATTTTTATTTCCAGTGAGGATTCTAATAATACTGAAACTAAAACATAAATGTTTTACCTCCTAATATGTATTTTTTAATTATTTTATTTTTCAAGAGCTCAAATAAGTAAACTATGACTATTTTTCTAGAGCTCAAACAAGTAAACTATGACTATTTTGCTAGATTCTGGCAGTTGCCTCCCACCCTTCACCATGCCATCTTGGTTCAGAACCATAGAGAGATGAAAGGATTTTACTAGAATGTCAGAGACCTGAATACCAACCATGACTATGTCACTGTCTGTCTATGTGATCTTTATTGAGCATTTTCTTAGGCTTGGTTCATCTATAAAATAAGATTGTGTTTAAAATAGTTAAGGTATTTTCCAACACTTTGAATTGTAATTTCTGCTGACATTTAGCTTTTAAGCAAAATTTACTGTTTATAAATTGCCTGTGGCTACATTTTGGTGTCTGTTTGCAGAGGGACTATATCAGTTATCTACTGCTATGTAGCTACTCCAATACCTAGAGGCTTAATACAGCTACATACATTTACTCATGATCCTGTTGTTTGTGAATTTGAGCTGAACCCAGCTAGGTGGTTCTATGGCTTGTCTTGCCTGGGACTGATGTGCAGTTATTTGGGAGATTGAGGCTGGCTGGTCTGATTCATATGTCTGGTTGGTGCTGTTAGCTGGACCTTCCTCACCACATGGTCTCATGGTTGGTTCTAAGAAGGCAAGCCCTAATGCACATGTGTGTCACATTTGCTGATGTCCCATTCGTAAAAGCAAGTCACATATCTAATCCCAGAGTCAGTGCTATAGGGAATCTCACAATGGTGTAGATACTGGAAAGTATGGCGGCTATTAATATACCGTCTACTACAAAGACCAAAATGTATCTATTGAAACCTCATACACTAAGGCTTCAAAGTGCTGCTATTGTCTCTAAATTACTGCTGTTGACTGTCTGCCAGAATTTGTTCAGTCTTCTGGTCCTGTTTCATTTTTACATAGGCAGTAACACTTGTCACTTTTTAATCTCCTCTTTTAGCCATTTCTGCTTGTGCTCAAGTAGGAACAGGACCATCAGGATTTTGCCAGTTGGTTAACTGTATCAGACTGAAATTTCTAATAATGTATCTGAAAGTGGGTCCCATGGGTAACACGGTATTTACCGATAGCAAGAAAATGCTGCTGAAAAATGATATTAGAAAGCTTAAAATGCTTTTTTTACTTAAAGATCAACAAAGGTGGTTTCTGTGCCCACAGTTCCTTCATTTCCTTTTTTATTTCCTTTCTTTGTCTGGTTTTAAGGAACTAATACAGCATCTGGTGAGTATATGTTTGGTTTTAAGCTCTTTCTGTGAGTTTGTCAAGACAGTGAGGAAATTAAGTACTGATTTTAAATGATTTGTTGGGAAGTTTGTTTCGTTTCTTTTTTTTTTAGGAGACAGGAATCTCACTGTGTTGCCCAGGCTGGACTTGAACTCCTGGGATCAAGCAGTCCTCCTGCCTCAGCCTCCCAAGTACCTGGAACAGCAGGCATGCACCACTGCACCCAGCTGTGTTTGATTTTTTTTTTTTTTTTGACATTAGTAATTTCATAGCTAGTGAAATTATGAATTAACTTTGTTTAAAATAGTAATCACCGGCTTGGCACAGTGGCTCATGTCTATAATCCCAGCACCTTGGAGGGCCAAGGCAGGTGGACTGCTTAAGCTCAGAAGTTGAAGACCAGCCTGGGCAACATGGTGAAAACCCATCTCTATAAAAACTATAAAAATTAGCCAACTGGGACCAACTATAAAAATTAGTTCCAGCTACTTGAGAGGCTGAAGTTGGAGAATCACCTGAGCCCAGGAGGTTGAGGCTGCAGTGAGTTATAATCATGCTACTGCACTCCATCCTGGGAAACAGAGCAAGACCCTGTCTGGGAAAAAAAAAAAAAAATTAAAAATAAACAAAAGAAAATAGTAAACACTAAAACAATCTTTGGAAACATTAGAGGCACAAAAAAGGTTTTTAAGATCATTAAGCTAAAGTCATTCTAATTCAGAGGAGGCACATTAGATGTAGAGTTTCTAATAAGTAATTTATTAGAGAATTTGACACTAGATTATGTAATTAGTGTTTGTGTTGGAAGGAACACAAACAGGCATACCTTGGTTTCGAAATCTGGCTTCTGCACCTGTTAGAGGCAAGTTTAAAAATATTGTTCGCCTTTCCTCATCTGTAAGATGGAGATTATACCCTCTGACTCCAAGATTGTTATGAAAATTAGACAAGAAAATATATAAGAATGTCTCCTACCTGGTAGACATTCTGTAAATGCTGGCTTTTCTTTCAGTTCAGTGCTGTTTCCACTGTATCGGGCTGCCGACCTTTTACTGTTAATGTCTGCTCAGTGATAAAACAACAAAACAGAATCATGAGGCTTTTTTTTTATTCTGTTCATATTTCAGAAACTTGTTTCTTCCTTCCCCATCCCTTTTGTCACCCTCTCCTATACTTCCTTCTCATTTATCCTCCCACCTTTTTTTCTCCTTCATTCTTTGCCTGCCACCTAATGACTTCAAATATTTTTCTTATTTTCCTGTGCCCTTCTTATATATCAGTTTCTCTAACTTTGTGGGATCATGTACTCTTTCTTCCCTGCTTCTTCAGGCCAGATAAACTCATGCAACTAGATCTTTATATATCAGAAACTGACATCTTAAAAAGGAACTTAATAAGAGCTGACAATAAAATTGCACATTATTCTCAACTCTCAGATGGCTTATTTATGCAGCTAGTCAGAGAAGGGTTTCCCTCTCATAGGACAAGAAACATTCAACTCTTCAGTGACAGTGAATGTCATGATACTCACGACGTGGAATAGGAGGAAGAGGCTCTCTTCTAGAATACATTACCTGTGAGACTAAGAGAAAATTCTCTTTTGGAAAGGCACCTGTGACAGTGGGGATGTATTTCCAGTGATCTGAGATTAGTGAGTCATAAGTAGGACAGGTAGATTTCTACTCTAGTTTTTAGGAGCATTGTTACTTAAACAGAGTTTAGATAAACGGGAAGCCTAGAAATAAAATCAGCATTTACAACACAGTGCCATTGTGATTCTTGAATGAGGGAATGAATTTGTCAAACCAATATATTCCTAAACTTTGTAAAAAACCCTGTTTTTTAGTTTGGGGCTTGTTTTAGTGATATATGTATTATATGTGTGTACATATGTACATCTATATACATATTCATAAATTGTGTACAAAACTAAAAATTATGGAAGTTATAAAGTAGAAATTTCACCAGAAGTCTACTGATTCATTTCTGGATGGTAAGTAAACGCTCTTAAAATTATGTGCCAGATATTATCTGTGCCTTTTTCTGGGGAGAGGACATAAAAGATACACAGTTACAAATATTCTTAAAGGGAGGGGAATGGTTCTCAAAAGGAAAGAGCTTCAGCTATAGGATGTATAGATTTATTTCTGCATGTACATATATATATATTTGAGTATCAAACGTTATGCATTGCCTTAACATTTTATTTACATCTGGTGTGGAATCAGTGATAATCAGGACTAGCTGACAGAATTACAACAATCATTTGTGGCATACAATATTGAATACTTTGTCATAACTTTATATCCTAAGCCATAACTAGTATTATATGGATTTCCCAGGAATTTGATACAGATAAGACATTCCAGAGATTTGTATGATTTGTCTCTTATCCTAAACTCTTCCTGTAGTTTAAGGAATATTTGAGTATTCCAGTTAGTGCCTGAATTTTATATTTGGCTTTATTTAGTACTATAAGAATTTCTGTTTTGCCATCATTTTTATCTTAAATTTAACCAAAAAAGAACTGAAATACATTATTTCCCTAGTGCCATTTTCTACATGATTTGAGTGAACTATAAATGCTATATATTCATATAAAGATTTTGATCTTCAACTTACATTTTATCCAAAGTATTCGAAAGAAAGTTGGGAAGATATATATTTGTTATCAGGACCAATTTATTTTATTTTATGTGTTTTAACTTCATGTATTAATAGACATACAAAGATGAATTTTCAATAGGCCTCCTTTGATTTTTTTTTAAGAATTTACCACTCTATAATAAAATATAGCTGTGTACTGTAGTGTTTTCTTTAAAATTAGATGTATCGGTTGTCTTCATAGTTTGAATTCCAAGACATGAATGAGAGAAGCTTATCAAAAACTGTAATGTGGTTACATTCTAAAAATAACAGTTTTATTGAGATGTGATTCATATACCATCAAATTAACTCTTTCAAAGTATACATCATATTTGCAACTTGTTTTTCAGTGATTCAGAAAAAGAATCATTATATACATTAGAGGAAGAGAAACATGATAAAAGTTAATAGTAGGGGAATCTGAGTAGAGAATATGGAGGTTTTTGGTGTGTAGTTCTTGCAACTTTGTTTGAAATTATTTCAAAATATATCTTTTTTTCTTTTTCCCAGCACTAATGGCTTGGGTGAATTAGAATATTTTTTAAATTACAAAAAGTGTATGGTGTGGTGGGGGCCTTAATATATTCACAGAGTTGTGTAACCATCACCACTATCTAATTCCAGAATAAAATTTTAAGCATAGTTTTTGTTTGTTTTCCTGTTCTTTCCTTTTTCTTGATATACAAAAGTTAACATATCTTGACAGAAAAATTTCTGTGCAATGTTCTTACAGTTTTAAAATGTTGAACTAAAAGACCGAGGTATGTCATAAGTACAAGGAAATAGAGTAGAATTAGGGCACATAAAATGAAAATTCTTGCTTGACAAAGAATTTGTTGAAACTTTTATGTAGAACTCTGGAATAAATCGTCAGTGTTATGCAAAACTGTGTCTACTTCTTAAAACTTGAATTGAGGAAGGAAATGCTTTCTACCAAGATGGCATATACTTTATTATAAGAACATTTCTGTTTCTTCCTCTCATACTACTTTGTTCATTGTACTGTATCTTCCCCTGAGGGGGTTTAAACTTTAAAGAACTGCCTTAATTTTTGTATTCGTTGGAGCAACATAATCAGTGTTTGCAATGTTTTGATAAAAGTACATTTTTAATAAAATTGTTATAAACTCCCATAATTTTCAAGTCAGTTTTCACTTTTGTTAATGATGTAGGATATTGTTCTTCCTTTCCTCTTAATCGAATTTATAAACTCTTACTAAATGCATATACATCTGCTCTAGAACATATTATTTGTTCATAGTGTCAAAAAATAGGGAAGATTAGTTTGCACTACCATTGTACCTTGTTTTTTATAATGAGTGTACTCTGGGTAAAAATGTGAATCTGAATAAGCACTAAAAAATGCAGTTGCATGTAAATACAATTGAGGTCCTATCTAATCCCCTGATTCAAAATGACCCAGACAGAGGTCTGCCAAGGGACAAGGAGAAATAAGACATTTTTTCATTCTTTAGAATATAGAAAAAGGCTTTATAAAAATGGATTTTTATGTCCATAGGTACAAATTATTTTAAAATATTTTCTATAAAGTATTATATAAAACAGTGCTAATGAGTCTTAGGATTATACAAAGCATGTTTTCTTATATTGTTTTACTTATTTTCTTTAGGAAAAGTAGCCATCAAAAAAGAAGACCTGTGTAATCACAGTGGCAAAGAAACCTGGTTTTCGTTACAGCCTGTTGACTCCAATTCAGAGGTTCAGGTAAATATTAAGGCTTATATAATACAAGAGATTGTCACAGGAAATGAGTGAAAAATGAACTAATTAAACTAGTTCATGAAAATAGAGCATATTATACCTTATTTTAAATTCCGACATCAAATATTATAGACCTTTGGGTAATATAGAACAGGAAGGTAATGGCTTTGCCACATTGTTTCAAGAATAATGTTCATGCGTATGTATGTGTGTAGATTTGGGGAGATTAGGGCATTTCTTTCTTACCTTAGTTCTTCTGTTTGAGTCATAATAGCAAATTATTTTTTTTCTTTAAGGGGAAAAGCTTTAGGGGAAAAGATGTGTTTTATCAACTCTGATTTTGGGAAGAATCCCTGGAAGTCTGATTTCATCTGGCCTGATCAGGATTCTCTGTTTTATCTCTTGTAAACTGAACTTGGGGAAATGTTATTCATTTAAACCCTGCCTGAGCCCACTGTGCACAGCCTTCACTCCCACACCCACCTTTCCTGTTGTTCACCTCGCTTTTTATTTGAAAGGGTATCATTACTGTTTAATCTCTTTTTTCTTTTTACCAAAATAAGAGACCTTTTTCAGATCCTGTATGTGAATAAAGATGTGTGTTTAGCCATGTAGCTGAAGTTTCTATTTGTTTTTAGAAAATCTGAGTTGCTCTGTCTTAGAAATTATTATTTCTATCTAAAGGGAATCTTTCTGTTGTAACTTTATTTATTTATAAAATATGGTAAGGATTGTGAAACCATTTCCCGAGGGCATAATTGCAGCAGGATTCTTCCTCTCTAAAAGAAGTTATAATTTGCCACTGTGACTCAAAGAGAAGTTTAAGACAAGAAAAAAGTGCTACACCCACACCACAGATAATTTGCAACTAAGTGCCTGTGTCTCCATTTCATCATAATCTCTCAGACATTCTCTTTGATTATTAAATTCTCAAAAAATTATTTATGCACTAAAACCCCTTCTTAACTACAAAATATAACATACTTTTCCTGTTTAGCCTACTTTGCCATGTTTTAATGTTCTTATCTTTCCATATGACCATAGCTATGACTCAGATCCCAATTGTACAATATTGTAAATGATCCATGTTAGAGGCAATGTGAAGAAGTGGAAAGGGTTTCAATTAAAAGGCAGAAAACTTAGGTCCTAGTTTTCATATGTAGTTACTTAAATGACATTGAATTTCATTTCTATGAAGTGAGAATAAAAGTTGCCATATTTAATTCATGTGGTTGTGAGAATTAAGTGAAACATCTGTAAGAATAGTTTAAAAGCTGTTAATGCTATACGAATGTAAAATATTACCAGCAGTCAGTCTGGTAATATTTCATTACCAAAAGGCAGATATGAAAGTTTTAAAGTACCAGTTTTTCTTCTAATAGTTTTCACAAAAGGCAATATAGGAAAAGGCTTTGAAAATTTAATATAAACTGAAATTTTATGAATCATTGAATTTCATAAAACTCATAAATGTTACGAGTTTTATATACATTTGCTAAATGATTTAAGAGTTCCAGCTCTCAAAAGGTAGAAATCTATATAGAATACTCTTCATAGAGTTTTGGGAGATGGTACTAGAGATTAGTACAGAGACACAAACCTTTATTTGATGGTGTGTGTGTATATATGTATGTATGTGTATATACATGCGTTACATATGCATGCGTATGCTTATTTATAGATAATACACATATATATGTATATGTTCATGTGTGTGTATATATATATACATAAACATTTGAGAGATATATATCTCATCTATGAAATGAAAATTCGTGGAAGCAGCAGTTACCTATTAGATGTAATATAGTTACCTTAAAATCTGTGCAAGTTATTTTCATGAGTATGAATTATTAAACTTTACAACTCTTTTGTCTTAAATGACAATAAGATTTACCCACTATTTAAAATAGATTTTAAAAGGAAAAGTACCTTAGGGGGTGAGAGACACATATAACACTTTCGGGTTAATATGGTACCATTGAAAATGTTGTCGTCTGGCCCCAGTACTGATATGGGAATACTAAATTAACTTTGTGAGTCTAGAAAAGATAGAAAATCATTCCATGGTTCATACAGTCTTACTTTGTTAATAAATTTGTTCACTTCCATAAACTTTATAAAATTTTACAAAAATAGGAAACATAAGAGCAATGGGAAATAAGTGAAAGCTATTAAACAGATTGAGTTCAACAGGAACTTAGTCTGATAATTACTATTGGTAATTATACCAGTATATTCTAAGCACAGTACTAAGTACGTAATGTCATTTAATTTTCAGAATAGATTATGAGGTAAATAGCATTACCTCCATTTTACAAATATGGCAAATGAAATTCACAGAGGTTAAATGTGTTCTCCAAAGTTACAGAACTACTAAGTAGTAGAAACTTGATTCCAAAAGAGATCTGTCCGATTCTAATACTCCTAACCACAGTGCCTTTACTGTCTTCACTATTCTGTACAAGTCATAAAAAAAAAATCAATAGATTAGGAGCATCACTTAAGTAACATCTGAGTGTAAGGAACAGAAGTCTGCTCAGATTTGCTCAACGGAAATGGAGAGGGCATTAGAAAGCTCCTAAGAGTTTCTTGGAATGTCATTATGGGAACTTTACGTGGCCAGTGTGAGCTAGAAAGTTGTCAGGCATTTGCAGAGGAGCTGCACCTTAAGTGGAGGTTAGATTCTTAGAACAACAGACATTAAAATTTACATAGGTTCATCTGTAAAATGAGTATGTAAAATAAAAAGTTTTAAAAATTTGCATAAGTTTCACTTATTTTTAAAAATAATTTAGTTTCTTATAAAATACCTTAAGGCATTGGGTGATTTGTTTGTTTTTGGTTGACAATTACATAAAATAATTGGCTTTCATTCTGGACCATGGTAAATGAAAACTATATACTGTATCTTTAAACTTTAAACCCCCACACTCAGTACTGCAGGTGGCACATGGAAACTGAGATCCACCGATCAATTCTTCCTATTCATATATATATTCACTGTGCTCATTGAGTATAAGTGCTCACTGTTTAAATACGGTTTTTTTCTCCCTTTCATGAAGTGAATAATGTTTTATTTCAGTCTTTTCCTCTCATTTTAATAACTATTCACTTTGCAAACTATAAAGGAAAGAAAAAATACCATTTAATTTTGAGATTCCATTGTATTCTTTTTGTATGTCTAATAAGACATGTCTCTTCCCCTGCTTCTCTCTGTAAATGTACTCCTTTTCTTGTTGAGATCTAAAAGAGGCCACACCAGTTTTTGAGTCTATGTTACCATACACCTTTCTAACGTCTATCATCTCACTCAGTTTTCTGCCACAATGTAGAGAGAAAATTTGGCTAGACTTGGGTCAGATGTCCACTGCAATCTAATTTGATATGGTTGGAGGGAACATTGCTGTAAGTCAGTCCATTTTGGGGCATTGGGTAGGCATGTTCGCAGAGGAAAGGGGTTTGGGTAGAGGAAATGATTGCATTGCTACCTCAGTGGGAGAGTTGCTTGTTTCCTAGTTCTACCACTAATTAGCATTTGTGCCCCAAATAATTGCTAGCCTATTGTTACCTGAGGATCTTATCTGTGAAATGATAAAGTCAGCATAAAGGGTTCCCTTGGTTGTGAAGTTCTAGGGAAACAACATGCAGAAATGTAATTTAGCTTTCAAGTGAAAAGACCCTAATAGTATTAAGATTGGCTTTATGCCAAAACAGTTGAAAAATTGTTAGGAACTATAACGTCTTTGAATTGTCTAGTTCAAAATATTAATATTTCATGAGTGTATTTTTCTACCTTTTTTTTTTTAATTTAGGTTTTGGCCTGATTCTTCCTTTTGTAATTTTTCCATCTGTGCTGAACCATTTTTTTTTCTCAACCAATTGTAATCTGCTTTCAGACTCTGCAGTGTGTCAGAGGGAGAACAAAAATGGTTCTTTTTACCAATGACTTTGTATGAATAAGTCTAGTGGACATTTTTCAGTCCTCATCTTACCTGATCTTCGAGCAGCTTTTGATACTGGTGACCACTCCCTTCATTTTGAAGCATTCCCTTCCTTAGTTTATGGTCCTAGTTTTTATCTACTTCATTTGGTATTCTTTCTCGATATTCTCTGCCGCATATGTGAAGTTAGTATGGGTTGTGCTGGTGCTTTCTATAAATCCTATTTTGGCTTCAGTGAACTGTAGCCGTGCTATTAGTTATTGGGTCCTGGAATGCACCAGAAAAATTTAAGTACTTATCCTTTCTTTATTTCTTAGGTACTATGATAAAAAGCATACTTTACATATGGTTGATTAAAACAGGCCAGGTGCTGTGGCTCCCGCCTGGAGTCCCAGCACTTTGGGAGGCTGAGGCAGACGGATTGCTTGACCTAGAAGTTCAAGACCAGCTTGGGCAGCATAGTGAGACCCCATCTCTATAGCAAAAAAATAGAGTGATTAAACCAAATCTCCCATGTGGAGAATTTGCTGCTCTCATTAATTAAGGAGTTTGTCTCACACAACTTGTCCAAGCAGTAAATCCAGATGTGCTATCAACCATATCCTATATGATGCAATTACTTAATAGGTCTTTACCAACAAGCACATCTTGAATTTCTGGATCATGCCGTAAATTATTGATTGTTTTATAGATTTTTTTTTAAAAAGCCTCTGCCTTACCTGTTTAAAAAGACATTTAAAAAGAAATGTAATGATTATAGCTAATAATATATATGCCAGGTTTTTAAAAACATGCCCTATTTAAGACATATTAAATATAAAAACATAATTCATTTTTGCAGGTTGCTTTTTTTAAACTTCATTTTAAATTTTTATATGTGAATTAACAAAGGAATGAACTATTCTAGATTATATTAAATACTTCTTTAAGGAGAAAACAGCACCTTCATAAAGAACTGCCGTTAATATAAGAGATACTAAATAAAACTTGTATTTTACTTTTTCATCTGTTGGGCAATTGTTTCCAATATTATTTATAAAGATAATTTCTATGTACTGAAATGTACATTAGAATATTAGAAATGTACATTAGGGATACTTTTCACCTCATGTTCTTCTTTGATTGTACTTCACTCTATTGTGCTCCACAGATACTGCATTTTTGACAAATTGCAGATTTGTGACAACCATGGGTTCAAGTGAATCTGTCTGCCTTATTTTTCCAACATCATATGCTCACTTCATGTCTCTGTGACAGCATTTTTTAGCAATAACGTATTTTAAAAATAAGATATGTATGTTGGTATTTAAGACATATTGTACTCTTAGTAGACTGCAATATAGTGTAAATGTAACATATGCACTAGAAAACCAAAAAAATTTTGTCACCTTGTGTTTAGATATTTGCTTTATTGAAGTGGTCTGGACCCTTAGACAGTATTTCCAAGGTATGCCTGTAAAACGTTTTTTTACCAGTTGAAACATATTAAGTTCTTTTATGTGAAAATTGTTGTTAAAATTTAGTATTTTGTGATAAAAACAAAATAAAGTTTAGAGAGGATTTTAAGTGCATGTATTGTATTTTGCTCAAATACCTCTGTATTTGTCTATTTTTGTGTTACTATAAAGGAATCTCTAAAGCTGAGTAATTTATAAAGGAAAGAGCTTTATTTTGACTTAGGTTCTTCTGCAGGCTATACAGGAAGTCTGGTGCTGCCATCAGCTTCTGGTGAGCACTTCAGGAAGCTTACAATCATGGTGGAAGGTGAAGGGGGAGCAGGCATATCACATGATGAGAGAGGGAGCAAGAGACAGAAGGCAGAGGTCCCAGACTCTTAAACAACTAGATCTCACATGAACTAACTAAGCAAGACTCACTTACCACCAAGGGGATGGCACTAAGTCATTCGTGAGGGATCTGCTCCCATAATCTAATACCTCCCACTAGAGGCCCCACCTCCAACATTGGGGGTCACATTTCAACCTGAGATTTGGAGGGACAAATATTCAAACTGTATCCACCTCCATTCATCTTATTTTCCCAAACTATATGCAGAAATTTAAATGGTATCTTCTATATGGTACCAAGAATATATGTAATATACAACTGAAATAATCACAGACATTTTCATGTGAAATTTTTGTAAAATTAATTGAAATAAAGTTAGCATATAAAATGCTAAATCTTCAGATAGTATCTGTATTACCCTGTTTTTACGCTGCTGATAAAGACATGCCTGAGACTGGAAAGAAAAAGAGGTTTAATTGGACTTAGAGTTCCACATGACTGCGGAGGCCTCAGAATCATGGCAGGAGGTGAAAGGCACTTCTTACATGGTGACGGCAAGAGAAAATGACAGAGAAGCAAAAGTGGAAACCTCTGATAAACCCATCAGATCTTGTGAGACTTATTCACTATTACGAGACTAGCACAGAAAATACTGGCCCCTATGATTCAGTTACCTCCCTCTGGGTTCCTCCCACAACATATGGGAATTCTGGGAGATACAATTCAAGTTGACACTTGGTGGGGACACAGCCAAACTATGTCAATATCAGAGTAATGTAAGTTCCTCAGAATGCTCCTTAATGCAAGGTAATCTCACGTTATAATTGCATATATCAGGCTAACATAATTAATGCTATGGAAGTCATATATAGCAATTCCTTCCAAGAATTTGGTTTATTTTTTGTTAAAGGTATATAATACAGTACAAGGTATCTGATCTTCCAACATTTTCTGATATACATGAAAAGTATACTGTCTTTGAGTTTCCTTTAAGAGATTGAATAATAAGAATGCAGTTGTAGACCAAATCACATTATGTGTTTATTATCAAACATAGTTCCTTGTTGGATTTTTTTTTTTTTGAGACAGAGTTTTGCTCTTGTTGCCTAGGCTGGAGTGCAACTTCCCACTCCTGGGTTCAAGTGATTCCCCTGCCTCAGCTTCCCAAGTAGCTGGGATTAACAGGTATGCACCACCATGCCCAGCTAATTTTGTATCTTTAGTAGAGATGGGGATTTTCCATGTTGGTCAGACTGGTCTCCGACTCCTGACCTCGGGTGATCCTCCCACCTCAGCTTCCCAAAGTGTTGGGATTACAGGCATGAGCCACTGCACCCAGCTTCCTTGTTGGATTCTTAATGTTACTTCTTTGTAGGTACTATCTCTGTTTTCTGTAGTCGCTTTTAGGATTTTCTTTTTCTATTTTCAGCAGTTTTACTATCCAGTGCCTAGGTATGGTTTTCTTTATATTTATTTTTCTTATTTGTCCCTAGGAGTTCTTGAATCTGTGACTTGTCTTCTATCAGGAAAATTCCAGGCAATTATCTCATCTCCTTTTTAATCTGTCCTGTTCTTTTTTTCTCTTCTCTGCTGTGACTCCAGTTACATGGATAATAGGGCATTTCACTATGTCTCATAAGTCTTCTATCCTTTTTCCCTCTCTGTGATTCATTGTGGATATTTTCTACTGACCTGTCTCTCATTTCACCAATCCTCTTTTCAGCTGTGGCTGCTCTACTACTAAATACGTCTTCATTTTGGTTTATTACTTAGTTTTAACTTTTTTATTTCATTCATTTTATAGTTTCTAGGTAGCTGCTGGATTTTTCATATTGTTTTCCATCTTTTAAAAAAAAAAAATAGCTATTTTAGGCCAGATGCAGTGGCTCACACCTGTAATCCCAGCACTTTGGGAGGCTGAGGCGGGAAGATTACTTGAGCCTGGCCAACATGATAAAACCCCGTCTCTACTAAAAATACAAAAATTAGCTGGGTGTGGTGGCATACGCCTGTATTCCCAGGTACTTGGGAGGCTGAGGCAGGTGAATTGCTTGAACCCAGGAGGCAGAGGTTGCAGTGAGACAAAATCATGCCACTGTACTGTGGCGTGGGTGACAGAGCAAGACTCTGTCTAAAAAAAAAAAAAAAAAGCTATTTTAAATTCTATCAGTTCCAATATCTGCATCTCTTGTAAATCCACTGCTTTTCTCATTTTTTTCCTCTTGGTTTTTGATCTTCTGGCATATTCTGTAATTTTTTATGGAATGCTGGAGATTGAAATATAAAATATATTGGAGATAATTTGAGGGTCTGAATGATATTTTTCCCCCAGAGAAGGTATATGATTCCCTACCAGCAACTTCTGTTTCTATCTTGTTGGATAGAACTATGTCATATGGCTATCTGTGGTCTCAAGGGAGGCCAAAAAATGTCAGTTTACTGGGCTCATAACTGCTCCATCAAAAAACAAAACACACACACACACACACACACACACACACACACAAATTTGTTTTGCTACAATCCAAATCTATAAAATGATTACAGATATAAGTAAAACTGAACTTTTGTGCAAAAAGAGACTAAAAAATGTTTCAAAATGTTCACAGACTTGAGTTTCTAAAACTGAAAAGCAGTTTTACATAAATTAAAACTGTTCATTTTTCTTTACTAAGAGCAACAAAGTAGTAGTAAAAACTTTGAAAATTAAATTGGTAATATAAACTCTTAAAATCTAGAGTAAAAAAGCAAAGAAAATCTGAAATTTCACCAATCAGAGGTAACTTCTATCAACATTTCAGTAGATGGTCTTATAATTTTATATATGTTAAGATTATAGTATGCACCCTATTTTGTGACTTAATTCTTTTGCTAAGTATCATATACACATTTCCATGTTAAAGTATATAATGAGTTAGTGTTTTACAGTTTAGAAATTATAATTTTCTTAATTTAACTCATAATGCCTTTTGACCTAGTATTCCACTGTAGCAGTAAGTATTTTGTGTCCGCTTGTTCTGTCCTCACACTTTTCTTGCCCAGGTTAATATATAATTATGTTATTGTTGATTAATACCTAAGGAATGTTTTATTTACTGGTCAGTGGGAGTAATGAACATATTAGGTAGGCTCTGACTCAGTAATAATGATTCTTGGTAGAATCTCATTAAAATCCTTTGGACTTGATATAGTACTATGATTTTAGTTGTAAACAAAATGATTATTTTTCTACTCTATTTTAGTAGTTTTTATTATCTTAAAACTAGAATAGATCCTAGACATTTCCTGAGAGAGAGCTGTGTTAGCATAAGATTTCTGTCATAAAATGTATACATATTAAAATAGTAAAACTGCTTTGAGATGCAAATTTTTGTAGTTGGCTTGCCTCCCTTGCTAGCCAAGTAATACATACATAGCACACAACAGAAAATATGATTTCAAAATTCTAGTTGAGTAATATTACAAATTACAGAACATGGACCTTCAAGATCACTGTTGAATAGTAGAGATTATAAATATTAAATGCAGGAATAATGAAAAATCTAGTTTATAAATTATATATGATTTTATAAATATTTATTTGTGCCTACATTTTTAGTGGCACATATATTTAGTGCCAGCTCCCCATAATTGCTATTAATTTTGCTACCACAGATGTGTTTGCTGCTTTAGACTTTAGCTTTCTTAGGCAGACTTTTGTTTTAAGATCCATCAGTATGTATTGCTCATCACTTACTGTTCATCTCACCCTAAGCTTTATAGCTGGTGGACCTCAGATTCATTATTGTATAAGTCCCCTTAAAATAGTGAGGGTGTTCCAGGTTAGGTTTCTGTTAAAGAATGTTAAAGGGATTGTTCTAAAGAAGAAATGTGACTACCAGATTATGAACTTTCCTACCTCTAATGAAATCACTCACATCATCAGCCCCTAGACATCACTCCCCAAAATCTCCACATGGCAATGTGGGAATTTGTCTTGTCAGCTGGGTGGAGGTAATCCAGTACTGATTCTTAACCAGTTTAGAATTGCTCATGATTAGTGCAGAATTGCTCATCACCAGTGGCAATGTAGAAATATCAATCTCTGGATTATATTGTTCCTAAGCCTTTGTTTCTTGAGAAGTTGATAGTTTGAATTCTTTTAAGCTTATACTACTTAATTTTTTTTTAATTCATCTATTAATGTCTCTTAAAGAAAGTACTCCTTTATTTTTAGTGTCTCATCTTTCCATCAAGACTTTTGGCCATATGTTATCTTTTGTTTATTGTCTTCCCAACTAGATTGTACGCTGCTTGTAAGCAGTGACTTACAACTTTGACATCTGTAGATTCCTACCCACTCCCACAGTGCCTTCTGAAACATAGTAGACATTCCATAAATCTTTATTGTTTGATCAAAGTAAGTAGAGACAAACTGAGTTTTATTGGATAAAACTTAGTCTTTAGTTATTTTAGAATTGTATGATTTCTCTGTCTTTTAATGATGCTGCTTCTGTCCTTAATGCTGGTTCATCTTTCCTGGAAAAAGCATCCTACATTTTATAGTTTGGTTTTATCTCAGAATTTCCTTAAATTTAGGTATTATCTTTCTTTTTAGCCTGTGATAATTAGACACATAAATATTTTTTGAACTGGGCATAAAATTCTTAAATTTGAATACCATGTTTGACATAAGCATTTGTTTCGTATCTTTCAGAACTTTGATCTATGATTTTGGTTATTAGGCATTTGACAAACAGTGTAGCCAAAGCCATGTGCTAGTGGTCAGTGGATAGTTCATTATTATGACTGTTTTAAAAGGCATATACCTTTAATATTTTGTCAGTAAAATAGACTACTCAGTTTGTAATTTTTTTTTTTTTTTTGTCATTATAGGGTAAAGTTCACCTTGAATTAAAACTGAATGAACTGATAACGGAGAATGGAACTGTATGCCAGCAGCTTGTTGTACAGTAAGCATATTTCTTTTACCAGAATCAACTAGAAATAATTCTCCATTTTGTAGTCTTTTCATCTTAACTCCTTATTTTAACTTCAGACACTTTTTTCAGAAATGAAATTCTGCTATGTCATTTCTTTTGTGAAGTTGATTTTCAATTTAATTTTCTCATATTTAGTCTCAGGTTATGGTGAGTCATTAATTTATTCAACTAACATTTATTGAATATGGGTTAAATGATATATATGGGCATTAAGGATAAGAGTGTCTAACTCTCTGGCATTGGAGAGTTGAAAAGGCTTCCCCGAGAAGATCCGCTAGAAATTGTCATACCACAGAGCAGAGCTTTAGAGACCTTGGAGCTAGAATACCCACCCAGAGAATACCACTATTGATTTATACCTACTTTGAATTCCTTTTTACCTCTTCTACCCTCAAGTCATTTTTTACCACCCAGACTCTAATCTCCTGACTGTTCTGGAAATCAAGCCCAATTCCCTACTCTTTTCCTCCCCTCCAAGCCCTTACTCTGTGTTATAAACAGACTGCCAGATATCCTTTACTTCTTATGGGTGTTTTCTCTGTTTTTGCATTAGTTGACATCTGAATATCCCATGAAGTACTGCGGTTCTGTCACAACCTTCTCAGTCAGAGGCTTTGTTTTTCTGTCATGTCCACATATCGTAAGGCCAGGGAGTAGAGTAGCTATTACTCTCTTGTTGCTGCTCCAGACTGTAACTTGTTGTAGTCAGTTGTGAACTCCAGCCTCTTTGAAGTATTCTATTTACTGCTATATATAATATTGTGTTAATTTTTTCTGACCTCTTTGAAAGATTGCATATGTATGACTCTTTATCTGTTAATATATCAGTATGTATTTTCTAAGAATAATGATATTGTCTTAAATAACTCCAGTAGTTACCAAATTCAGGAAGTTTAACATTGTTACAATACCTTTTAAAAATCTCTAGTTGTCTTCTAATATTTTAATCTGCAGTTATTACATTCCACTTTTGTTAACTGTCCCAGTGATGTCTGTTAAGGCGTTTGTTTTTTTTTTTCTCTAAGAAAGGATCCGTTCCAAGATTGTTTTATGTTTAGTTGACATGTCTCTTTAATCTCCTTTACCGTAATTTTCACTTTTCTTTGATTGTGTTAACATTTTAAAAGAATATAAGCCAGTTGTTTTTGTTTTTTTTTTAATATTTCTCAATTTGGGTTTACTTCCTAAGAACAGTTCAAGATCTGTTTACAACTTTTTCCCCACAGACCGACTCTGTAGACCACCTGAGAGCATATGGTGAAAGTGTCTGGATTAGGTTTTCCACTGCTCCCTCCCCTGCTTCAGTTTAATTATAATAGTCATTTGAAATACAGTTAGTTGGGTTGGTTTGGTTTGTTTGCATTCACTGTAAGGGTTTTTTTGGTGCCCTTTCCCCCAAATTTAAGTTTTTCCCCCATCCTTGTAGGCTTAATTTTATTTTTGAATAGAATATTTGCATGATTACAAAAGGCATTACTCAGAGATGTAGTTCAGTTCCCTCTCCTCACACCCAGCTCCAGGTAACCGTGATCTGATTTCTTTCCCTATGGTTTTTGCGTTTTCCAATGTGTTATTTGAACAAAAGTAAATGATATGTCTTTTTTGTGTCTCCTGTCTTTCACTTAGCAATAATGCTTTTGAGATTCACCTACATTGTATGTATATAATTTCCTTTTTGGTGTATTATTTTGTTTCTTGTCATAATTTGGTAGATACTGTTATCCTTATTTTGCAGATGACAAAACTGATACCCAGACTGGTTAAATAAGCCTAAGTTCACACAGGAAGTGGTGCAGCCTGAATTTGAACTCTGGCAGTTTGATTTTTTTCCCCCAACTTTTAAATTTGGAAAAAATTACAGATTTACAGAAAGTTGTAAGGATAGTACAGAGAGGTCCTATGTGCCCTCCACTCTCTTCCCTCAGTGGGTACATCTTGTGTGACTATAGCATAATACCAAAACCAGGAAATTTCCATTGGCAGAATGTATGTATATAGTTATATATCATTTTTTCATGTGTGTAGATTTGTGTAACTTCCACCATCAAGATACGAAACTCTTCTGTCACCGTAAAGATACCCTTCATACTATAGCTTTATAATCATAACCACTCCTCTCTTCTAACCCTTGGCAACCTCTAATCTGTCTTTATAGTTTTGTCATTTCAAGAATGTTATATGAATGGAATCTTATTATGTGACCTTTTGAGATTGGGTTTTTTTTTTTTTAACTCAGATATATCTGAATGACTGTAGTTTTTTGTAGATGGAATATAGTTAAATCACTTTTTTAAAAAAATATTCTTGCCAATCTCTGTCTTTTCTTTGGTGAGTTTTTTCCATTTATTTTTAATGTAATTATTTATATATTAGGCTTAAATCTGCTGTTTTTTGTTTGTTTCCTGTTTTCTGTTTTCTTTTTCCTTTGAGTTACTTGAACACTTTTTAGAATTCCATTTTGATTTATTTAAATTGTGTTTTTAAAAAATCTGTGGTCTATCTCCTTGTATAGTTTTTTTAGTGGCTGCTCTAGGTATTACATTATACATGCAGACCTATCATAATGTATTAATGTCAACGTTTAAACAGAATAAAGTGTATATACTTTTACTTTCTTTTAAATCCCTTTACCCTCCCATTTGTAATATATTTTATCTTAAATAGTTCATCTACATATATTTAGAACCACATCAAACATTGTTATAATTTTTGCTTCAACCATCTAGCACAATTGAAAAGAGTTAAGAGGAGAAGGAAAGTGTAAGTCTGTTGTCTTTACCCACATTTTTGCCCTTTCCATGTTGTTTTTTTCCCTTTCTGATGTTTCAAGATTCCTTCTGTGATCAGGTTTAGAGGGTTTTCTCTTAGCATTCTTTTAGA
Organism: Cebus imitator; assembly: GCF_001604975.1. Classification (NCBI taxonomy): domain Eukaryota; kingdom Metazoa; phylum Chordata; class Mammalia; order Primates; family Cebidae; genus Cebus; species Cebus imitator. The sequence goes on from NW_016107345.1 coordinate 2,930,819, forward strand.
GAAAGTCTCTTGGTGATACATTCTCTTGATTTTTCTGCATCTCAGAAGGTCTTGATTTCCTCTTTATTCATAAAAGATAATTATACTAGATACAGAATTCTGAGTGGACAGTTCTTTTCTTTCCACACTTGAAAAATGTACCACTTCTTTGTGTCCTTCATGGTTTCTGAGTGGCTGCTTTTCAGGTTGTTCCTTTGCCTTTAGATTTCTTTTCTTTCTTTCTTTCTTTCTTTTTTTTTTTTTTTTTTTTTTTNTTTTTGAGATGGAGTCTAGCTCTGTCACTGAGGGGCTGGAGTGCAGTGGGGTACAATCTCAGCTTACTACAACCTCTGCCTCCTGGGTTCAAGTGGTTATCATGCCTCAGCCTCCTAAGTAGCTGGAATTTCAGGCATGCGCCACCCCGCCCGGGTATTTTTTATATTTTTAGTAGAGACAAGGTTTTGCCATATTGGCCAGTCTGTTCTCGAACTCCTGGCCTGAAATGATCCTCCTGCCTTGGCCTCCCAAAGTCCTGGGATTATAGGTATGAGCCACTGTGCCCAGCCTACCTTTAGATTACTATGTGTTTTAGTTTGACTATGCTGTATCCTGGAATAGATTTCTTTTGGTTTATCTGGTTTAGGATTCGCTCAGCTTCTTGACTGTGTACATTTACATATTTTGCCGGATTTGGGGAGTTTTTCAGCCATTGTTTCTTCTATTCTTTATCACTTCTGCTATCGTGCTCTTCTCCTTTTGGAACTCCAGTGGCACAAATGTTAGGTCTTTTTCTTTTTTACAGTCTCGCAGGTTCCCCTGAGGCTCTGTCCTTTGCTTTTGCTCACAGTCTGTTTTCCCTCTGTTGTTCAGATTGGGTGATTTCTATTGTTACTTCTTCAAGTTCACTGATTCGTTCCCCTCTACATGTCCATGTGTTCTCATCATTTAGCTTCCACTATAAATGAACAAATGCAGTATTTGGTTTGGTTTTCTGTTCCTGCAATAGTCTGCTAAGGATAATGGCCTCTAGCTTCACCTATGTTCCTGCAAAGGATATGATCTCATTCTTTTGTATGGTTGCATAGTGTTCCATGGCATATATATCCTGCATTTTCTTATCCAGTCTGCCATTGATGGTCATTTAAGTTGATTCCATGTCTTTGCTATTTTGAATAATGCAATGAGCAATTATAAGTATGTTAGAAAAAAACAATAAACAAGAAAACCTTGGCAAAATAAAGTCTCACCAAAGGAAAAAAGTTATAAAGAAGAATCAAATATAAATTTTAGAATAAAAAAATGAAAAACAAAAAACTCAACAGATAGGCTAAACAGAATAATGAAGAGGACAGAGGAACAAATCAGTGAACTTAAAGAAGTAACAATAGAAATAGACACTAGGACCTACTAGGACCTACCAGAGGGTGGACAGTAGGAGGAGGGAGAGGATCAGGAAAAATAACTAATGAGTACTAGGCTTAATACCCTAGCGATGAAATAATCTGTACAAGAAACCCTTGTGACACAAGTTTACCTATATAACAGACCTGCACATGTACCCCTGAACTTAAAGGTAAAAAAAAAAAAAAAAAAAAAAAAAAAAAAAAATTGCTTAATGAATTATTTTTGTGATGGCTACTTTCAGATCCATGTCACATAATCACAACAATTATGTCAACATGGTGTTTGTGTCTTGTATTAGTCCATTCTGAAATACCTGAGACTAGGGAACTTGTAAAGAAAAGAGGTTTAATTTGCTCATGGTTCTGCAGGCTGTACAGGAAGCATGGCAACATCTGCTTCTGGGGAGGCCTCAGGAAGCTTCCAGTCATAGCAAAGGCAAAGGGGGAACAGGCGCCCTACATGGCAGGAGCAGGAACAGGAGAGAGAGTGGGGAAGTGCTACACACTTTTAAACAACCAGATCTCATGAGAACTCACTCACTGTCAGGAGGACAGTACAAGTGGTATGGTGCTAAACCATTCATGAGAAACCCACTCCTGTGATAAATTACCTCCCACCAGGCCCTCCCTCCAACATTGAGGATTACAGTTTGACATGAGATTGGTACAGAGACGTACATTCAAACTATATAACATCTGTTGATTATCTTTTCTCATTTAGATTGGGGTTTTTCTGGTTCTTGGTATTAGGATTTTTTAATTATATCCTGGACATTTTGGGTATTTTGTTATGAGACTGGATCTTATTTAAATCTTCTGTTGCAACCACCCTCCTCTTACTTGTGCTGATGGGAGAAGGGGAATGCATGTTCATTTGTTGTCAGGTGTGGGTAGAAGTTTATGTCCCTGACTCAGCCTCTGTTGACACTCCAGGGAAAACAGTGAAAAGGGTTCCTTTTCACTCACTGCTGATTGGGAGTTTAGTGTCCGAGCTGATCTACTCTAGCTGGGATGGGAAGGGGCGCCTCATTACTGCCTCCTAAGTGACCTCCACTGAATCGTGGTTGGGAAGGGTTAGTCACCCCTGGAAAGTGGTAAAATTCTTGGCAGTAGGACTGCCTCGTTGTTGCTGGGGGTCGGAGGGTGGTAGAAACTCAGCCTCCCCAGCCTCCCCTTGGCCTTTTTTGATGGGGGTGGGGGTGGAGCCATAGATTTATTCATGATGGTTTTTTTGGAGTAGGTGGATACTGTTGAAAAAAGGTTTCTATTTTGCTAGGCTGCCTATTTTCTGGTTCTTTTGTTAACTAGAACTGGCTTTTCTTAGGGCATTCTTTGTCTTTGCTCACTGGTGATTCCAGGTTGTTGACTTTACTAACATCAGTCTGCAATATGTAAAGTACAAAAGAAAGCCCAGGCAATTCCCTGCCATGTTTTTTCTCGGATCCCTAGGTCTTGAATTGGTTCACTGCCCTCTATTCACCTTTGGGTTTTCCTGCGTTTATTTTCTATATAATGTCCAGGGCTTTTAGCTGTTATTTACTCAAAGGAATAAGGAGGCATGCATCTATTTAATCTTGTCCTAAAACTGGAAACCAATCTTTTCATTTATGTGTGGTATTTTATAGTATAGAATTTGTTCATCCATTTATTAGTTGATAGATACTGGAATTGTTTTCAGTTTGGGGCATTATAAAGGAAGTAACTGTAAATGTTCATGAACAGGTCTTTATATGAACACATGCTGGGCTATATATTCTTCTTTCTCTTATAAGCGTTAATTTTTGTGGGTGCATAGAAGATGTATATATTTACGAGATATGTGAGATATTTTAATACAGGCAAACAGTGCATAATAATCACATCAGGATAAACATTGAATCACCTCAAGTATTTATCCTTTCTCTGTGTTAACAATCCAGTTATACTCTTTTAGTTACTTTTTATTTTATTTTATTCTATTTTTTTGAGACAGAGTCTCGCTCTGTCACCCAGGCTGGAGTGCACTGGCACAATCTCGGCTCACTGCAACCTCCGCCTCCCAAATTCAGGTGATTCTTCTGCCTCAGCCTCCCGAGTAGCTGGGATTACAGGCACCTGCCATCACGCCCAGCTGATTTTTGTATTTTTAGTAGAGGCGGTATTCACAGGTTGGCCAGGCTGGTCTTGAACTCCTGACCTCAGGTGATCCACCCACCTCGGCCTCCCAAAGTGCTGGGATTACAGGCATGAGCCACCATGCCCGGCCTTCTTTCAGTTATGTTTAAATGTGTAATAAAGTATTGTTGACTGTAGTCACCTTCTTATGCTTGTCAAATATGAGATCTAATCCATTCTATCTAACTATATTTTTGTACCCCCACTACCCATCCCAGCATCTGGAAAACATTGTTCTACTCTCTTGTATCATGAGTTCAGTTGTTTGAATTTTTAACTCCCACAGGGAGACCATACAAAGTTTGTTTTTCTGTGCCTGGCTTATTTCACTTTACGTAATGATCTCCAGTTCCATCCATATTATTGCAAATGACAGGATTCTTTTGTATGACTGAAGAGTACTCCATTGTGTATGTATGCTACATTTTCTTTATCAATTTGTCTGTTGATGGACACTTAGATTGCTTCCAAATCTTGACTATTGTGAATAGTGCTGCAGTAAACATGAGCGTGCAGATATCTCTTCAGTATACTGATTCCCTTTCTTTTGAGTATATATCTAGCAGTGGGATTGTTGGATCATATGGTAGCTCTATTTTTAGTTTTTTGAGGAACCTCTAAACTGTTCTCCATAGTGGTTTTATTAATTTACGTTCCCACTAACAGTGTACAGGGTTCCTTTTTCTCCATATCCTCACCAATATTTGTTATGTATGTCTTTTGGATAAAAGCCATTTTAACTGGAGAAAAATCGTAATTTTATTGTAGTTTTGATTTACATTTCTCTGATGATCAGTGATGTTGAGCACCTTTTCATAAACTTGTTTGCCATTTGTTTGTCTTCTTTTGAGAAATATCTATTTAGATCTTTTGCTGATTTTTTTAACCAGATTACTAGATTTTTTTTCCTGTGGAGTTTTTTGAGCTCCTTAACATATTCTGATTATTAATGCCTTGTCAGGTGGATAGTTAGCAAATATTTTCTCCCGTTCTGTGGATTGTTTCTTTACTTTGTTGATTGTTTCCTTTGTTGTGCAGAAGCTTTTTAACTTGGTGTGATCCTATTTGTCTGTTTTTGCTTTGGCTGCCTGTGCTTATGTGCTTGTGGCAACCATTATGCAAGAAATCTTTGTGTAGTCCAATATCCTGGAGAGTTTCCCAGTGTTTTCTTGTAGTAATTTAATAGTTTGTGGTCTTAGATTTAAGTCTTTAATCCATTTTTATTTGATTTTTTTTATATGGTAAGAGATATGAGTCTAGTTTTATTCTTCTGCATATGGATATCTGTTTTTCCCGGCATCATTTATTGAAGAAACTGTCCTTTTCCCAATGTATGTTCTTGGCACCTTTATTAAAAATGAGTTCACTGTAGATGTATGGATTTGTTTCTAGGTTGTCTATAATGTTCCAATGGTCTATGTGTCTTTTTTTTATGCTGGTATAAAACATATTGTTTTGGTTACTATAGCTCTGTAGTATACTTTGAAATTGGATAATGTGATTCCTCCAGTTTTGTTATTTTCACTCAGGATAGCTTTGGTTATTCTGGGTCTTTTGTGGTTTCATATGAATTTGGGGATTTTTTTTCTATTTCTGTGAAGAATGTCATTGGTATTTTGATAGGGATTACATTCAATCTGTAGATTGCTTTAGGTAGTGTGGACATTTTAATAACGTTGCTTCTTCCAATCCATGAACTTGGAATACCGTATATCTTTCCATTTTTGGGTGTTCTCTTCAATTTCCTGCACCTGTGTTTTACAGTTTTCATTGTCAATAACTTTCACTTCTTTGGTTAATTCTTAGTTGTTTTGTTTTGTTTGTAACCATTGCGTAAGCAGTATTACTTTCTTGATTTCTTTTTCAAATTGTTCACTCTGGGCATATAGAAATTCTACTGATTTTTGTTGTGTTAATTTTGTATCCTGCAACCTTACTAAAGTTGTTTATCAGTTGTAATGGTTTTTTAGTGGAGTCTTTAGGTTTTTCCAAATATAAGATTATATCATCTGCGAATAAGGATAATTTTACTTCTTTCTCTCCAGTTTGGATGCCCTTATTTCTATCTCTTGTCTGATTACTCTAACTAGGACTTGAATAACAATGGTGAAAGTAGGCATCTTTGTCATGTTCCAGATCTTAGAGAAAAGACTTTCAGTATTTCGCCATTCAGTATGATACTAGCTCTGGATCTGTAGTATATGGCTTTTATTGTGTTGAGGTATGATCTTTCTGTACCTATTTTTTGAGGTTTTTTTTTTTTATGGAGGACTGTTGAATTTTATCATTTTTTAGCATCAGTTGAGATGATCACATGGTTTTTGTTCTTCATTCTGTTGATATGATGTGTCCCATTGATTAATTTGCATATGTTGAACCATCCTTGCATCCCTGAGACAAATCCCACTTGGTCATGATGAATGATCTTCTTAATGTGTTGTTGAATTGGATTTGCTAATATTTTGAGGATTTTTGTATCAGTGTTCATCAGGGATATTGGCCCGTAGTTTTCTTTTTTTGGTATGTCTTTCTCTGATTTGGTATCAGGGTAATACTGACCTCATAGGATGAATTTGGAAGTATTACCTCCTCCTCTACTTTTCACACTAGCTGAGTAAATTGGTATTAGTTCTTCTTGAAATGTTTGGTAGAATTCAGCATTGAAGCCATCGGCTTTTCTTTGCTGGAAAACTTCTTATTGTGGCTTCAATCTCATTACTAGTTATTGGTCTGTTCAGGTTTTTAATTTTTTCGTGATTTAATCTTAACAGGTTATGTGTGTCTAGGAATTTATCCATTTCTTCTAGGGTTTTCCCATTTCTTCTTTTAAAGAGTTTCTCAAGCCTTTGCGGTCTATACTCACTGTCTTGTAGCAGCAAAGTTCCAGTGGTAACTTTATGGGGTTTATTGTTGATTTCTTACCCTTAACAGATATTATGAAGTTCATATTATTGTTTTTTAGTAATGCTAGAGGCAGGTTTCACATATGGCTTCCTTTATGCTTCTTACTGGACTTTGGCTTTGGGGGAGTAATGTACGGAAAGATTTATATCCTAGTAGTCACTGTTGTCTTCCAGACCTAGAAAGTCCCCACTGCAACATTTTTTTGAATGTTAGTGAGACCCCCATCCGTTGATCTTCATTGTGTTCCTGTTTTCACTTCTTTCTACGTCTTTTTCCATTATGTATCACTGTAGTCATTTTTTTGCAGGTTCTGTAAACTCCCTTGTTGTTTGCATCATTCTTATTTGTCTGGAAAAACTCTACCATGATTGAACATGACTTCTTCCTCTGTGTTAAGTCTGCATGTGAATATTGCGGGAGAAAATCACATAGGCTGATTTCATTTTAAATTCATCATCACAGGCCTCACATGGGCACTTATATCTGCCCCGGAACTTACTGTGCTTCTCTAATACAGCTATAAGATGCGCTGTCACCACAGCCTGGAAATTGATTACATCTTCCTGAATCCAAATCTGCAAACCTAATTTGCATCCATAATTTTGTCCTTATAGAAGAGGAGGTACTCCTTTTCTTGACATTGAATTCTTCTGAGCTCTGGATTCTATTTATTTCCTCTACATAAGAGCTTTGCTCCTTCAGTTATGCCTTCTTTTTCTTGTTTTGTCAGCTTAACTTCTCCCCTAGATGGTTCTCACCACACATAAATATGTTCAAGTATCTCTCATCCTAAAAGGCATGCCTCCCCAGTCCTTATTTCTGCCTACCCAAACCCCGGTCTTTTTATCATTCCCATCTCTCTGCTCTCCTTTGAAGGCAAACTTCTCAAGGGAAAAATAATGGTAGGAGTGTGCATGAGTGTGTGTGTGTGTGTGTGTGTGTGCGCGCGCGTGTGTGTGTGTATGTCTGTGCAATTCTCCAATCAGCACTCTTTCTGTGATGTGGAAAATGCTTTGTATCTTCACTGTTCAGTAGCCACTAGCCATGTGTGGATAATGAAAACTTGAAATACAGCTAATATAAAGAGCTGAAGTTTTAATTTTGTATTACATATCAATAACCACATGTGGCTAATGACTACAGCATTAGTACAACTTCAGTAAAAGAACCTGGACTCCTTTTTAGCAGTAGCTTATTTTAGGATTTGGGCAGGAAAAATACGATCCTGGAGTATCGTGTGGGCTCAAGTAAGAAAGTGCTCAAAAATAATAGGGATATGTAAAAAGGACATTGAAGCCAACATAAAGGGACTTCAAATGACCAAATCTGGAAAAATTTGAGTTTCAGAATAAATAATAATAGTGGGTTAAAACTTATAGAACAAATATTCACATGCCAATACTGATACAAACAAACAATACTTGGTAGGGAGAAAGGACTGCTTTTTCCTAAAGTAGAATTCTAATTAATGAATGTAGGAGGAATGATGGAAATGAAAATCAGCATTGGCAAAATCACTATAATAAGTGGGTGAGAGCACAATTCAACAAATCATCTGTGGATGCTAAGTAAGTGAGCATAAGTATGATGACAAACAGCATTTTTACATAGTCTCAGATAATCTTCCCACAAGATATCTGATATATGCCAACTTAATTGAGTGATCAAAGTTAATATCAACAGTAATGAGACATCCAGTACCTCCCGATAGGATGCATTGAGGAGGACACTAAGATACATAACCTCAACCTAATCATGAGTAAACATCATACAAACTCAGATTAAGGAGTACACTGCAAAATAACTGGCCAGTACTGGCAAGATCATGGAGCAAAGAAGGAAAACTTAATGAAATGTCTCAGGATGGAGAGGAATAAGAAGACATGACAACTGAATGCAGTATGGGATCCCATATTGTGTCCTAGATCAAAAAAGGTCATTGATGAAATTTAAGTAAGGGCTACAGATTTCAGTAATTCTGCTATGGTAATACAAAACGTTAACATTGGTTGATGAGTATACCAAAACTCTATTTTAACAGCTTTTTTTAAATACCTGAAATTATTTCAAAATAGCAGGGGTTTTTTTAGTTGCCTATACCTTGTGCATTCAACCCAGGTCTGTTTTCTGAGTTTCAAATTAATATGTCTATTTTAATGTATCCCATTGCAAACTTAACACATTTAAAATTGAAGTATTGATTCTCATTTGATTCTCATGTCTATCCAACTTCTCCCCCAAAGTCTTAGCAAATGTTTAATTCCACTCAGTGTGTTTTTCATTTCTAGACTTTTCCATTTTTATTGTCTTCTATGTCGGTATGGAACATACGGACTTTTAAATGTCTTTGACTACTAATTCTATCTTTTTGGTAATTTCTGATTCTGCTTCTATTGATTTTTCTTTTCATTATAGATCATAATTTCTTGGTTCCTTGCATCCCTGGTTATTTTTTGTTGCGTGCCAGACATTGTGAAGTCGCTGGATATTTTCATATTTCTATGAATATACTTGAGCTTTGTTCAGGAATTGGTTAAGTTACTTACAGTTTGATCCTTTTGTGGTTTGCTTTTAACTTTTGTTAAACAGACAAGCACAGCCTTTACTGGGGGGCTTATATTTTCCTACTATTAAGGCAATACCCATGAATTACCAGGATTTCTACTGTGGCTAATGGTACCTCTTGCTAGCCATATGTGGGCTTTAGGAACTATTCCCTCTATTCTTTTCAAATGGTTCTTTCCCTAGCCTCAGATAATTTCCACACACAACACACACACACACACACACACACACACGTACGTACGTACGTACGTATCAGCACTCAGCTGAAAACTTGGTGGGGATTCTTGTAGCTCTCTGGAGGTTTTTCTTTCTCTGTGTAACTTTATTCCCTTCAGTACTCTGCCCTGGAACTCTAGTCACTTTGACCTCCCCCTCCTGACAGCTTTGTCTCCTCTTCTCAGAGACAACATTTAGCTGTATGCTGGGGCAGTTTGGAGGGCTCACCTGTCCTTCGCTGCTGATTTTGTCCAACTTTTTAGTCATTTTGGGTGGAGAGTAAATCTAGTTCCTGTTACTCCATCTTACCTGGATGTAGATTTTCTTTTAGTTTTAAAATTTTCTTTTAGTTTTAAAAAAAATCTAAGGAAAATAATCAGATCAGTCTTATTATAAACTATAATATTTATTTACCTTTGTAATTTTTAGATACTGTATTAATGTAAGTACTTTATATGTCACATATAAATAAAATATTAAATTCTGTATATTGAGGTTATTTTCAACATTTGTTTTCTGCCCATCCATGATTTATGTATGAAATTGCTTGACTTACAGATTAGAAGAACAGTGCTGTCCTAGGTAATTAGAAAAATAATATTTCCAAATATAGTGATGAATAACCTATATTTATTAATATTACTTAAGTTTGGCAGAAAACCCAATTTTTAACTGTTTTATACTTAAAAATTAAGAGTGCTGATGATTTCTATAGGTGATACTTTTGGTTTATGGGCATCCTTGTTTTGGTTTGTGGGTATTCTAATCCTTTCATAAATTTTTGTATACTTATAGGTCAGTACTGCATTTTTTTTGTTTTTTTAATACCTCATAAAATAGAAAATTGGATTTCTTAAGGTTTCTCATAATTGGTGTTTATATGAGACAAATATGGTATTACAAGGAGAGTAATACTGTATTTGGGGGCACAGTGGAAATGTAGAAGGGCACTGGACTTTAGTAACGGAATGAAAAGGTAGAAATTGAGTCTTAGCCAGCTTCTTACAAGTTGTACTACTCTTTGAGCCTGACATTGTAACTTTGTCACATAACCTCCTTGATCCTTACTTCTTTTAAATGACATTAATACTCTTCTCAAAGGCAGTTGTGAGAATTAGGTGCATTTTGTGAAAGTGCATAGTAAACTGCAAATCCTTTATAAAAATCAGATAACATTTTGAGGTTTAGCCTGAGAAATATAAGTTTTAAACAGTATTATACAGCGGGAACATCTGACTGAATCTGAACCCAATATTAAAAACCAGAATTATTATCTTGGCTTCTATTTTCTTTGGTTAGTTTCAAAAATTTTTGAATTTATTTTTTCATGCCCAGCTTAGTAGAAGTGAGTCATATTATCATTTCTCTCTTTACTCGGCAGTATACCAATAGCACTTCACCCACATATGTGACCTGTGGGTTGTGGAGAGAAATAAGGATGTTACTCAACAGCTCGCATCTTTCAACAAAAAATACTTTTCAACAACACTCATGAGTTTCTCTTAGTCATTAGACAATGCAGACCCTTAAACATTAAGCTAGACTCATAAACTCAGTAATATTTAGTGAGAAAATTGGAGAAACAAATTGTTAAAGTTAAATTCTGTGTTCTCTGTAAATACCAACAACTGTGAGCCATGGAGTACAATAGATGACCTTGGTTTTTATGGTCTAAAACATTTTCTACAGAATGGTGCAGAAGCTGTTACTGGAATTGGAATAAAAGGCTACAGAATTGTGTGACGCTTGCTGTATATTTATGAATCAGATTTTTTTAAGTGGAAGCCACAGTTGTTTCCTTGTTTGTCATTCATGCTTTAGCAGAGGATATGATGCCATAGAGCTGGCTTGGTTTGTAGCTTCTCATTTAGGGTTTGCACCGCTTTCTTTTCCTTTTTAGAGGCCACAGCAGTTTTGATGTCTTATCAAACCACAAAATGTACCTTGTTGGGTATTTAGCAGAGGAAATGTGTTGACTGTTACACATCCCTTATCTACAATGCTTGAGACTAGAAATGTTTTGAAGTTCTTATTCTTTTTCTTTTTTGCTGGTCTAGATTTTGAAATATTTGATTTTGCATTATGTATATTTGCCCATTAAGCGTCCCAAATCCCAAAACCCCAAATTTGAAATGCTCCAATGAGCATTTTCTTTGAGCATCATGTTAGTACTCAGAAAGTTTTGAATTTTGGAGGAGTTTGGATTTTTGAATTTGGAATGCTCAGCATGTATTTGATAGTTTCAGTAATGATTGTGACATTCCTGTTTAGTTCAATTTTGAAAATATAGCATAAATTTTAAAATGCATACCTACATATGTATGGGGTAGCTAATGTATAGCCATGCAACTGCAGACACGTGGAAAACAATCCTTAACCCTTTGAATTTATTAGTTTGTGTTTAAAGATAATGTTTTATCTTGTTTAACTAGAATCTAATATGTTAAATCTCTTTTATTCTACTTTAGCATCAAGGCATGCCATGGGTTGCCTCTCATAAATGGCCAAAGCTGTGACCCTTATGCAACAGTTTCTCTAGTGGGCCCTTCTAGGTAATGTTTATTGAATTATTATTAGGTTTTCAAGTTTTAAAGTTTGATTTAAAATTTTTAAAAGTAAGGTTCTATGAGCAATTGATAGCTTTTTATAACACAAAGAAATAAATGCTTTGAAAGAAAATTTTTAGTAAGTTCTGTTATACACTTATCAATAACAAAGGCTTCTTTTTACAGACAAAAATTGGCACTGTTTCAAATCTGCCATACTCTTAGGTTATAGGGAACAACCTTAGTTTTATACTATTACAGTGTAGTATTTTAAAACATAAACTTGACTTCATGCGTCAGCATTCCCACTTTTAAGTATCCTGAATTTTATGATGTAAAATCCCATTTTAATGAATGCCGGTTCAGATTAACAAGACAGTTTCTATATTTTTATCTGGAAGGCAGCTCCAGCTTGCCTTTTCTACTCATGAGATCTGTCCTTTACAGAGAGAATTCCAACTGTAGAAAAACTGCTGAAGTGCTAGAGCATGACAAAGTATACCATATCATTGATTTAAATGATTTATGATAATTTGTGAAAAAACCTATAGCATTTTGTAATATTGTGTGTTATATGACTTCATTATGGTTTCTTTAAGGAACAGACAAACCTGAAATATGTCTACAATTTGAAGGTTTAGAATCAGGAAACAAGAGGCACAGTATTCTCCCTATACACACATACATGCATACATACACACCCTTTTCCCCGTCTCCAGAATCTCTAGTTATTCTTAATTTGTACTAAATCACTACTAAATCACTTCAAAAAATGTATTTATGTATGTATGTATGTATGTATGTATGTAAAGTACCTAGTACCATGCCTGGTATTTATCAGGTGTTCAAACAATGGTATCCTGTTTAGCAGATATTCAATCTTATGACATTAAATGCTACTAAAGAGATTTATTTTTGCATGTTAAACATGTTCAATCTAGTAGAGCTATTTTTTGTTTTTTTAATAATCTGTACCTGACAAATTCTTTAGTTTGTTTGGTAACGTACAGTTAGAAACAGTTTGGCATATGAATTTATGTTTTAAAAAGTTATTGTTGGTTTTGCTATCCTACTGTAGTTGTGTAACATGCTAACACTGAGGGTGGCTGGGTAAAGACACAAGATTTCCCTGTACATTTTTTGTGACCTCTGAATCTATAATTAAATTAAAATTAAAAGGCTTTTTAAAAAGTCTATATGTTACCTGAAGCCCAAGAAGTAAGCTAAGAATGTTTTTCAAGTTCCTCGGGTATTTTTCAACATAGATGAAGGTACTCTAAATCTTATTGTTTTCCTTCTATTTATTCTGAGTTGCTTACAGAATAGAATATGTTTTTAAAACTCCTCCAAAAGATTGGCAATCTAGTATGTGTAAGATGCATAAAGCTTATATATCCTTTGATTTGAGTTTGTAAAGACACTTAATTTTTTCCAAGTAATATTTAAAACTGAATCTTCCTGAGTCACTTTAACTTTTAAATGGAGGTCAGACTCCCTGGTTGGAAATAGCATGTTTTATAATTGTGTACTGTTAAGTTCTACAAGGTAAAACTCTACCACATTGGAACAGGAATGACCAAAAGAAGACAAAAGTAAAGAAGAAAACAAGCAATCCACAGTTTAATGAAATCTTTTATTTTGAGGTAATTTTTTGTTTTATGTAAATATTAACATTAAATATGTAATATTTAATGCTAGTTGATTTCTTTTTCAAACTCTCGTCATAGTAATCATTTTCTCAATTAACACAGATAAGCATTTCTCTCCTGAAAGCAGTAGAACCATGGTGTGATGCAGCGGAGTCCCAATATATAAAATGAATAAAGGCAAAGCTCTAATTTCGGACAGGAAGGGTCAGGGCCATACCCACTCCCCAGTCATCCTCACTATCATGTTCTCCTTTGCACTCTCCCTTACCCTATCCAGTCCCCTCCCTGACACATAGTGGCCACAGGACTCTTCTGCAGGGTACCCTTTGAAAATCACTGGTGATGTAAGTGTAATTATTACTCAATAAACCTCAGTTCCAGTCCAGTTGACACTGAAAGAGTCACTAAAAGTGACTGAAGTTTCTTATCTTTAAAAGAATAATTGGAAGGGAAAACAGCAGCACTACCTAACTCATAGCGTTTTTGTAAGACCCAAAGCACGTGAGAATCCTTTGAGACTATAAAATACTAGATGAGTAGAGCCTTATTATTACTTTTTTTTTTTTAACCTAATTCATTCTATGGACACCTGCTTATCTTCATAGAGAGCTTTAGCTGCTTTGAAATTGTCCTGTGTACAGTGCTTTAGAGTGCTTTCCTTTGGAGAATTTGTTAAATCCTTATTCATATTAATTGCAAACTATAGGAAAAAAATGAAAGTCTCTAAAAGATCATATTCTAATAAAGCGTGTTGCAGTTTATATCAATGTGTAGGAAAGGTTTGAAAAAAGGAGTTACGTTTTGTGCTTTTTCTTCTGTGTGTGTATTTTCCTTGGTGTTTCAAAGTGAAGAGAGTGAGGGTACCTCTAGTCATGCCTGATTACTGTACTTTATTAAAGGAACACAGACTGAAGAAAATGCCAACAGTGAAGTAGGAAGAATTGTGGAGGTGGAAGCAAGGGAAAAAAATAAAAAAAAAATAGCAATATGAGACTTTTCCATTTCCTGACTAAGGACTTGGTGCAGTTGTTCTACATTTATTAATAGTGGTTGCATGTAACCTGGAGATAAGAAGGCAGCAACGTAAAGGGCTGCTGACTAAAGGCACTCACACTCCACATTAGGCCATATATTTTAAACCTCAGCTGGATGGAATCTACTGTGTTTCGTGGATCCTTACAGTCAGCTGATGGCCCTTTGAAAGTAAAAGGCCTGACCTGCCTCCTGTAGCAGGAGTACTTGTTAGGCCTTGCAGCATTGGTTATAAAAAATAGATAAGTTTCTATTTTGTTTTGTTGGTTATAAAAATAGATAAGTTTCCATCTCCTTTATCTAAAGCAAGGAACATAAAGCAGACACATGTATGCATATACACAACAGTAAAATGGAGTAGATATTGGGGAGGTCAGATGTACTCTGCTCCATTAAAGGCTTGAAGAAAGATTGGATTTTCTAAGTTTGAGGAAAGACTGTTAGAGATGGTGAACATTTTGAGCAGAGGCACAGAGACAGAAAAGCAGAAAATTATGTCCAGAGTACAGTGAGTACTGATTTTATTGGGCTTGTGTAAGGAAATAATGGAAACTAAGATTAGAAAGGTAGAGCAGGACCAGCTGATAAAAGGCCTTGAGTGCCTAGCTGTGGTGCCAAAGTGAATGATTTTGAGCCTAGAAGTTATGAGAAAGAACAAAGATGGGGAGACTGTTGTACTTTAGGTGTAAGAAAAAAGAGAAGGAGGATAGGGTGTTTTTCAAAAGAGCGCTATGGAAGTAGAGAGGAAGGGGCAGATGAAAAAGATAGTGCAAAGGGCAAGATAACAAATTGATTATAGAAAAAAGAGGAAGGAGTTGAATGCTGCCCCCAAGGTCCTAAATCTGGAAAAATAGAAAAGTTAAGAGGGAAGAAAAATAAAAGTGGTTTAGTTTGGGACATAATTAGCTTGAGGGCTGACGTTTTAAATCCTCCAGTAGGGAGTTCATGACTGAAACTTCAGATGAGTGATAGTTACTGACCAACACTCACGGTTTGTTTATAAATGCGTCAAGAAAGCTGAGAGAAGAGAGATACACAATAAAGGAGAAAAGTGAAGAAACTAATTTCTGCTACTTAAGTATTCAACTTTGAGCATGTCATTTAATTTCTGTACTTCAGCTTCCTCATTTTGAAGATGAGGATAATAAGTCTAGCCCTGCCTGCCTCTGTGCAGCGTTCTGATGAACAAAGGAGATAATGGATGTGAAAGCACTTTGTAGACTGTACAGCACTATGCAGCTCCAAGTTGTTTTTAGAGCAAAATAAAACATAAAATTTGAAGAATAGTGTATTTGTAGATTCTGAGAAAGAAACAAAGAGAGCAGCAGAAGGTTGCCAAGGTAGTGCTCAGGTAAACTCTAAAGTGTGTTTCTTGGAAAAGAGGTACAGTTGTATGATCACTAAATTAAATGGAAGATCAAGGGAGGTAAGAACTAAGAATTTATCATCAGATTGGATAATGGAGAGAGCGATTTTAGGAGAGTGATCTGTGAGGAAGCCAAGATTATAAGGAGTTACTATAGTGGTGGGTGGTGAGGAAGTACAAGCTGTAAGGGTGGATTACGGTTTTCAGATGTTTGTCTGAGAAAGGAAAGAGATAGGAAGACCATAATTTAAGGGGAGAATTTTTCTTAGACTTGAGTGAGATGAACAAGCTGGTATAGAAAGCTGTAATTAAAATAGATCAAATAATGCTTACTGAATGCTTATTGCATACTCTGTGTGGGTGTCTAGTCTTAGAGGAAAATCATCTCATTCTCTTGTTGAGAAGAGGATGAGAAAAACTCATCAAGCAGAGAACCCTGTGTGGGAGTAGACAAGTTCAGGTGAACGGTCATTGGGGAAGTTCCTGCCGATGGCCTTGATACTTTCAGCAAAAATGTGAGAAGGAAGTGCAAGGTAGGATTGGTGGCTTGAGAAATGTGGGAGAGTCTTTAAAAACTCCTGAGTCACCAACGGACTACCTATGAGCCAGAGAATCTAATGTTACATTGATATATTGGTTTTATTTTATTCTATTGATAAAATAGAGAGTCTCACTTTGTTGCTCAGGCTGGTCTTGAACTCCTGGCTTCAAGCAGTCCTCCCCTGCCTCGGCCTCCCAAAGTGCTGGGATTACAGGCATAAGCCACTGTACCTGGCCATTGCCATATATTGAGTTGATAGGAATGGCATGGAGACAAAGATTCCTGATTTTTCTTAGGCCACCTTATTCTTACTTTTCTGCTACTTCCATAGTTGCTTTTATATTCAGCTACTGAGTCAAATATTACTTGGGCATTTTCCTCTGCTTTTATTCACAATTGAATATTTTGGAGATTATCATTTTTAAGTTGTAGGAGAAATGTATTAAAAAAAAATTTTTTTTTACTAAAATATTTTGTTTACAGGTAACCAGGTCCAGTAGTTACACCAGAAAGTCCCAGTTCCAGGTAGAAGAGGAGGACATTGAAAAGCTAGAAATCAGGTATGTGCCTTGGGGTTTTACAGAATTGCTTTTTTGTGTACCAAAAGAAAATCCTAAATTCAACTGAAAAAGGTAAACTGGCTTTAATAGAATTCTCTATAACAAGTTGGTTGATGAAACTTACAGGAATACAGTATGCATCTAATTTAAATCCAGATTATCTTTCCAAAATCCGATTTGTTTGCAGAAATATTCAAGTTGTATTTATTTTATAAACAAAGATGATCTAATTTTCATCTGTTTTATTGTATTTTTAATTTTTCCCAAATTTAGTTGTTCCTTAAATTTCTGGATTGTAGTGTAATGGATGGAAAGGAAGTTATATCTCAGCCAATTTAGAAATAATTTTTTATTCTTCTTAACATATCTGCTGTCTAACAGAAATTTCAGTGAGGTAAGAAGGTTATTCAACAGGTGCATGTGTTTGAAGTTTGTGCTATTTCCTAGGTCTTAAATATCTATATTCTTTGGGAAGGAAAAATCTTATAAATGCATGTGTAGGTGTGATGTTAACCGTGTGTTCATCTAGATGATATATTAATCATGTGTTTGGAGTGATCAGGTAATGTATTTTTCTGATTTTTCTCTCTATATATATAAATTGGTTATAATCTAGAGAGAAACCGTAGTCTTGGGTTGGTTTCTTTTCTCAGATTCAGTGAAGTAGCTCTGTAGTCCTTATTGCTATAGGTTAAAATAAAGCCTCAACTTTTAAACTAAGACACTTTTAAGTCCTTTTAGACTATCTAAAATTACTTTTTGTGCTTTTTAAAATAAAAGCTACTGTAGTATTTTGCTTCTCTAGTCTGGATAGTAAGGTATGTCTATAGTGTTGCTAACATCTTTTACTTTTAAGCATGTAAAATTAATGCTGTAATACAAATCAAAGTAATTTAAAGCTGTTTTGTGGTGTGCACTCTCTTAAACATTGTTTGCAAAACATAAAGTCACTTTTCAATTTTTAGGATTGACTTATGGAACAATGGAAACCTGGTCCAAGATGTTTTCCTAGGTGAGATCAAGGTTCCTGTGAATGTATTAAGAACTGATTCCTCTCATCAAGCCTGGTAAGAGTTGAGCATTTTAGTGAACTCCATAGTTTAATTCTCTTTAATATATTGTATACGCAAATAAATGCTTACTCTGAACATGTTTTAAATTTGCTATGGAATAGCCAAATGTCATTAATATTGATATGTTCATTAATTCATTGTTGAAGAAATATAAGTATATTGTAAGCTTTATGACTTCACCTGTGGTACTGAGATAAAAGAACTGAATCATCTAGGAATATTTTTCTGCTTACAAAGTGAAGACTTAACTCTTAAGGAGAAAATGGGAAACATTTAAAACATTACATAAGAGTTGTTCATGTAAGAAAATGCTTTGTCACAAATCAGTATCTGCATTTCAGAAGTTTTATTAGTGGTCATCGTAACTGTGGATATTTGAAAGCAAAGGATGTTATTTAGGGAACTGAGTTATTTATGGGAACTAACCACTGTTTTTCCTTCACCGCACCCCATTGAAATGCACTGTAGATGGCCCTGATGTTACTTTTTGAATGTCTAAGGTCTAATTTTGTTGAGCTGGCACTTTTTACGGCTCTTGGTGTTCAATAATAACTACGATATTATTTTACTCTTTAATGACTAACAAAACTTTAAACTGATGTTAAATTAATGTTCAGACATTAAATTGAGCTAGTTTCCTTAGCAGAATCACTATGAAACTATTGTTTTTTTCTGTCTATAGTGCTTAAAAGCGTGTGTATCCTTTCAGTAGGTTGTCCAGTATCTCTCTCGGTAGATTTGGGTTTCAACTGGATATAAATGAACATGCCTTTCTCATTTGCCTTTTAAGGAGCACTTTCTGGAACTCAGTTTCTGCTGCCTGAAGAGGAGTGTTTAGGTGTTTCTTACGGGTATCAGTTTCATTCGTCCCTAAAAGAGCCTGCCTCTTCTGATTGGCCATCAGACATCTTCATTTTGGAGTCTTGTCCTGGAGCAGTTATCACTTGTAGACTGATTTGGAGACTCAATATTTATTTTATTTTTGCCTCTTCCTAAGGCAGACCTAAGATTTATGGTCTTTATGTTGGTATTTTGTGTATTATAGTTTGTAAAATGCATCCACAGAGGGGGGAAAAAATCAAACATAGTCACTATGAACCATTGGCGAAAATTCGGGACCTGTCATCCTCCCCCTACACCATGTCTTCCTCCTTCTGTACAGTAGCCTACATTTTAAAATCAAAATTTCTGAGCTCAGTTTGTCAAGTTTTTAAAATTATATTCCAGACCACTCAGTACAGAAAAGAAAAATGAGCTGTTGTCCCTCCAGGCCCCTCAAAATGATCTTGAAATGTGCCACATAATCTGTTTTTTAAGTAAGACTGTCTCCAGAGATGCTTTCCAAATTTGGCAAAACTTCGTGCAGCTTCCTTGGCAGTATGTAAGAACATTAACAAACTAATTGTATTTCTGTAGCTATTTTTGGCCCATGATATTTTAAAGTAACCTTCCAGAAGTATAAATGCTAAAATTTATATAGCATGAACTAGAAACATCTGGTAATTCATATATACTTCCATAGTTGTAAGGAAACATAAAAATGTGAATGCCATTTCTTTTAAACTGGAAATAAAACGCTTAACCTCTTCCATCAATTGTAGAACCATAGCATCCCCTTGTGGGATTGTTAATAACTGCATGAAAACTCAAGATATATTCACCCTCAGGATTTCAGGCAAATTCTTTCTAATCTTGATGTTAAAGAAAGAGTTAGAGTAATCATCAGTAGTTTAATTCTGTTGTTTGAAAAGTCTCAAAATAGATATAAATGTCTTTTCAGTTGTAATTTTTACATTTGAAGGTAAGATTCAAATAATAGATAAAGTTACTGGGTTTTTACATTTGAAGGTAGGATTCAAATAAT
This sequence comes from Cebus imitator, assembly GCF_001604975.1. NCBI lineage: Eukaryota > Metazoa > Chordata > Mammalia > Primates > Cebidae > Cebus > Cebus imitator. The sequence goes on from NW_016107345.1 coordinate 2,950,671, forward strand.
AGATAAAGTTACTGGGTTTTCTTTTTTATACATGATTTTAGACTAGATTAATATTTGATATGATTTGACTTTCTAGTTTGTTAATTTTGACACCTTTTGTTATAAAACTTTTTTTTTGGTCTAATGTTTTTAACGTATCTTCTTAATTTTTGAATTTAGAAAGTGTAACAAGTCTCCTGTCTTCAGAAAAAAATCCATTGATAATGGTTTTCTTGATGGAACCAGAAAAATGATCAAATATTAATATAACTGCCTCTTTATTCTCTTACTTATGTAGCATTATGTACAAATAATTGTGCTTCGGGTTTGTCTACCTCAGTTTTAATTACACTGATCTTATGGTTAGCATTTTTTAAATGCTGATTTTTTTCTGTTAGGGGACTGTCCAAAGAGCTTACTCTTGAGAGCATGAAGATTGCTTTTATGCCTAATTGTGAATGAAAAATTCATGTGTAGAGCAACCGAGTGCTACTTTCCGTTAATAATTTCCCTTTATCTCCTGTTTCTTATTCTTTAAAACTATTTCATTCCAAAAGTGACAAACATATATATATATTTGAGTTTTTTGTCTTGTTTTCGCTTAGAAATTCCAGATGTTTCTGAACTATTTAACAAATCTTGAGCCTTTTCTCTTTAGCTCCAATTCATACAGGATTATTTAATTCACAAGGATCCTTCAGGTAGTTTATTAAATTGAGCCTTTCTAATAATACTTTAATCACATTTATATAGTTAGGCAAGTAACTATAGATAGTTATTATGCATATATTTAAGTGGTAATAGTTATATACCATATATATAAATGTTACATGTGTAACATTTACATGGTGTTTACCGTGTGCCAGGCACTATTCTAAGTGCTTTACTTATAAAACCTCTTTAGGGTTGTTGTAGGGTTTTAATGTGCTAAGATACTATTAATACTCCTTATTTGACAAATGAGGGAACAGGCACAGAGAAATTGAGCAACTCGTCCAAGATCAGACAGCTGGAATTTGAACCAAACTGTCTGACCGCAAAGTTTGTTTTCTTAACCAATGTACTATAAGTTTGAACTTCGGCATATTTTTTATATATTTAAAACTCAAAAACATTCTCTGTTTTAAGCCATTAGCAAAGGTTTGAATGCCCCTTGCTTATACAATATTATTTAAAAGAGAATTGGAAAGGTCCCTACTCATTTAAAAAATGATCTTTTCAAGGATGGGCAAAACAACATGTTGTGAAATTTTGTATTTTTTTTTTTCGAGTAGACATAGATGAGATACTTTGTTTATGGGGATTTCTTATCCTGCAAAGAAAATCCAAGGAAACAAGTTTAGAAAGTATGGCAGGAGTGAACCCTTCTGGAGTTTTTAAGCATCCAAAAACAATGTATACATAAAAATGAGGAATTGGCATAGCATTGCCCTAATTTCTCTACATAGAACAATACTATGTTAAGACTGTAGGCCCAATATTTTTTAGTTTTATGAGAGAGTAAAGAGGGATGGTATATCCCTTCCCTAGTTATTTGGAGCTAAAGGAAATAAAAGTTATGCTCTAAGCAAAATTTCTATAGAACAAACCAAAACAGAGTTTGTTTTGACTGTAAAGTGTGGAGACCTGTTTAAGATGGATCGAGATGGTCCCAGAGAGGCAGAACCAGTTGTAACTGAATAAGTAACACAAGTAATGTTACTCTACTGTGCATGGAAAATACCAGTTCAATAGAAGGAAAAGATTCATCTAGAGTAATAAAAAAGGATTCCAAAGAGGTAAGCATGGTACTGCCTCTTAAAGCACAACTGAGGGGGAAGGGGATTCTGGTCCAGAAGAATGACTATTTCCGTGGCAAGACTATTGTCTCAGCTGAGAGATTCTTAAGGCTGCATAAAACCCCTTGTCATACCTCTGTACTCACCACAACACCTTTTGATAATTTACCTTTCCAAATAATCTGCCACCAGGTAAAAAACTACAGCAAAAGATATAGATGAAAACATTATGGTAAATGGTGATAATTGTTGTAACCAAATGATGAGCACATGGGAGTGGCAGTAAGAAAGGGTGTTCATTATTATTATTATCACTCTTCTCCCTACTTTTGTAAGTGAGCATTTCCATAATAAAATGCACTGGTCACTTAAAACTGCAGATACTTATACCACTTGACTATATTTCTTTTCATAAATGTAATAATTAGCTTGCTTTTAAGTATATCAGACTCTGCACTCAGTCATTGCATTCAGGTGCACCTTATTTTTTTGGGTCGCCCAAGCTGGAGTGCAGTGGCATTGTCTTGGCTCAGTGCAACCTCCGCCTCCTGGGTTCAGACAGTTCTCCTGCCTCAGCCTCCCTTGTACTGGGATTACAGGCACCCGTCATTGTGACTGGCTAATTGTTGTATTTTTGTAGAGACAGGGTTTCACCCTGTTGGCCAGGCCGGTCTCGAACTCCTGACCTCAGATGATCCGCCAGCCTTGACCTCCCAAAGTGCTGGGATTACGTGTGTGAGCCACTGCACTTGACCTTGAGGTTCACTTTAGATGTGCTGATAAAATGAAGTCTCTGAATTTGCAAGGTTGCAGAACATTCCCTGGATTATGAAAAATTGACCCAAGTATCAATCGTCAGGATGCTTAGTCATCAACAAGCTAAACTTCCTGATATGGTTTGGCTGTGTTCCCACACAAATCTCACCTTGAATTGTAATCATCCCCAAGTGTCAAGGGCGGGGCCAGGTGAAGACAATTGAATCATGGGGTGGTTTCAAATCCTGATACTTTCCTTGTGATAGTGAATAAGTCTCACAAGATCTGATGGTTTTATAAATGGGTGTTCCCTTGCACAAGCTGTCTTGCCTGCAGCATGTAAGACGTCCCTTTGCTCTTCTTTGTCTTCTGCCATGATTGTGAGGCCTCCCCAGCCATGTGGAACTATGAGTCAATTAAACCTCTTTCCTTTCTAAATTATCCAGCCTCGGGGATGTCTTTATTAGCAGAATGAGAACAGAGTGATACACTTCCCTTAGAGGTACTTAAAGCACCTCTAAGAGACTTTTTTCTAGTTATTTAATTGGCCTTATCTTTACATCACTATTTCTTAAATCAGACAGTGGATGTTCTGAAGGTTGATCTTCTAAGACAGGAATTCGTCTTTTGTGGGGTAGTGATGTAATTTCTTCTTACATTAACCATCCCTTCATCGTTTAAGTTTGACTTGGTTAATTCACTGGTTGTCTTTTCTGTCTTTATCGTATCTTTCTCAGAGCTAATAAATATTCCATTAATGCCTTTTTCCTTCTATTTTTAAATAAATTAAGTCTGTTAGAGGAGGTCATAGCTGATAAATATGTAAATTAAGTATTAAAACTACTGTTTCTTTTATAAAAATTATCTCAGCATTCCAGCTGAGTGAAAGAGGAGTGATAGAATTATAAAATTATCATTTTGATGATTAATGGCTCTAAGCTGTGATCATCAATGGCTGCTAATATTGTAAAAGGAGAAACAGTCAAACATTTGTGCCTCTATGTAGAACTACACAACGTTATCAATGAAGTGTCCTTGCCAGAACATCAGATCTGAGAACTAACCAAGCCTCTAGATCTAACTACCAAGATACAGGAAATACCGAGAGGACAAAGGAACATGGTAAATGACATTATGGAGGTAGAGAGAAGAGTTAACACAATTCCCAAGGTGGAAAACTCTATAGGACCAACAGTGAGGAATCTATAAATTAAAAGAGACTTAAGAATGCTGTTAAACAATTCTAATCTATGTGCCTTATTTGGATTTGAACAAACTATAGAAAACCATTTATGATAAGTTTGGGGAAATTTGAATAAGTGAATAGTGATGACTTTTTAAAAATATATATGAAATTATACCTGAAAATTGCTTTAAAATAATAATGCAGGAACAGGACCAGAGAGTAGGTGAAGGTATGGCTGAAACAAGAATAGTCTTTTTTTAAAAATTCAGTGTATATATTTTTAAATTTTGTTTGTCATTGCCTTTAGATAGAAAATAGAGAAGATGGCAGCTTTTTTCACATGTTAATTAGAAACTTCTTTCTAATTGCTTTTAAAAAGTGACCCAAGGCTTCAAAACCAAAGCATTCATTCACTCACTCCCTAGTCAACATCCATGGAATGTCTACTGCTACCCCCATATACCCTATGCTGACCGAACTACTGAAAATAAAATTGTGGGTTTAAACAGCAATGCTTAAAATGATTTAAACTGCTTAAAAATATTGCACCTGTGAATCCCTTTTAGTATTTTTAGGGAATTTCTTTACTACTGGGCTTTGAAATTTCAAGCTTTAGAAAGGCCCCAGCTCAGGATTTATAAAACTTGGAAACTATGAGTAAAGATAAATAATTCCAGGCTGGGCATGGTGGCTCATGCCTGTAATCCCAGCTCTTTGGGAGGCCAAGGCAGATGGATCACGAGGTCAGGAGTTTGAAACCAGCCTGGCCAACATAGTGAAACCCCGTCTCTACTAAAAATATGAAAATTAGCTGGGTGTGGTGGCATGCGCCTGTAGTCTCAACTACTCGGGAGGCTGAGGTGGGAGAACCACTTGAACCCAGGAGGCCAAGGCTGTACTGAGCGAAGACCACGCCATTGCACTCCAGCCTGGGTGACAGAGTGAAACTCCATCTCAAAAAAATAAAAAAAACAGTCCTAACAGTCTGTATTCCTAGATAAAACATATAACTTATTTGTCAAACAGTATAGGAGAAAAGTTGACAGTATTTAAAATGCATTTTAATGTATTTTAAAACTTTTTAAATGTATTTTTCAAACTAAAATGTATTCTTAATATATTTTATGTGTATTCACAAAATATAAGAAAATGAAATTTGTGTCACAATTGTGACATGATACCAAAGGAGAGAGTCTCTTCCTTTACTGTAGCAAGTATATACCATAGAGGCACTGAGTAAGAGAGGAACAGAATAGAGCAGTAGCAAGATGAAAATGGAAAGACAAACTCTTCCTCAGTATAAGTAACCAGTGCTATAAAATTTGCTGTGCATAATACAAATGTTGAACAATTGTATAAACAGTGGTTGAGGATTTTCTGCAAATAATAAAAGAAGTGTCAGTGCAGATTATTCTGAGAGAAGAATGGCAAAGAAAATCTACAAAAGCATTTTAGCAGAACTTGGGTAACAGGACTGAGAGAATTTCCTAGAAGCAAACAAATAATTTTCCCCAGTCTCTTGGTAAGGAGTGTTAAAATTAAATTCAAAATTTTAATGTTTGTTGTTTATTGTTTTCTGAACACAATTATTTTTAAGTTACTTATGGCCTATTAAGCCACTTCACAAAACATTACAATTATGTAGTCTCAAAGAGTTAACTAGAAAATGCTTGCAGGTAGGCGGGGCACGGTGGCTCACGCCTGTAATCTCATCACTTTGGGAGACTGAGGCAGGCAGATCACAAGGTCAGGAATTCAAGACCAGCCTGACCAATATGGTGAAACCTCACCTCCACTAAAAATACAAAAAAATTAGCTGGTCATGGTGGCACATGCTTGTAATCCCAGCTACTCGAGAGGCTGAGGCAGGAGAATTGCTTGAACTCAGAAAGTGGAGGTTGTAGTGAGCCAAGATCATACTACTGCACTCCAGCCTGGGTGACAGAGTAAGATTCTGTCCCAAAAAAAAAGTGCTGAAGTGCTTACAGGTAAAAAAAAAAAAACAAGATGCAGGAAAGTAGAATATAACATTTTTATAAACAACTAATAGGCTCAGAACTCATTTATAAATGTGTATATATGCACACATTTATAAAAATCTGTATAAAATTATATAAGCCTGAAGAAAATAGAGAAGGGTCCATAGTAGGTAGTTAACAGGTTCCTAAGAGAAGCGGAGGTGCAGAATGATAATGTTTTGAAGATAAGAGAAAACCAAAGTTAAAAAAGAAAAAAACTTTGAAGTTCCTTAAAAAACAAAAACACTGATTTGATGACATTGTTTATATATGTATGCATTATTACCTATTTGTCTATATGTAATAAGAATTTTTAAATTTTAAATAAAGAAGATTCTGGTTCAAAGAGTAATGAAAATAATAAGTGGTAGTCCACACAGGCTCTTTCTTGGTTCTTGAAGTTTGAGCTTTGCTACAAAAATAATCTCCATTCAGTTGCTTTTGTCCACCCTACAGTGTTTGTTAATTGGCAAGTCCAATTTTGTAAATTTAATTTGGGGTTATTTCTGAAAATACATTTTGTGGGCAATACAATGATATGCCACAGGAAAAAAATATATACAGGTAAATATTTATAAATAAATTCCCTTAATATATTCTAATTGTGATAGTTTCTGCAGCATAATTTAAAATTATGCTAGTTTCAGTGTCCAAATAAGGATGTTATTAGTATTACTATTGAGCATCTGGCTGCACATAGTAACTTTTAAAATAATTTTGTTTTAGCATGTACTCATAAAAGACATATATAGTACAGTTTTTCTGCAGTTTAGTTTCTGGTTATAGTTAAGTAAAGCAAAGATTCACTATTTTATATGCAGTGCAAGGGCATAACTTTTTAAAACAATGAATTATTGAAGAATAAGAATACAGTTAGGTTTTTTTGCCTAGAGGTTTTTAGATATTTTGCTTTAATGGAATAAAGGGGATGAATTATTTGTAATTGGCGTATTATTTTAGAGAAATAATTTTTTAAGAGTTTAAACAATTTTTTAACTCCTGTAACTCCTGTGATACCTTGAATGATTAGCAAACTTTTTTTTTTCCAGTCCTAGAAATATGTATTTTGGCTAAGGCCAAGCAATTCTGAATTTTTAATGTCCAAATTAGTTGAGTTCAATTGTGTTTGCCTGCAAACTTAGGCTACTATAAGAGTAGAAATTGCCTTTCTCTAAACCTGATAGAGTCTAGAAAAAAAAACATATTTACACTAACAACAAATCGTAAATTTCAAATTTAGGCAAGCATATTGCTGAGTACCCTCCAAAAAAAGGAAGTAAGAATTCTTGATTGTCATTGGTACTTCACAATTTTTATCAGCCTTCATCCAGTTTTGTTTTGTTTTTTAATTTTAGATTCAGGGGTACATGTGCGGGTTTGTTACATGGCTATATTGTATAATGCTGAGGTTTAGGCTTATTATCCTTTCACCCAAGTGGTGAACAAAGTATCCGATAGTTTTTCAACTCCATTCTCCTGTCTCCCTCCCCATGTTTGGAACCCTCAGTGTCTATTGTTCCCATCTTTGTGTTCATACATACCTAGTGTGTCACTCCCACTTACAAGTGAGAACACACGGTATTTAGTTTTCTTTTTCTGCATTAATTCACATAGGGTAATAGCCTCCAGCTGCATTCATGTTGGCACAAAGGACATGATTTTGTTCTTTTATTTTTTTTTTTTTTGAGACTGGTCTCACTCTGTCACCAGGCAGGAGCACAGTAGTGCAATCTCGGCTCACTGTAACCTCTGCCTCCCAGGTTCAAGCGATTCTCTTGCCTCAACCTCCCAAATAGCTAGGACTGCAGGTGCATGCCACCATGCACAGCTAATTTTTGTATTTTTAGTAGAGACGGGGTTTCACCATGTTGGCCATGATGGTCCCAATCTCTTGTCCTTGTGATCTACCTACCTCGGCCTCCCAAAGTGCTGGGATCATAGGCATGAGCCACCACACCCAGCCGGTTTTGTTCTTTTTATGACTGTGAACAAGATTAGTCTTCAGTTGATAATTGTTTAAGCTAGGTAATGGGTATGTGAGAGAGCTCAATATTCTCTTCTCTTTTGTTTGTGTTTTTAAATTCCCATGATAAAAAGTTTGTGGTTTTTTGTTGTTGTTGTTGTTGTTGTTTATTTGTTTGTTTAACTCTTAGATTTCTGGTTTTGGTCCTGCAAACTTAAGTTTAAATTTTTGGATAAAGAATTTACTTTAAAACAAGATTACTTATGCATTCTGATAGATCTTACCTTTTTTTTTTTTTTTTTTTTTTTTTTTTTTAATTCTTTTTGAGACAGTCTCACTCTGTCACCCAGACTGGAGTACAGTGGCAGGATCTCGGCTCACCACAACCTCTGCCTCCTGGGTTCAAGTGATTCTCCTGCCTCAGCCTCCCAAGTAGCTGGATTACAGGCACCTGCCACCTTGCCTGGCTAATTTTTGTATTTTTGGTAGAGACAGGGTTTCACCATGTTGGCCAGGCTGGTCTCAAACTCCTGACCCCAAGTGATCAGCCTACCTCAGCCTCCCAAATGCTGGGATTACAGACATGAGCCACTGAATCTGGACTGTCTTTTCTATCTTCAACTAAATGCTTCTTTCTTAAATTTAGTTGGTAAAAATGTATTTTTGATAATACATTGGATTTTAAATGTTTTACCTTTTATTATCATTTTTTTCTAAACCTGCAAGCTAATCAAACTCTTACTCAGCTCATTTGAGATTTTAATTTCTGCATCATGTATGCTTTTTGTTTCCTGAATAAAAATGTACTGAAAGCTTTCTAATCCAATATATAACTAATATTAGGCCTCTGAAGATTAGTAACCTGCTACTTATGAAGTTTCCTAACCATAAATACTAAGTTGACTTTTTTGGATTAGTTTTTTTTTGTAGCTTAACTCAACTTGCCTCATTGGCTTGAATGCATTTCCATCACATGGAATCACTTATATTTTTACTTTAGGTACTTGCTACAACCAAGAGACAATGGAAACAAGTCATCCAAAACTGATGACCTGGGGTCTCTTCGATTAAATATATGTTATACAGAAGACTGCGTGCTTCCTTCAGAGTACTATGGTCCTTTGAAAACTTTGCTGCTAAAATCACCAGATGTTCAAGTATGTTAAGAACCTTAAGGATATGATTTAACACAAAATGGCTAAAATAATTCTATAAATGATAAGGAAAAGATTTCAGAATATCAAGTTTTATTAAAACAGTAAAAATCATATATATACATATATATATATATATATATATATATATATATACACACACACACACACATTTCTATTTATCTGAACCAGAGTACTGTGATTCCAACGTATGCTCCAACAGTCATCTCTGATAAAAAATTTAGAAAATTACCCTGTACCACAGCTTTAGTCTCATTATTTCAGATACTTTTACAGGCTAGTGATTGAATAGTTAATAATGTTTCTTTGACTTTTGTGCTTGTTTTCTGCCTTCCTATATTTAGCCAATATCTGCCTCAGCTGCTTACATTTTGAGTGAAATATGTCGAGATAAAAATGATGCTGTTTTGCCCCTTGTACGACTGCTGCTGCACCATGATAAACTTGTTCCTTTTGCCACTGCTGTGGCTGAATTAGACTTGAAGGATACACAGTAAGAGTTATATTTTATTAAATGTTAATTACATGTTCTTGAAATTAGTTTGACCGATTGTTTTGGTAGTCTGAGTTTTTTTGTATTGATCAGCCTTACTGTAGAGTAAGCTGAAAAGAAGTACTTAGCAAATAAAAGGCAGTTAAGCTATTAAACGATATTCACCTACCTAAGGACAATTAATGAAGGATGTTTTTCTTTAACTCAGGAGGAAATTTTATATGTTACTAATCTGTTTCTTAGTGTTATGATTCATGTGTCACAAGTAAAAACACAAGAGCAGAAGTGTTTTTTTCTTTATTCATTATGTATCACCCTTACATGCATATATATGACATTCTAAACAGCAATCAAGTGACTTCTTGTTCACATCAGAGTCTAATATGGTTTTTTTTTTTTTTTACACACACAGACATACATGTACTCCACATTTTTGGTTCATAAATATGATTTGCCTTGTTTAAAAATAAACGTGAGTGTGTGTGTGTGTGTGCGGGGGGGGCTGTGGGTGGGTGTGTATTGGGTTCGTTGTTTGTTTTTAAGATGGAGTCTCGCTCTTTCGCCCAGGCTGGAGTACAGTAGTGTGATCTTGGCTCACTGCAGCCTTTGCCTCCTGGGTTCAAGAGATTCTTCTGCCTCAGCCTCCTGAGTAGTTGGGATTACCGCCACCACGCCCAGCTCATTTTTGTATTTTTAGTAGAAATGGGCTTTTACCATGTTGGCCAGGCTAGTCTCAAACTCCTGACTTCCCCAAGTGATCCACTTGATTAGCACCCCCAAAGTGCTGGATTACAGGCATGAGCCAGCACACCTGACCATTATTTTAATATATTTTTGTTAACTTTGAAAAACCTAATGGCAGCAAGCTTTTAAGTAAATGGTAAAAATTATTAAAATTGTAGGTAAAATTATTAAAATTATGCCTTCTAGTATGTCTTACCTATTTCAACTAAATGCTTCTTTCTTAAATTGGTCAAGTATGTTATATTATTGGTTTCACAACCTTTGTTTACTACACTTGGTTTCATCTCTTTCTATTTCAGAGACGCAAACACAATTTTTAGAGGAAATTCCTTGGCTACCCGATGTCTGGATGAGATGATGAAAATAGTGGGAGGGCACTACCTGAAAGTAACATTAAAACCTATTCTAGATGAGGTACAGAATTTATTTGCAGCAATGAGTTTGTGGCCTTATGATAGTGGCTGTTTTATCAAGTGATGTATTCATGGGAAGGATTCATTCAGTCATGTGTTACTGAAAAAATAAGGCTGCACACTTTAGAAGCACGTTATTTACTTTGTCAATGGATTTTTACCTAAAGGGTACAGTATAGTATAAAAACATCATTTCTTTGTTATGGGATTTCTATTTTAGCTAGAGTTTTAAATATATGACACATACTTTTTGATACAGCATTTTAGAAAATTGTATGTGTTATCCCTGGATAGGAGGTTTTACACTTTGTTACAACTTAAATTTCTATAATTAACTTTTATTATCAGAAAAATAATAGTTCTTTTCATTTTGTCAGGTTACTTAGAAAAGAAAATTAACTGAAAAAATTATTTTTCAGATATGTGACTCCTCAAAATCCTGTGAAATCGATCCTATTAAATTGAAAGAGGGAGATAATGTAGAAAATAATAAGGTAAGTCCTTGCTATGTTAATATTTATATTGCATTAAAATTGGTCTTAGTGGTGTACACTTCTCCCACTTATGTTAAAATAAAGCCATATGGGGGGAAGCAGTGCTGTTTATTCTTTACATAAGCCTTTACTATTAGCAGCATTTTCTAGGATTAGCTTTTAGAGTGTTATTTCCTCAGTAGTTTCACTTTATTTTTGTTCTTGTCTCTTTAGTAACAATAGTGAATGGAAGCTATAGCTACAGTTGCAGTCCCTATTCTGGCCATTCCTTTGGGCTCAAACTGATCAGCCTAAGTGACACAGTGACTTGATCAGTCAGTAGTTTCAGTGGCCTCTGAAAAAACAGTGATTGTGTTAGGGTCACAAATTTTTATTGCAGTGGATAATAGTGTCAACAGTGTCCTTGTGCTTGTGTATCTGAGGTTTTTTTGTTTTGTTTTGTTTTCCCTTTTGGATCATTTTATTCCCTGTTGCTTCTTGTGAGGTTTATTCATAGATTGACCTCTTAGGCCTAGCAAATCTAAATTTAATTTATTAAGTCAGTATACACGTTGTTCTTTAACTGAATGAGTTTGGAAAAGGGAAACAATGCTTTAAAAAGTATTAGGTAGTGACTATCTAATAAATCTCATCTTCATTACATTTTTCTTTCATGAAGGCTATTAAAGATGTGTGAACATCAAAATCTTAATGTTTACCTTTTTAAATCCTGCAGGAAAATCTGCGCTACTACGTAGACAAGTTATTCAATACAATTGTAAAATCAAGTATGAGCTGCCCCACTCTAATGTGTGATATCTTTTATTCTCTGAGGCAGATGGCTACTCAGAGATTTCCCAGTAAGTGCCTTCTTTTACTAAAACATGCCATTTCTTTTTCTTTGCCTTTTTTTAGATATTAATTACATATTTGGTTTGTGTGAGATATTTCAGGTTTTTAAGTACAATCTTCAGTTTTTCAAAATGGTTCTAGTTTTCTCATAAGAAATCGGATTTATTTTTCTTGAAATCTCAAAAATACATATTTCATTTTATTTCAGTATAATACAACTTTATACAAAGAACAAATCAAAATCACCATTAGATTTAAGAAAGACAAAAATGTAGAACTGTAACATTATATAAATAAGCATTTATATCCGATGCTTATGAGAGTTAAAAATAAAAATAACCTTTGGTATTTATGCCAACTATCTTTTCCAGCTGCATGCATTCAGATAGTGAGACTATTTTGTTCCATAAAATTAACTAGATTTGTCAGTTTGAGAATGCTAATAAGGTATTGGTGGTGAGAGATTTTTACAGAAATGGTCTTAGATATTAGAAACCTTTCTGTTGCAACATATGTAGCATTTTGAGATACATGTATCAGTAACTGGCATTTTTAATTTTGAAAAAGTAGCTATGTCAAGGTTTTGCTTAGAAACATTTCATAAAATTAAGAGTTACTGTCCCTGTTAATACTTACAATTATTCACATTTTAATATATCTCAGAAAAGTAAACAAACTTGGTATAGCTAGCTTTCCAGATCTAGCTATAATGGGGGAGGTAGTGGGTAGGAGGGTAAGATTAGGCAGATACTTAAATTATTAGTCTTAACCAGCTGTGCAAAACTGTGAGTTTATTTCTGTAACCATCTGAAGAGATCTTGTAGCTTTTTCATGCTCTTTTAAGCTTGTGCTCACCCTGTGCACACATATGTACAGTTAACTGCCCTTTTGCTAAATTGACCCATTACCAAATTAGTGGAGCTGAGTTATCTGACTAACATCTAGATAAATTCAAATCTAAATGTCTTTACTAACTATAGTTGCAAATAAGACTAAATCTAATCTTCATAACAAAAATAAGGGGAACCAGAGATACACAGAAAGGTGAAATGCTCATTGAAATTATATTTTTGAATAGTTAGGTCATGATAACCATATTGACTACTTAGTAACACACACAGTATTAGCCTGCATTATCTCCTATTCTCATGTTCACAAAACCACATGAGATAGGGACTACTTCCATTAGGTTTGAAACTAAGGTTTAGAGAAGCTGAGTAACTTTACCAAGGTCTATGACATGGCCACAGGCCAGCAGGGCCTCAAACCTGGGCCTGGTCTACTCCAAAGTACATGCTGCCATTCACTGTACTCTACACTAACTGGTGATCTTGGCCTTAAATCTGCTTTAGCTGTTTAATTCTTGTTTGTATAAATGATCTTAAACACTTTATGTTATTAGATACATGTAGATGTATCTCCTTAGTTATGTTTTTGTGAACTTAACATGGTCTTCATATCCTCACTAGACTATAGTAGTGACAGTTTTGTTGCCATAAGTGTTTCATATTCTCTTGTTTTTGTCGTTCTTACTACCTTAGAAGACTGGGGAAAGGAGAGGTAAGAGGGCAGGGCAGACAGCGCGTAGAAAACAGATATTATTAAAGGATGACAAATTAAACAACTTGTTGATGGTCACCTACTGAATGACTTAGAAGAGTTAAAACTCACAACAAACCCAAAGATTCTTTCCCTCACCACCTGTTTCACCACCATCTGTCTGATTGTTGGGTAAAGTTGACTCCAGTCCAAAACGAAAGTTGTAGGTGAATGATCAAAGCCACAAGTAGTCTTCATTTCATCTGCATTTTTATTTATGGACTATTGATAGCTCTTTTAAAGTAATTATTTCTGCCTAATTATTTTTGTTGCATAACCTTTGAAATTAAGATTTAGGGGGCAGTAGGGGAGAGGGCGTGGGAATTGAAACAAGAACCTAAGACTGAAAGCAGCCTGTATCCTACTCTTAAGGGATGATTCATTGTTACCACTAGGTAGTGCTAGATACACTTTTATTTTTGTTGTAATTTCAGCAATCTCTTCTTGCAGATAAGGAAAGAGGTATTTTTTCAGATTAAATTATTTCTGAAAAACTATCAGCTTTGCCTTTTTTCATATTATTCCTTATTTCTTTTGGATTTTTTTAATCATAGTGTTTTTTTCTTTTAATTTAGTCATAAACCTCATGATCATTTCATCACCTCAGTACTTACTAGACAAATTATGTTGCTCTCCTAGTTTACATGTCTTTTCTATATTTTTTTATCATCTTTGTTTTTTAATTAAGTGTTTTTGTGCATGACATTTCACCATTTTTTTCCTGCAGATGACCCTCATGTTCAGTATTCTGCAGTGAGCAGCTTTGTATTTCTTCGTTTCTTTGCTGTAGCCGTAGTATCACCTCATACTTTTCATTTGCGACCTCATCATCCAGTAAGTGTTTGTTCTTCTGAAAGCTTTATTCCATTTTTCAAATTTTTGTTAAAATGAAGAAAAGATAAAATAAACCAATTTCACTGGGCTGCATTTTCTTATAACTGATACTTAAATTTACTAAGCATTTTTCTTGGCCATTTCAGTCTTTCAAGAGAGGCTAATCTATTTTTTGTTGTTAAAAGATGTTATACAAGAGTGATAAAAGGTTGTTAACTACTGAAGTTTTGATGAGTACAAAGGTGATTTATTATATTTTTCCATCTGCGACTGTGTGTGTTTGTAAATTTCCGTAAGATTTTTTTTTCATTAGTTACAGGTTTCATTTTGATAGGTTTTTTATTCAAATAAAATCTGCTTTCCTGATTTATTAAAATAGTTTAATTTGGCAGATATTTTTAAATTTCACAGAAATTTGAAAAGGCTCTTTTCTCTAAGATAGACATCTACAAGAGAAATTTCATTTAATTTAGAAACAGCATCTAAGATAGAATAGTGGCAATGAAACTGACAGCATATAATTTGAAAAATATTAAATAGCAGGTGCACTGGATAAGCATTAACAGTAAAAACAGAAAAAGAAACCAGGAATGCAGTATAGTGAAAGATGTAGGAAATTTTATTGGAACATAACTTGTTAAATATATTGATATTTTTACTTTTTATTCACCTGAGGCAATACTGTAAACATAGATTTAAAAATTTTTGGCCGGGCGCGGTGGCTCACGCCTGTAATCCCAGCACTTTGGGAGGCCGAGACGGGTGGATCACAAGGTCAAGAGATCGAGACCATCCTGGTCAACATGGTGAAACCCCGTCTCTACTAAAAATATAAAAATTAGCTGGGCATGGTGGTGCACGCCTGTAGTCCCAGCTACTCGGAAGGCTGAGGCAGGAGAATTGCTTGAACCCAGGAGACAGAGGTTGCGGTGAGCCGAGATCGCGCCATTGCACTCCAGCCTGGGTAACAAGAGTGAAACTTTGTCTCAAAAAAAAAAAAAAAAATTTTAAGCATATAATCTTTGTTCTGGAGTCCTATTTAATTATTAAAAATGTAAATCTCCACTGCATAGATTTACATGTTTGTTTTTAAAATTCTTTATTATTTTTGCTATACTTCTGATTCCTTCTTATGTGGCTTATTTTGGCTGATTATTTAAGCTTTTATGTTCCAAATACTTTATAATCATATCTAATTGCTTTTAGTTGCTGATTGGTAAAATAAATAATAATAATAGCCCACATTTATTTAGTGCTTTGTATTAGGCTTTGTTCTAACTACTTTGTTTTAACTTATTTGGTCTCCTAGCAATCCTATGAGGTAAATTCTGTTATCATCCACATTTGCAGATAAGGAAATCACAATACAGTAACTTTTCCAAGCTCACACAACTGACAAATTATGATTTGATCTTACTCAATTTGAGCTGGATTAAACTGGAATTCAAATTCAGTCAGTCTTTATCAACTGTGAGCTTAATCCTATCCCTTCCAACCTCTTAGGCCAACATATGTTCAAGTACCTATAATGTATCGTTTCATGCTCAGTACTGGAGATGCAGTGATGAATAAGATACTCTTTGCCCTTAGGAAACTCACAGTCAAGAGGAGTTGCTCATTAAATAATGTAGGGAAAACACATGAGTTTTAGAGTTAAACCAGGTTCTGAGTACCCATTTCTCCCCTCAACGACTGCATGGCATTGATGCTCACTCAACTTTGTGAGAACTGAATAGAACCATGTTGCAGTGGCAGCACCACGCCCTTTCTTGCCAAAGAATAAATGGTCTGTGAGTAGCCCCAGCAGAGAGTGGGCCAGTGTCCTTTTGTTCACAGGGCTGTCCATTCTGTGGCTTTGTTACTAAAGCTGCATAGAACTCTGAGGCAATGAAAGCGTGGTAGCAACATTCTGGACATAAACAGAACTCCTACTTCTGAACTTGTGAGTCTGCCTTGTATTCATACTTGAATTTGTATATTCCTGTAACAGATGTTGGTGGATACTTAGGTTGGTTCCGTGGCTTTGTTATTTTAAATAATGCTGCAAGAAACATGAGTGCAGGTGCCAGGACATCTTTAAGAATGTTATTTTCTTCAAAGGCAGAGAATTGTAGGGACCTTTTTATTTTCTGAATAACCTTAATTTAGGTGTGTATCTATTTCATAAGTATATCATAATGATCATATCCCAAACATCCCTTCTTTTCCAGATTGCCTTATATTCTGGTTTTCTCTTCCCCTTCACATTCATTGCCTGTTTTCAATGGAGGGGGCGGGATACTAAAATATTAAGGAATGTGAGCCAAAAATTAAAGCTTTTCTGGTTCTAAATTTTTCTGGGTATATCTTTAGATACAAGATACTGTTTACTTGAATCCTTACAACAAAAAAAAAATGGTCTGTGTTTTGATAGAAACTTCCCACAAATGTATGGATTGGTGAAAATTCAGCAGGGTATTTAAGCATTTAAGATATGTTCATTTTGTCTATGTAAATTATATCTCAATTTAAAAAAAAATGAAGGAACAAAGATTCCTGAGGGAACACCATTTAGTCAATTTTATATGCTCTTATATATTACTTCTTTCAGATAGATAGGCCTGAAAAACATCTTGGATAATAGACCCAAATAGTCACCCTCTGGTAAGATCCAGAACAAACTAGGTGACTTCACATTTCCTAAGCTGAATTTAGATCTTTTTGTCCATGGCGAAAAGAGTTAATTGCAGAAGCCATTTAAATTGAATATGTTTAGAGGTGAGCTGAGCACAGAAAATTTGGAACACCTAAAACTGCCATTTGAAGTTATAAGGTAGTAAAGTAGATGCCTTTGACATTCCAGAAGTGAATATAATTTGTCAGGTAATCCAAGGTGCATACCGTACAAAACAACTTATATATAATATTGATAAAATTATGGGTTTTGGCCAGGTGCAGTAGCTCATGTCTGTAATCTCAGCACTTTGGGAGGCTGAGGCGGGCTGATCATCTGAGGTCAGGAGTTTGAGACCAGCCTGGCCAACATGGCGAAACCCTAGTCTCTACTAAAAATACCAAAATTAGCCAGGCGTGGTGGCAGGCACTTATAATCCCAGCTACTCTGGGGGCTGAGACAGAATTGCTTGAATCCAGGTTGTGGAGGTTGCAGTGAGTCGAGATCACACCACTGCCCTCCAGCCTGGGCAACAGAGCAAGACTCTGTCTCACAAAAGAAACAAAAAAATGTGGCTTTTAAAAGCACAACATGTTCATTAATTGCTTTGGGAAGAATTGTCTAGTATATATGGCTTCTTTAGTCTCTTAATTCCTTAGTCTAGTGAGTTGTACCCAGCCTTAGCTAGATTTTAGCTGTGTGTGGTTTGAACGTTTTTGAGCCATTGTTTTATAGCAATGTAGTCCATTTATTCTACTTTTTTATACAAATTATTTTCTTGAAAACTTAATAGTAGTTTTGGTCTTTTTTTACATTCTTTAGGATGCACAGACAATTAGAACATTAACTCTCATCTCAAAAACTATTCAGACTTTGGGAACCTGGGGGAGTCTATCCAAAAGCAAGGTAAGTCTTTATATCTTTTATTGTTTCACATTTCTAAATGTTGTTACATCCTATGATCCTTTCTCCTTGACTTACCTTCTTCCAAATTAAAAACAAAACAAAACAAAATACACACATACAGACACAATTCTTTTAAGTAGATGCTCTTTTAGTCACCTGTTAAGGAGGACAGTTTCAGACGCTGGGCATGGTGACTTGTGTCTTTAATCCCAAGAAGCTGAAGCAGGAAGATCACTTGAGGCCAGGAGTTCAAGGCTGTAGTGCACGATGATGTCACCTGAGAATAGCCACTGCACTCTAGTCCCAGCAACACAGCAAGACTCTGTCTCTAGAAAATTTTTTTAAAAATCGGTTTAATGAGAACATTTTAAAAAAGAAAAACTGGATAGTTACATGTAAACTGCTAAATCTGAAATAGGGAGAGCCTAGTGAGGACGTGCAGGACAATCTGTCTGCCTGCCTGCCTGTGCCGTAATCGCATGACAGCTTTGAAAGAAGTCTTCCACTCCAAGCCCTGTACCTCTCTGGAAGTATATAATTGAGTCCTTTTAGGCCTTAATCCTCAGCTTAAAAATACAGTTCATTCTATTCTTAATTCTCTATTTAACACATGTAAACCCTGTGTTTGTTCTTTCTTAGTCAAGTTTCAAAGAGACATTCATGTGTGAATTTTTCAAAATGTTTCAAGAAGAAGGATATATTATAGCAGTTAAAAAGGTATGATTGTTTTATTCTGGAATTGTTAATATTTCTTTCATATAGCATAGGGGAAATAACATTTTATATATATTATTCTTATGACTCAATCCCCAGTTTAAATAATACTGTTTAAACTGTTTGTCAAAAAGACTTCCTTTTTCTTTTTCCTTCTTATACAAAGCTGTGCTTTTCAGCTTTGAAAATACCAGACTTGTATAAGAAGTTTTAAAAACAGCTACTTTTGCCAGTGCCTTAGAAACACAAGTTACAGAAGTCTACGGTTTGGATTTCTCAAAGTGACATTATTGGCTTTTGGGGCCAGATAGTTGTTGATTGTGAGGGGCTGGCTCATGCGTTACAGGATATTTAGCAGCATCCCTGGCCTCTACCCCTTAGATCTAAAAAGTATGCGTCCTGCTTTGACAGCCAAACATGCCTCCAGGTATTGCCAAATGTTCTTTGAGGGGCAGACTTGCCTCTGGTTGAGACCCCCTGGTCTCTAGGGGTAAAGGTTTTGTACGGTGTCTAATGTATAGTGGACACTTAATTGCCATAGTAAAAAATATATGTATTATTGAACACTTAATAAACAATACAGATTTATGGTAGTAACCTGAGGAAAGTTACTATAAATTTACAAAAGCCTGTAATATATAATATCCTAACACGAGACCTGCAGCATACAAAAATCACTGTACTTAGCAGTTGACAATGTTTTGAAAGGATCTTTAATTTCTTGGGTCCTTAGTCCTGAATCATCTAAACAAAATATAGCATGATTGTAAAACCCTGAAAACTTAAAAAGAAAAGCTACCTTTAAAGTACTCTATCCTATATAGTCTAGAAGGTAGGAATTTAAGAAAAAAAAGAAAAAGGAAAGAAATGAATTATATCTAAACTGGGCCTGAAGAAGGTACTATCACAATCTTAATGAATCCAAATTAGCAAAGCCAAATGTTAAATTCTTCATTCAATTTCTGTAGTGTGATTAGCAGTTGGTCACTAGAGTATTTTGTTGAGGTATATGTTTGGGCCTTTTTTTATACTTAGGATTCTTACAGAGACTTAGTAAGCGAAAATGATGATTTAAAAAATTAAAATCCATTGGAATATATTTCATCTAGAATAATGCCTGTTTAACCAGAATTTTTTTTAAGCAGCCATTAAAGGCTTTTGAGCAGAAAGTCTTTCAAAAGAATAGGCAAAGAAAAAGCTGCCCTTTTATTTTTAGGACATTGTTGAAACACTTGTGGGATACTGTAGGCAGACTTTTATTGGCAAGATTATGATGTACTGTCTTTTGTTTGGGAGTTGTTTTTCCATGTTTTGTGACCTAGGCTGTGGTAGCATCTGATTTTTTTTCCCCCGATATAATCAGAATGTGTAGAGTTGATAATGTCAGTGGAGAAAGTATTTAAGGGTTCCAGGAGTTTAGTCTGTTCCAGATCTGCCCTGAGTCACCCACTCACATTCTAATTGACTGTCGCCATAGTATGCCTCTCAGACTTGGTTCTAGATTCCTAAGCTAGCATAGGATTTTTTGCCCTAATATCCTAGTTTCCTTTATTATTTAGTAGTTGCAACTGGATATGTGCAGTGCTATAAATTGCAAAAGCTTGTGAAGCTCAATTTCTCATTTTATATTGGCCCTCTGACTAGTGACATTTACTATTGATGCAGAAGAAAACAGAGTAGAACTCTGAATTATACCCTATTTCCTGCAGATTTTAGAAAGGATAACCTGGATAGTTTTATAAACAAGGTGACCATATAATTTGTTGTCTAAATCAGAACACTTCTGAGAGTGAAAAATACTATTAGTGATTATTCTGGGATAATAGGAAGGGTCCTGTTAGGGATGATCCTGAGCAAACTGGGATCTATAGTCACCCTGCCTATAGTCCATCTTAATTACTGGGTTTTTTTTCCCCCCCACTTTATATCTCTGTGTTTACCCCATAGATTTTTAAGAATTATAATAAATAAATTAATGGCTGGACAAGGTGGCTCATGCCTGTAATCCCAGAACTTTGGGAGGCTGAGGTGGGTGAATCACCTACTGATGTTGTGGTAGGGTATTTCTTCAGTTGGACACTTGTACCTGCATCACCCACATATAATGCAAAAGGAACTCTGTTCTTATTCTTTCACTTACCAGTATTTCCTCCCAGCAAACTAGAAAGAAACATTCTATTTGAAAACCTCTAACTCTGGGCTCTGGTGGGCAATTATCAGCCAGTCTTAGGAGAAAATGGCTGTGCCTACAAATTGTACTTCAGAATAAGCACTGGAGCCTCAATATCATCCTTATAGGAATGTGGTTTGTTTTTGTTTAAGTCCTAAGTAGAACAATGTACAAAAGTATAAAGGAAAAAGCAAAGAAATTCAGACTGTCTCTGAGTTTCTGAGTTTGTAATATCCACCTAATGAACTAAACCAATGGATAGCTCATTTAGGGGGCAAAATAGGATTCGTATTTAAGAGGAAGAATTGTTCCTCGAGATCAAGGTAATGGTAGTAAAAAAAAAAAAGAAAGAAAAGAATTGTTCCTTGAACTGCAAATTTCTCTTTCCCATGAAGAGACAGCCAAATACTAAAAAGTCCTTAGCCAAAGTAGCACATTTATGATGCTAAATGTCCTTCACTGGCTGACTTGTCATTGCTAAAGATGGATACTGTAAATTTCCTTGAGTCACTACATTTCCACATTCTCCATGGAAAGTTTATAAATGGTGATTAGATTTCCAGGTTATCCCAGAGAATCTGTTTACACTTCAGTCATGACTGTGAAATACCATCTCTCAGAACTAAAGTCAGTTATATGTAATAGAAGTTGGCAAACTCTTTTCTGTAAAGGGACAGTGAGAAATTATTTTAGGCTTTGCTGATCACATAAGGTCTCTGCCATATAGTCTTTGATTTCACAACCCTTTAAAAATGTAACAGTTAGAGGTTGAGTTTCCTTTATCAAAAATGCTTGAGACCAGAATTGTTTTGGATTTTGGATTTTTTTTAATTTTGAAATACTTCTCTCTCTCTCTCTCTCTCTCTCTCTCTCTCTCTCTCTCTCTCTCTCTCTCTCTCTCATTTTTTTTAACTGGTTGAGCATGCCTAATCTGAAAATCCAAAATTTGAAATCCAGAATGCTCCAGCAAGCATTTTCTTTAAATATCCTGTTGGCACTCAAAAGTTTTGGGTTTTGGAGCATTTGGAATTTTCAGATTAGAGATGTTCAACCTGTATTCTTTTGGGCCTTACCAAAAACAGACTACAGGTCAACTTTGGCCCTCTGGGCCATACTTTGGTGATCCTTAACCTATAATAAAAGTTCACAATCTTATATGTAAAATCATTGGGACCAAAAGTATTTCAGAATTCTGTTTTTCAGAGTTTCAAAAGGTAATCAGTATATACTATATGTAACACTCCCCAGCGGAGCCTAGGGTAGCACACCACAATCAAATACATTAATTCTTATAGCACAGTGCATGAATACTTAACAGCAAGAGAAGTACAGACTATATATAGCCTTACGCCAGTTCAGGTTAAGTTATACCCCTAAATGAGAACTTAAAATCAAAGACAGGATTAAAGACTTTGTATTAGAGCTTTATATATTTCAGTATTTCAGTTAAGGAATTGTGGATTGAATTATTTCTACAAGAAAATATGTTCTTGGTTTTAAGTAACTTAAGAACAAAGTTTTAGGCCGGGCACAGTGGCTCACACCTGAAATCCCAGCACTTTGGGAAGCTGAGGCAGGTGGATCACTTGAGGCCAGGATTTCAAGACTAGCCTGGCCAACATGGTGTAATCCTGTCTCTACTAAAAATACAAAAAATTAGGTGGACGTGGTGACACACACCTGTAATCCCAGCTACTTGGGAAGCTGAGGCATGAGAATCACTTGAACCTGGAAGGGAGAGGTTGCAGTGAGCCAAGATTGTGCCACTGCACCTCCAGCCTGGGCAACAGAATGAGACTCTGTCCCCAAAATAATTAATTAGTTAATTAATTAAAACTTTTATAGTACTTGTCATTTGTAAATTAGGGATTTCCTTTGTAATTAAATATGTGTTTTGTTTTATAAATTACTGTTATGTGTATTCCTTAATGAAGAATTTCCCATTATAATCAATGACATGTAAGATAAACTGAATGTTTTGTAATGTATATTATCTCACAGTGTAATATTTGCCCATTTCCCCATTTAGTTCTTGGATGAAATTTCATCTACTGAAACTAAAGAGTCCAGTGGTACGAGCGAGCCTGTGCACCTGAAAGAAGGGTAATTTAATGAAATTAGAATGAAAATCACTTATCAGTATATATATTAAGTAAGTACAAAGAACGTGGGTCTAAGAGTAAGGAGATCTGGGTTTGTGTTCTGTCTTAGAACTGCCAAAATTATCAGTCAGGTAAGTCACCCTTGCTATCCTACAAACTTGATGGCAGAGAAGTATGATTTCCTGTGTATACAGTCCTAGAGTTGTTTTGCAATTATAGTGAGATTATAGATATTTACAGTACTTTAAAAAAGTAATAGCACTATTCAGTCTTAATGTAAAGTGTTTATTATTAGAAGTTAATGAGGGGACAGGGATCACTCATTTGGCCCTTTTTTATTCTGTATAGCACGGTTAAAAATATTAAATTAAAACAACAAAAAAAAGAAAAATATTAAATTAATTAAAGACTTTATTCCTTTAGTATGGCCAAAATAAATGCAACAGTCGTGGATGGCAAAAATATTTTTACATTTTTAATATAATTTTACACAACTGTTCGTGTCATTTAAAATTAAAGGATACTTCTTTGTTTTAAAATTAAAAGGATACTTCTTTTAATTTTTATAGCTAAACGTTTACATCTGTTATTTTGGCAGTGAGATGTATAAAAGAGCTCAGGGAAGAACTCGAATTGGAAAAAAGAATTTTAAGAAACGATGGTTCTGCTTAACAAGCAGAGAGCTCACCTACCACAAACAGCCAGGTAGTTGTGTTTATACTTTATTGTGGGGTTTTTCCTGGTTCTTGGTGAAGGTTTCTTTGTTGCTTAATGTGACTCTAGTGAATCCTTTCGGTAATATTACTGTAATTTATGGTTTCTTACACTGCTACATACATACTGAGAATGAAACACGTATTTGACAGTAACCCCACGTATATTATGTTTTTCTCACATTAAATTTCTTGAGTTTCTGAAAATGGTGTTCCTTCAGTGTGCTTTGTATTCTAAAAATCCATAGTTATCTGTACTGTTATTTATCAAAGAGCAACAGCCAAACCTTTTAGAACATGGAAGTTTATTTAACTCTGAGAGGCAAAATTAGCAAGTTTCAATAGCTAATAAATGAGAATTTTTCTCTGGTTTGCTGGAAAATATCAGCCGAAAATTCCCACAGTTACACCATAGATTGTGATCCATATACAGTTGTCAAATTCATCCTAGGGTCTTAGCCAGGCTAACCCCAAGGTGGAAGACTTTAATAATTTGCCTCCTGAGAAGACTCTGTTGCCTTTACAAGTGTACTATTTGTGTCAAGGAAGCCATCTTCCTGCAGTGTGATTTGAGAGCTCCAGAGAGGGAAAGCTTATCCCTCAGTAGACTGACACAGTGCTTAAAATAAACTACTTTTACATTTATTCCTTTGGGGTAATTTTCCACAGGAGGCCAGGTGTGGTGGCTCGCGCCTGTAATCCCAGCACTTTGGAAAAACAAGGCAGGCCGATCATTTGAGGTCAGGAGTTTGAGACCAACCTGGCCAACATGGTGAAACCCTGTCTCTACTAAAAATCAAAAAAAAAAATTTAGGCACGGTGGCTCACACCTGTAATTCTAGCACTTTGGGAGGCTGAGGCAGGCAGATCATCTGAGGCTGGAAGTTCGAGACCAGCCTGACAAACATGGAGAACACCTGTCTCTACTAAAAATACAAAATTAGCCAGGCATGGTGGTGCATGCCTCTAATCCCAGCTACTTGGGAGGCTGAGGCAGGAGAATCGCTTGAACCCAGTAGGCAGAGGTTGTGGTGAGCCAAAATCATGCCATTGCACTCCACCCTGGGCAACAGGAGTGAACATGCGCCACAGTGGCGCATGCCTGTAGTCCAAGCTACTCTGGAGGCTGAGGCAGGAGAAGCACTTCAACCCAGGAGGCAGAGGTTGCAGTAAGCCGAGATTGTGCCACTGCACTCTAGCCTGGGCGACAGAGCAAGACTCCATCTCAGAAAGAAAAAAAAAAAATATGAATTATCCATAGAAGGCCATTAGTTTCTGATAGTAAGAAGAATTTAGTATCTATAACACAGATCACATAAAATAGAATCCCTTCTGTTCAAAGTGATCAAGATTCAGAGATGTTCACTTAACCAAACCAAAAGGTTAAAGCAAGAATCATTTAAAAATAAGCAAAAAGATGCATACAGATCTTAAATATTTATGTATTTGTTTACCAGTATTTTGGAGGAGAACCAAGATTATTTCTTTGACTATGGACCTATAGATCAGATTTCCTGTCTTATGTAAATATACCCATAATGCATCAGTTTTCAGGTTGATTTCTCCAAAGTAAATCTAGAACTTAGATGCTTGAAAAGTAATCCACGTACAAAGTCCTCTTAGATTTTCAGGATTGTTACCCTAGTCTTTTACAGCTGTCTTACCCCCACATAAATTAGTTTCATTTGTGGGGGTATGCATCTCATTTTTAGAGGCTGTTCAAAGCATTTACCTGATTTTCAAATAAGTAATAAACCTCTTGGTAGTAGGCACTTATTTTGTCTCTTTACATAAAGTAAATTATAAGTACAACATAGAAAACAAGCATAAGTAGGGTCAGCAACAATCCCAAAGGACTTGGTAAGCAAAACAGCCTAATCAGTGGAAGAAGAAGGGTGCTGGCTTAATTGAGCAGCTAAGCACCACAAGCATTTAGCATCCCGTGAACAACATTCAGTATGTTTTACAGAGGAAATGGAGAGTCTGTTAATCCATCAAATCTGTTAGGAAAGGATCTGTTAAGAGAGCTTCTGCTGTAAATTCTGGAATAATACATCAGCCATAGGGTGCTTTAAAGAGAATGTAAACACAGTTAAGTAGAGTGCTTGAATGGAGCTTCTTGAATAGTAGAGCAATAAGAAAAAAGTTTTATTTCTTAATTCTTCCTTAGGAATGGCTTAGTCAGAATGACTGCATATGTCCCAATGTATTAGAAAGATATAGGAAACCAAATGCATTATACCTTTAGGTATATTACCCAGATAATTTGTTATAACATTTACACATTCAAATAAGCAAAAGTCAATAGACTACATACACGCCCTTCCAGATAGCATTTTTTAAGCTAAGCATATTTTAAATGTTTTAGAAAGTATAACTTACTGAATACTATATAAATGTTCTCACTTATACATAGCACTGGTGCTAATTATGTTTACATTAATAGTACATTTAAATAAAATATAAGGTAAATTAGTCATTCTCTATGAATAAATGAGTTCTTTTTTCCTCATTTAAAGCATTTTCTGTCTAAACCAATATTCTGAAGTATTTTTTGGTTTATAATCTTCTTTAAGAATTAGATAGCGCCGGGCGCGGTGGCTCAAGCCTGTAATCCCAGCACTTTGGGAGGC
>NW_016107345.1:2977100-2980495 GCF_001604975.1 Cebus imitator
AAAAAAAAAAAAAAAAAAAAAAAAAAAAAAAAAAAAAAAAAAAAAAAAAAAAAAAAAAAAAAAAGAATTAGATAGCAATGGACCCCTTTCTCTAGAAAACTATACATGCAAATATAGACACAAAATTTTGCATATGACTTCAGGGAGTCTATAAACACAAAGTTCATCTTTGACTCTCCAGTTAAGAACCTCTGTTCTAGCCAGGCGCAGAGGCTCATGCCTGTAATCCCAGCATTTTGGGAGGCCAAGGTGGGCTGATCCACAAGGTCAGGAGGTCAAGGCCACCCTGGTCAACCTGGTGAAACCCCGTCTCTACTAAAAATACAAAAATTAGCTGGGCATGCCGGCATGTGCCTGTAGTCCCAGCTACTCAGGAGGCTGAGGCAGGAGAATTGCTTGAACCCGGGAGGCAGAGGCTGCAGTAAGCCAAGATCACACCACTGCACTCCAGCCTAGGTGACAGAGTGAGACTCCACCTCAAAAAACAAAAGAACCTCTGTTCCTCTGTTCTGTCCACTGATTTTAAGAGGACAGAATTCCTTAGAATGATTAGGATACTAGAGGTATAAAATAGACACATTAGAAGCTATGTTGTTTTTAAGCCTTAAGAAATTTAAAATGTTGGCATGATGTTGGAGGAATGAGATATGAAGTTTCAAGCTTACTTACCAAAGCCTACAGTTTTAAGCTTCAATGCTTTTTGTTTTAACTATTTTGATGGATTTTTCCAAAATATATTACATGCTTCCCTGCCTTCTAAAAAAGAGTTCATTGAACGTAAGTGAACATTTTCTAGATGACTTGGGGCTACTGTTGATAATATTAATTGTTATATGGATTCTGATTTAGTGATATTTTCAGGGCTGCTTAAGGGTGTGTGCAGCTGTTTACTCCAGCTAAATGCATTTACTCCCCAGCTAAATGCCTTGGACTGCTGTGCTTTCTGTGTCCTATGTTTGCTTTATACAGTTTTTCTCTATCCTTTGTGGTAAGGCTATGACCTTAAATTTCTTGTGATGTCTGTGAACCATAATATAACATCTTACTCCCATCCATCACCCACCTCTATTTTTTACAGCAATGTACTATGAGTGAGGATGCAGGTACTGTGTTTATTTAAATTATGCCTAAGATTAAAGGACTTTGAATGAAAATGTCAGGAGTTTCTCCTGTGAATAAAATACCTGGGCTTTGCATTCTCTGTTTGGTTCTTGAGCAAATGTTTTGCTTGCTTCCAATTTTCCTGCTGTTTTCTAGATAGCCAAGACTGCTAGTTAAGTAGTCTTTTGCTACACTTACTATGTGACTTTGGTGTGAGAAAGATTACCTCCCAGATGTTCTGTAACATAAACCTAAATCATTGAGTCTTTCACTCTGTCTTCCTATTATACAGTAGTATTGTGAATCAAGTACTTCTGCTATTTAGTATCGAATAAAATGGTCCATTCCCAATTTACTAGAAAATGAGTTAGTAGCATTTTCTCTGTTTTAAGGCTGTTTCTTCAATAAGTTGTTAAAATTTTTGTGGCCCACTTAGGTATGTGCTAACAGGCAATAGTAAGCAACTAATCAGTAGAGTTAAATTAATATGTAGCAAATGAATATTATCAGACACTCAGCCATCAGTCATGATTACCTTGAGAGATTTTTATGGACTTGTGTACTTATTATTACAATTTTATATTGCTATACTATAACTTAGTCATCTTCTACAAGTAAAAGTTCTCTTAGTTATATGCGGAGATCAAACTAGTTATTGATGTTCCAGCCTCATTATGTCTCATTCAGCCTCATCTTTTGCAGTGTCCATATGTAGTTTCACCAGACTACTTTACGCGGTTCCTTTACATCTTTTACATGCTCTTTTACATTCATGCTTTTGCATGTGTACCTAAAAATAGCTACCTAAAAATTCCTTTCTTTTCTTTACCTGTGTAATCTGTTGTCCTTTAAATCTTAGATCAAGTGTCAGCTCTTTATGGAAGCCATTGTAGGCCTCCGGCCACTTGAATGTAGCTATTCCTTTACTGTGTATCTTTAGCCACCTGGCATACTGTGTGGTCATTACTTTTGTCCCCCCTAGTCTTTAAGATCCTCAGTGGTAAGGACCATATTATTACTAGTGGCATAAAGGCATTTAGTAAGTATTCTTCAAAGAACACCGTGTCTTCCATATATGCCGTCATATGAATTACATTAAGAACCACTTATCTTTCTAAAATTTCTGCCAGGCATACTAATTCATCTTTGAAATTCTATTCTATAGAATTTGATTAGATATTGCCTACTTTGGGGATATCTATTAACACATATACTTACACACAATTTTCATGTGACATTAAGTGCCCTAGCTTATATAACCAGCCCGACCCTAGCTCACATAGCCAATATGCATTGTAAAAGAAATGTCCATGATGTTTTAAACATAAATCCTCAGTATACTGAGGTTGACATGGTTTTCGCCTACCTGTATTTTCACATAGAGGGCTCTGCAGCTTTTTTTTCCGAATAGCTAAAGAACAAAATACATCATTGATTCAATCAGGCATTTATTTAACAGGTATTTTATTGAGTGCCTACTATGTACCAGACACTGTTCAAGGCTCTGGAAAGAAAAGTAGCAAAACGTACCAATATCCCTGCCCTTATAGATCTTTGCTAAGAGACAATAAACAATAAAAAAGAAAATTATATGTTGGATTATTATAAATGAGATTAACAAAAACGAAGCAAGGAACAGAAAATGATGGGTTCAGTGAGGTGAGTTAAAATATTAAAAAGTCTAGCCAGGGAAGGCTTCACTGAGAAAGTGACATTTGAGCCAAGACCTAAACCTAAAGGTGCAGGGAGTGAACCATGTGGATATTTAGGATAAAAGTGTCACAGAAATAGCTAGCAGCACCCAGAACAAAGGCCTTGAAATAGAAGCATGCCAGGAGTGTTAAAGAGATATGAGAAAGCTCTTGTGGCTGGAAAAAAAATGAAGAAGAAGGTACATCATAAGAACTAAAATCAAAAAGATAATGGAAGTGCTAGATATTATAGGACCTTGTGAGCTTTTACTTTGAGTAAAATGGAAAGACATCAGAGAGGTTTAAGCAGAGGAGTGACATTGTTTAACTTATGTCTTAATAGGATAACTTAGGTCTATGGAGTGTTAATATGGAGAATGAAGGATGGGGGCAAGGAGAACAATTAAAAGATTATTAAAATATTCTAGAGGAGAGAAGAGAATGGCTTGGTCTGTTGGTAGCAGTAGAAATGATAAAAGTGGATCACATTCTGGATCTATTTTAAAGATAGTACTCAGAGGATTAGACACCGGAAGTGAGAGAAAAAGGCAAGTTAAGGATAATTCCAAGGATTTGGGCTTGAGTTGCCCTTTTAAAATAGAT
>NW_016107345.1:2980650-2981857 GCF_001604975.1 Cebus imitator
AAAAAAAAAAAGAGACTACTGGTAATGGTAGAGAAGCTTGTATTAGACTAACTCATAGATGGCAATTATAAACTTTGGGTAGAATATGTAAAACAGTTTTCTAAAGAATTTGACCCTTGAAAGAAAGGAGACATGCTGGCTAAGATTTATTTATTTTTATTTGTCTTTTTTAGAGACAGAGTTTTGCTCTTATTGCCCAGGCTGGAGTACAATGGTGCAATCTCTGCTCAACACAACCTCCGCCTCCCAGGTTCAAGCAATTCTCCTGCCTCAGCCTCCTGAGTAGCTGGGATTACAGGCATGTGCCACTATGCCGCCCAGCTAATTTTGTATTTTTAGTAGAGACGGGGTTTCTCTATGTTGGTCAGGGTGGTCTCGAACTCCCAACCTCAGGTGATCCCCCGCCTCAGCCTCCACATGCTAGAATTACAGGCATGAGCCACTGCACCTGGCGTGTTTCAGAATTTTTATGGTTAGATTTATTTTTATACAGCTTTTCCTCTTGAAAGCATTCCCAGTCTAGTCAGCATAAGATGTCACTAAAATGCAAGCAGAAACTTACAGCTTTATTGGCTTGAGATGTCAAAGGATGGAGTTTAGGGCTACCAGAGAGGCTAGACATTGAGGTATAAAGAGTAGTCCTTCAGTCTGCATGTGAACTCCTCTGAAATCTTTAGCTGACTCTTAAATGTCATGTAAGAGGGACCTCCAAAGGGGCTAGTGAAAAGTATTAACTGAAAACTTTAAAAAGATGAGCAGAGACATCAGTTTCTGTCCCCCTCAAAGGAGACAGAATTTGGAATTTTACTTAGACGGCTTAGCAAATACTTCAAAATTTTCATCAGAATCTCAAAAGGTTGATGGCTCAGGAGTAAAGACTGTGTTCTAGGATTAATAATAGAGTATAAACAAATCACTATAGTTTTTGTTTAGGTATAGGTATAGTATAAAACCAATCCTCATGATAATCAACTAATGATGTAACTTCAGGGGAAGGTAACTGAATCCATAGTTTCTACAGTGTTTTATTTATAATGCCCAGTGTGTAATGGAACATTGACTCAAGAAGAAATACAGAAGGGCCGGGCGCGGTGGCTCAATCCCAGCACTTTGTAATCCCAGCACTTTGGGAGGCCGAGGCGGGTGGATCACGAGGTCAAGAGATCGAGACCATCCTGGTCAACATGGTGAAACCCCGTCTCTACTA
>NW_016107345.1:2981897-2999534 GCF_001604975.1 Cebus imitator
AAAAAAAAAAAAAAAAAAGAAGAAATACAGAGTTGTAATGCATAATCTGGAGAAAAAGCAATCAGTAGAAGTAGGCCCTAGATGATCTATCTACATGTTGGAATTAGCAGACATGAACTTTAGTCCCTCTATTACAAATATTTCAAGGACTTAGTGGTAAAGTAATCATCATGAATAAAGAAATAGGGAATCTCAGCCAAAAAAGAAAAAGAAACTCTAGAAAGGAATCAAATGGAAATTGTAGAATTGAAAAGCACGGTACCTGAAATGAAAAATCTAATGGGCTTAACAACAGATTGGTTCACTGAACTTGAAGATAGATCAGTAAAAATGAACCAATCTAGAACACAGAAAAGACTGGAAGGAAATGAACAAAACCTCAGTGACCTTTAGTACAATATCAGGTAGTCTAACATATGCATGGTTGGTGTCCTGGAAGGACAGTAGAGAAAGAATTGGACAAAAAATATATATATTTGAAGAAATATTGGCCTTAAATCTCCCAAATTTGATGAAATAGTATATTATAGATCTGAGAAGCTCAGTGAACTGCAAGAATGATAAATGCAAAGGAAACCGCACTTAGACATACAGTAGTCAAACCAGAGATAAACTCTTGCAAGCAGAGAAACAGAAGAGAAGATACTTACAGGGGAACAACAGTACAGTTGACAGCCAACTCCTCATAAAAAGCAACTAAAACCAAGGACAGTGGAAAGACGTCTTTAAAATGCTGATGGAACAAAGGTCTCAACCTAACATTCTAGAGAAAATTACCTTCAAAAATGAAAATATCTTTTGAATAAATGAAAGCTGAGAACTCCATTGTGACCAAGTGTGCACTATAGGAAATGCGAAAGGAAATTCTTCAGGCTGAAAGGAAATAATACCAGATGGAAATTTAGATCTACAAGAAGAATAAAGAGCACTGGAAATAGTAAATGTGTGGGAAACATAAGAATGTCTGTTTTTTTCTTTTCTCCATTTCTTTAAAAAGCAACTGTTTGATGCAAAATTTATAATATTTAATTCTAGGAGTTATAACATCTGGATGTGAAATATATTACAGTAACAGCACAAAGGAAGGGGGTGGAGTAAATTATTCCAAGTATCTTATATGTTATATGAAGTGATGCAAGAATAATTTTAAGTAGACTGTGATGAGTTAAGGCTGTATATTACAATATCTAGGACAAAAATTTAGGAAAAAGCAATATAACTAATCCATCCCCTTTCCTCCTCCCAAACAGTAAATAAAATATGAGGAAAGGAAAATCAGAGAAGCAAAAATCAGATGAGACAAATAGAAGACAAATAGCAAAATGATAGCTTAAACCCAGCCATCTTCGAAACCATGATATACTAGGATTTCTTGAAGAGACCATTAAAAGCACTGAGCATTTTTCTCAAATAAATGAACTGACTTCATTGAAAAGAAAGATGTGTTTTCTCCATTCCCCATTGTCATTCCTTTTTCTTTTGTTAATATGATGGGCATAAAATGTATTACTTGGTGGTTGAAATTTTTCAAGAGCTTGTTGGAGTTCGTTGAGTTGTTTGAACCATAAGCTAATGCTTTTCACCAAATTTGGGACTTTTTTTTACTTCTTCAGATTTTTCCACCCCTCTTCTAGGACTTCTCCAATTTATGCTGATAAATTGTCTCATAGGCAGTTCATTTTTCTTCTTTTGTTCTCTTTGGTCTTCAAATTAGATCATTTTTACTTAAGTTTGCAGTATTTTATCATCTCTAATCTGCTCTTTAGCCCATGCGAATTTTTTATTCATCTACTGTACTTTTCAGCTCCAGAATTTCCATTTAGTTCTCTTTGTACTTTCCATTTTTCTTTTGAGAGCCTATATATGTTGAGTTGTTATATTTTTATTGCATTATTTCGACATACTTAGGGTAACTACTTTGAAGTCTTTGCCTGCCAAATTCAGTATCTGGACCCATTCAGAATCAGTTTCATTTGGCTGCTTTCTTTCCTGTGTTTCTTTTATGTGTTATACTTTGCTATTTTTTATGTGTCTTATTTTCTTATTAAAAACTAGACATTTTTAAGATTAGTAGTCCCAACCTTTAGGGTTCGGTTTCATGGAAGACAATTTTTCCATAGACTGGTTGGGGGGTGGTTTTGGGATAAAACTTTTTACCTCACATCATCAGGCATTAGATTCTCATAAGGAGTACACAACCTAGATCCCTTGCATGTGCAGTTCACATTAGGGTTTACACTCTTGAGAGAATCTGTTCCCACCACTGATCTGACAGGGGGTGGAACTCAGGTGATAATGCTTGTTTGCTCACCCACTGCTCCTCCTGCTGGGTGGCCCAGTTCATAACAGGCCACTGACCAGTACCAGTCTGTGGTCCAGGATTTGAGGACCACCGTTGTAGATTATACATTGTAGTGTGTCTGCTTTGATTTGTTCTGAGTGCTTGCCTAGTCTAAAACATCAGCCTCTCTCTCATTTACAGTATGTAACTACCGATCTCTCTGTTGAGATGTTTCCCTCTAACCCTACCTAGCCAGTTGATGTCTCCCCAGGCTTTCAGTTTTTGTCAGACTCTGGGATATTCCACATATATGCCTACTTTAGCAGTCAGGCTTGAATCTGGCAAGTTTATTACCAAGCTTTCATAGCCCTCTTTCTTCCAGATTTCATCCTTAACCAGAATCTGTAACCTCCAGCCAGTAAACTCTTGCATTTTCACTGCCTAAGTTGGGGATCATGGAAACACCCCCAAGTGGAAAGACCGTAAACCCACAATTCTTATCCTATGCAGTTTTTTATGAAGGAACTTATCACTACCGTTGTCTTCCAGTGCCGTGAAGTGGTTGTTTTTAATAATTTGCCAAGTTTTATACACTCATCATTCTTAACACTATTATCAAAAATACAGTCATGATACATTATTTTAGCTGTGTCCTGTGGAGCCAGCATGTAGCTGGACATTCATTTTTATTGTGATGGTAATGGTGTTTTTTTTTAATTTAGAACGGGCACCGTGGCTCAGGCCTGTAATCCCAGCACTTTGAGAGGCTGAGGCAGGCGGATCACCTGAGGTCAAGAGTTTGAGACCAGCCTGGCCAACATGATGAAACCCAGTCTCTACTAAAAATACAAAAATTATCCAGGCATGGTACAGGTACCTGTAATCCCTGCTACTCAGCAGGCTGAGGCAGGAGAATTGCTTGAACCCAGGAGGCAGAGGTTGCAGTGAGCTGAGATCGTGCCATTGCACTCCAGCCTGGGTGAAAAGACCTAAACTCCTTCTCAAAAAATAAAAATGAAATAAAAAAATAAAATTTAGATATAATTCACATACCATAAAATTCACCCTTTTAAGGTATACAATTTATTGGTTTTCAGGATATTCATAGTGTTGCACAATCACCACTAATTCCAAAGCATCTTCACCACCCCAATAAAGAAACCCTAGACCCATTAACAGTCATTCCCAATTCCTTCCTTCTCCCAGCCTCTGAAAACCACTAATATACTTTCCGTCTATATAATTTTGCCTATTCTAGACATTTCATATACATGGAATCATACAGTATGTAGCCTTTTGTGACTAACATCTTTCACTCAGCATAATGTTTTGGAGGTTCATTCATGTTGTAGCATGTATCAGTACTTTATTCTTTTCGTACTGAATCATACTCTGTTTTATAGATAATACCACATTTTGTTTATTCATTCATCAGTTGATGGACATTTAGATTTCTTTTGGTTTTTGACTGTTATGAACAACGCAATTGTGAACATTCATTTACAATGTATATTTTTGTGTGGATGTATGTCTTTAGTTCTCATGGGTATATACATAGGAGTGGAATCAGTGAGTTAATAGGATATTTCTGTTTAATTAGGAGGTAATGACAACTTTAAAACCTGATTGCAGTCATTTAATAGGAAATTTAATGTACTCATATTTATTGTGATTATGATTACTACTTTGTTTTGTGTTTTCTGTTTACTAGGCATTTCTTTTTCTTGGGTTTATTTCTCCCTTCCTTTTTATTGGAGTAGTTGAGCTTCTGTATGTGCCTACACTCTATCTTCTGTGTGTCTCTATTTAGTGAGGAAACTTGACTATCCTATTTTCACTTTTTAAATCCTTAACAAATTTAAACTTAAATGTTTATATTAATGTCTACAGTTGATCCAAGTCTCCATTCAAGCTGGGAAAGAACATTATCATGCTTTCAATCATTCTTTTCTTAGCATCTCCCTAAAGAAGTCATCTGGAATTTTAATACTTATTTATCTTGTTTCTTTTACCTTTTTACATTATGCTTTAATGATTTTACATCCTTGCCTATCAATTTTCTTGATTTCTTTGGCTCAGCACTATCTTTTATATAACACATCTGTCTTTTTCCTAGATTCATTATTATTTTGTGGGAGTACTTCCTCAAGGAATCTTTCAGACGGGCTTTATGGCTGATAAGTTTTCTGGGTACTTGCATATACAAAAATGTATTTGACCCTTATTCTTGAATTATAGTTAGAATACTCCATTGTTTACTAGCCTCCATTGCTCTCATGAGAATTTTGATATCACTCTGATTCTCAATCTTTTGATTCTTCTATCTAGAAACTCTTAGAACTCTGTAGCCTTCAAGTTCTAATGTTTTTCTGCCTAGTATTTAGGTAATTGTCTTTTTTATTCTATCCTGCTTAGTACTTGGCGGATAACTTTGCATTTTCGAAGATTTCTGACTTTATCTCCGGGACATTTTTATCTGTAATTTTCTCCTGAATACTTTTATTCATCAAATGTTGAAACTTCTAAATCCATCCACCATGGTACTTAACTCTTCTATTTTTGTTTCTTTTTGCTGTATTTTTGGAGAGTCCTCAGTAAAATCTTCCATTTTTACTAACTCACATTGCAGCTCGGTCAACACTGTTAACTGTGAAATTAAACCTAATGATATCATGACAGTATATGTGCCTTGGAGCAATGCCCTTTCTCTACATATGCTGTGTTATAATTTCCCCGTAAATAAATAAATATAGCAATTTTAGGGTATGTGCATTCTTTGTGTATTCAACAAATCTAAAGCTAGAAACTCCTTGCAAAATTTAAAAATTCTGTGACTATCATGCCCCCTGTAGATTAGTACCCAAAGACATAGGTCTCTTGAAACCCCGTCTCTACTAAAAATACAAAACATTAGCTGGGCATGGTGGTGCGTGCCTGTAATCCCAGCTACTCAGGAGGTTGAGGCAGGAGAATTGCCTGAACCCAGGAGGCGGAGGTTGCGGTGAGCCAAGATCGTGCCCTTGCACTCCAGCCTGGGTAACAAGAGCGAAACTCCGTCTCAAGAAAAAGACAAACAAACAAAAGACATAGGTCTCTGCCCCCAATTTCTTAAAGTCCTGATTTCCTCAGACGTTATCCTCCTTTGTTGCATGTATGTCTCTCCTTCAGAGTGCTGGTTTTCCTTAACTGTTTGGTGATTTTTTTTTTTTTTTTTTTTTTTTTTTTTTTTGGTGTTTTACTCATCTGTGTGTTTTGCAATCCGTTTACCTACTTGAGTGTTGAATAGCTTACTGCCGATCATTATGAGGGAGGGACAGGACAAGCTGCTGAGGGGCAGGACTGCTGTTGCTTGTCTTCTGGTGTGGGTACTCTCTCCTTCCCTTCTGAGAGTCAGCAGCTACCTGTGACTTTGCATTGCTCGGCAGCCCATTATGCATCCTTGCTGCTTTAGCCTGTGAATATATGCGTCTGTTGACTGCTGCTTAGCACAAACCGGGGAATGGAGAAGGCCTGATTGACCCAGCTGTTCCAGATGCAACTCACCGATTAATCATCCTGATGTGTGTCCCCCCAGCCTTCAGCTGTCTATGTTCACTGGCTCTGGCTTGAAAGTCTTCCTTAACCACTCCTATTTTTGCAGATGTCTTATCATACATCTGGCGTAGACTTCCTTCAGTTACTACCTCCCTGCCCCACCATTCAACCTTCCACCCTCATAAATATAATCTCATCTGACTCTAGGAGATTGCTGATAGGCTTTCCTTATTATCTCATGCATTCATGATTTATATTTGTTAACTGTAAATGTCATTTCCTCAGAAAGTTTTTTTCTAACCACCAAGTTTAAAGTAACGTCTCACTTTCTATCACATCACCCCAGTTTATTTTCATTGTAACATTCATCTCTATTTAATATTTATGGTCTTTTGTCTTTCCAGACCTAAATGCATGCTCCTTTAGGAGCCTTATATGGTCTATTTACAGCTATATCATAAGTGGTTAGAACAGTGCCTGGTGTACAGTAGACATTTCAATATATGATAGTTGAATTAAGTGACTTTATCTTTTAAAAAAAATTATGTATCACATTTGCTTGAATTACTAAATTTTAGATTTTATACCAGAAACCAGGCTTTTCAAATATTCTATCTTAACATCTCTGTTCAAGACAAAACAAAACACACCTTTATTAACCAAATAGTTTTCTTTAAAAAAAAGCTGTGCAATTAATTGGTTAAATAATATAAAATGCAAAGTTTCTTAACCTCCAGCACTTCAGACTATATGTCATTTAAGCAAAGGTTGGGGGTAAAATAAAAGCAAAGCTTTGATTTTTCTAAGAACAACATTATAAAATGACCAGAAATCAGAAGTACGTTTGCTTATAGTTTCTATGACTATATGAGATATAATTTATTCTCAGGTAAATCGTAAATTGAAATGCATCATATTCTTTTGCCATATTATTATGGAGCTCCTTTAGCAAACTCAAATTTCCTTAATGTGAAATTTCCAAAGTCTTAGGTTAAGGATTCACTCTACCAGATAAGATTTTTACTTTTGTTCTCTGCATCTCTTAAATTGTGTAGCTTCAGGTGGCTGATCAACCCATATGGGATAATAATGAACAGTTTTTCAGTTTGGAGGGTTGATCCCTTAATTAAATTTAGGTCAGAAAATTATAAAAATTCACATAGGCGGTCATAGTTACTGCTTGCATAGAAACTCCATGAAAGAAATGTTCATGTCTGGC
This sequence comes from Cebus imitator, assembly GCF_001604975.1. Taxonomy (NCBI): domain Eukaryota; kingdom Metazoa; phylum Chordata; class Mammalia; order Primates; family Cebidae; genus Cebus; species Cebus imitator. The sequence continues at coordinate 2,988,932 of NW_016107345.1, forward strand.
AAGTTTTGAGTAGGCTTCTTTTGCTGAGTTTGTTATTTTTTCAGTCCCCATATAATTAATATTACAAAATTTTGTAACATTCTTACTTTCTACACAGAGATCAAATTTAGTCCCACATTTTTCCTTGAAAATGTTTCAATATTGTATGGCAAAGTAAAGCAGTAGTCACCTTACAGAAGACAATCAAAATTCATCTGTTCCAGGAAACAAATATATATATATATATATATATATATATAAATACCATTTGTAAGTCTTCTGTGGGTTATTTATACTCCTGCCGTCAAAAAGATGAGCTTAAACCCTACAGAATTAACCTCTCATCTTTATAATTCTGATGGAAATTACTTTAATTTTTTTCTACTTTTTTAATTATTTAGGCAAAGATGCAATCTATACAATTCCAGTAAAAAACATTCTTGCTGTGGAAAAACTGGAAGAGAGCTCTTTCAACAAGAAAAATGTAAGCTATATAAATATTTAAAGCTTTCTGAACTGCATATATTACTTAAATATTTGTATTTCAGGGTATTTGGTAATACCTGTAATTCTGTCACCTATTAGGTATTTGTATTCAAATTTTCAAGAGGTTGTTTATTGGATTAATAGTTCATAAATAGCTCAAACTCTGTCTTAAAATTGTCCTTTATTGTTGATGCCTCATATACCCTTGCCTAGTTTGTTAAGTTACTTTTCTCAAGACTTCCTTGTTATACTGCTCTACGTGATACTCAAGTGTCTAAGTAATACAGTCCCAAGCCCTCTGCACAGCTTTGTCTTCTGTTCCCACTCAGTACATTCCATACACTCAGGCTAACCAGGATGATTTCTTTGTTCCTAAATATTTTTCTACTGCCTTTTCTTTATACCTTTTCTTCTACTGACAATTCCCTCCCTTTATTCATATCTATATGATAGTCCATTCCTTTGGATATGTGTGGCTTCTAAAACAAATTCTTTTGTACTGCTTAGTACCATGTGACTCAGATTATGCTTGGGACTAACTTGCTTGAAACATAATGATTTCCAAGACATCTTAGCAGCAGCTATCTAGCCAAGCAAACCAGATTGCTATTAGGTACTTTCTTCTGTTTTGTACTGTGTGTTGGTTTTTGAACTCTTGTCACTAACTTTTTATCTTAATTGCCTATGAAGATGTTCCAAGTAATACATACGGAGAAACCACTCTATGTCCAGGCGAATAATTGTGTAGAAGCTAATGAATGGATAGACGTACTCTGCAGGGTGAGCCGATGCAATCAAAACAGGCTCAGTTTTTATCATCCCTCTGCATATATAAACGGAAACTGGCTCTGCTGTCAGGAGACCAGTGAAAACACTCTCGGCTGCAAGCCATGTACTGCGTAAGTTTCTTTCTGATTATAAAAGCAATGTTTCAAAATTTGATATTCCATACAATGTTAATATTTGTCCATGAAAAGGAATGAAGTATTGATCCACGCAAGACAAGGATGGGACCTTGAAAAATTATGCCAAGTGAAAGAATTCAAACATAAAGGCCACATATTATCTGATAACATTTATGTAAAGTGTTCAGAATAGGTAAATTCATAGAGACACAAAGTAGATTAGTGGTTACAAGGGACAAGAGGGAGGGAGGAATGGGGAGTGCTAATGGATGCAGAGATTCTTTTAGGAGTGAAGAAGATGTTCTAAAATTAATAGTGGTTGCACAAGTTAAAAAAAAAAAAATTTAAGGCAGTGTTTAAATATAACATGAGCTTGATCCAAGATATCAAGGAAGAAGGACCCTTAGTGTTTTCTTTCTTATTTATGGAACAACCACTGTAGTCCTATAGACCTAAGTAATAATGTATTGCTTTTGTGATGAAGCATAGGTTGTGGAAATAATTTTACTTTAAAATTTCCTTCGTTATGATTAGAGTCACATAATAACCAAACCTCTCCTTGGCCCCACTTTATTTAACCGTCAAATGAAACTAAATTTCCAGACTTCCTTCTGCAAAAGTCTGTGCTTCTGTTTTTAGTCTCAAGCCATCAGAAGTCCTTGGCATGTTAACAAAGTAAAATTCGTCCAATATCTTTATTTTTTATTTTTACCATAGTGGTGTCCCTGCAGACATCCAAATAGATATTGATGAAGACAGAGAAACAGAAAGAATTTATTCCCTTTTTACCCTCAGTTTACTTAAGCTGCAGAAGATGGAAGGTAAATACACAATCTATTTTTATATAACTATAATCTTTCTTTACCAATTCCTAAACATTGCTTTTAGCATTATAGAAAAGTTGAAAATACTCATAGATTTACCAAAATATTATTTATTTGAAAGTTGACAAACCCACAGAAGGGCATTTTTCATTGACATTCATGAAGTAAAAATACTGTTTTTGTATGAATATGATGATCCTACTAAATAAAATGTACATATTTTAGTTATCTCTGCTATTCCAAGGGAAATCCCCTCAGCATAAGACACTTGAAAAATTCCTATTTGTACTACAGATTGCATTTATAGACTATGGTTGTCTGATCAGAGATTTATTTTCCTGCTCCTTGTAGAGGCTTGTGGAACTATAGCAGTCTATCAAGGACCACAGAAGGAGCCTGATGATTATTCTAACTTTGTAATCGAGGATTCTGTAACAACCTTTAAGACAATTCAGCAAATAAAAAGTGTAATTGAGAAGCTGGATGAACCTCATGAAAAATATAGGAAGAAAAGATCCAGTAGTGCAAAATATGGGAGCAAGTGAGTAATTTTTAGGCTATTGTAAACATATTTTTAAGCAGAGTTTGAGATTGCCTGTCCTGCCCTGTCCTCACGCCTCTTGCTCACCCACATCTGTCAAGACCCAGCTCAGGGCCTTTCTCTGATGCAAGTTTCCTTGGCCACTCAACAACTTTGTGTCCAGTGTAGCTGTCATTATTTTATTGTGTTGGTGCTACACTTAATCAACTTTTTTTTTTTTTTTTGAGACGGAGTCTCACTCTGTCGCCCAGGCTGGAGTGCCGTGTCATGATCTCAGCTCACTGCAACCTCCACCTCCCGGGTTCAAGCAATTCTGCCTCAGCCTCCCGAGTAGCTGGGACTACAGGTGCATGCATGCCGCCAAGCCTAGCTAATATTTTGTATTTTAGTAGAGATGGGGTTTTCCTGTGTTGCCGAGGATGGTCGCAAACTCCTGAACTCAGGCAGTCTGCCTACCTCTGCCTCCCAAAGTGCTGGGATTACCGGCATGAGCCACTGTGTCTGGCCTTAATTTTGGCTCGTGTGTGTGTGTGTGTGTGTGTGTGTGTGTGTATGGAGACAGAGAGAGAGAGAGTGTGTGTGTGTGTGTGTGAGTTTTTGTAGAGACAGGGTCTCACCCTGTTGCACAGGCTGGGCTGGAGTGCAGTGCTGTGATGATAACTCAGTGTAACCTCCAACTCCTGGGCTCAAGGGATCCTCCTACCTCAGTGTCTGTAGTAGCTAGGACTACAAGTATGCACCACCATGCCCAGCTATTTGTTTTATTTTTTGTAGAGACAGGGTCTCGCTGTGTTGCCCAGGCTGGTTTCAAATTCCTGACCTCTAGCAATCCTCCTGCCTCAGCCTCCCAAAGCGTTGGGGTTACAGACATGAGCCACCACTTTCAGCCTGTCACCACATTTACTGTTACGTTCAATTGTAATTCATTTGTTGAATACTTAGGTAGCTCTTTGTTTTGTTTTTGTTTTTACTGATTCTCCTACAGTACCTAAGTACTCAAAAAAAAAAAAAAAATGAGCTATGAAAGTGCTAGAAGTATTTTATAGTTGACTTTTTCCTACCACCTCAGGTGTAGATGGATACTACAATGGATAACAACTGCAACAACTCCCATTTGTTGGGTGCTTACTCTACCGAGGGGCACTGTGCTTAGTACTTTACAGCTTATTTAGATTGCTTTTAGCAGCAAGTTTCAAAGTCCCAGTTGAAGTGGCTTAAACAATAAAACATTTTACTCTTGCAAATTAAGTAGTTAACTTCTACAGTTGGTTGATTCAGCAACTCAGCACTGTCATCAAGAGACAGCTGCCACTCAGCCAACCTCAACAAGGTGATTTCTGTCTTCCTTAGGCCTGTTCCCTCATGGTCACAGATGAGCTGCAGTAGTTCAGAGCCCCACATTTTTGTATGATAGTATCCTGAGGCAGAAAAGGCTGTTTTCTCCCTACTTGGAGAAAGGAACCTTATCTAGAGTTACCCTCAGACTTCCCTGAAACGCAAGGCTGCCCAATGTTAGAGCAGAATCAGGATCTGTTTGCAAAGAAGTGGCCAGGGAGTGAGTGGTTCTTAAGCCAGCAAATAACAATGTTTGCCACAGTGAACACTCATTGATCCTCAGATCAGCCCAACTTGGTTTTATCCTCATTTTACAGCTAGAGAAATGGAGGCTTAGGGAAGTTAAATGTCTTCCCCAAGGTCACACAGCTGACCTAGTGAGGGGACTTTGAATCCTGGCCCCACCACCTTAAATATTCTTTGAAAAGTATGTGTATTAATAATTATATTTTTTATTGATGTATAATAGAAGTCAATTTGACAGGTATAAATATTTATTTTCTTCTTAGATAGGTGCCTCAATTAGAAAGGTTTTTATAAGCATCCTAATCCTGTCTTTTCTATGTTGGTGTAATTGACTCTCTTCCAACAGTGATAATCCGGTTTCCTTGGAGCCCTGGGAAGTTTCCATGTGAGATCCCAGACAACCTTAAATAATACTGCTGGCAGGTTTTGGGGTGTAGGGGAGCACTCCGCTCGCCCCCTGGTAGGCTCCAGGCTCTTGGTCTCTCGCTGTCTCAAGAACAGGAGAGGGGACCATGGCGGGTGTGCTCGTAAAGTAAATACCAGACCCAAAAAGTTTTTGTAGAAAAGTGGTTTATTTAGGTAGAGAAAGAGAAAAAGGAGAAGAAGAGAGAAAGCTTCCACCAAGAGTATGTGGAAGGGGACCCAAGTATGGAATCCAAAGGGGCGTGGAAGAAAAGGGACTTATAACCTGGGAGAAATTCCCACCTTCTCCAAGCCCCATGGCCAATGAAAAGAGTTTCTTTAAACTTCCACTGGAGTGGTTGACTTTTGACCCTTTCCCACGCCTGCCAAAATTAGAAGAGAAATTGTCAAATCTCCTGGATATAGAGGCATGGGAGGGGGGCATGGCGCTGGGAAGTTTCTGCCCTTAAAACTACGTCCCCTTGTGGACCTGGAAAGAGAACACATTCTACTCATACCCGTATACCATACCACTTCCCGCTTTATTTTTCTCTGTTAAAAAATATCAACCTCTACTGTACTAAGTATCTTACTCCTTTTATTTACCCTATACCAGAGTGTAAGTTCCATGATGGCAAGGATTTTCTTGATCTGTTTTGTTTACTACTTTATCCTTAACTTCTACACTAGTGTCTAAGATTTAATAGATGGTCAGTAAGTACTCGTTGAATTAATGAAACAAGATTTGGCATGAGAGATTATCAAGGGAAAATACTAAATACTTAATGGATTTGTATTTATATAATAAATTATATATTTGTCACCCTTTAAATTTTTATATTTCTTAAATTTTGAAAAGTGACTTTTTTCTTTTCTAGGGAAAATCCAATTGTTGGGAAAGCATCTTAGAGTTTAACAGATTGGTTCAGAAGAACTGGAAAATATTGTTTTTCTTGGAGCTTCTCAAGTCATCATATATTTCGTTCATACTATTTAAGAATGAAAATTCGCTTCAATGTCATCTGCCTCCACATCATATTTAATATTTAATAATTGAAATTAATTGTTTGGGAATCCTGGTAGTGATGTATAACTAGAGAATTTAAAGCCCAAGATTACCTTCATACCTGTGTGACCCAATCCATGTTTCTGAAACTTATTTTTAATCAAAAGAATCTTCCTAGAAAAGCTTTTTAACAAAGGGAGAACTCCTCCGTAGCAAGAAACCGTCTCTTCTTGTAACACTCTGTTCTGTGGACTTGTTTTCACTACCATCAGTGCCTGCTCTATACTGCCAACATTGTGTTTTACTGGAAAATTTCAGTTCATGACAGTTCAGAGCTTTTCATTTAGTTCATGGTTTTTTTTTTTTTTTTTCTTTTTCTTTAAAAAAGAAATGTTTTTCCTTTGGTCCATCAGTCATTACAGGTTCCAATCAAGGCAGTGATAGAAACTTTAGAAAACTGGCAGAGCATCCTTGAAAGCTGGTAGATCCTTTTGCCTGTTTAAAGATGTAAACAAAACTCAAGACGGGAGGAATCAGGGAATATGTGCTATTGTGTGCATCTTGTTTACATTTGGGATCAATGATGGCAAATGAAGTAATGAGACCACTAAAATTGTTTTTATTGTTTTAAATACCAGGTACTCATTTTCTTGATTTGAAAGTTTAACCTGACTTCTAAGGACATCTCTTCTGAAAAAGAAAGTAAACAGGGAACGAAAGTGGTGGGAAAATCACTTGACTTCACCTGCTATTTCATCTTGTAATAAGGGCCACCATAAGGATGCCCTCCTCATAGTGTTAGGTTCTGGTCTTTCTCGAGAACAGTCACTCGGCGCACTTTAATAATCTGGACTGCTCCAGATTATACTTTAGATACTCTGTGGTATCTAATCTTTATGATCAGTTGAATGATCAGTGTTTAAGTCTAGAAATAATGCTTTCCTGAAAACTGTTTATATTTCATTGCTGTTTCCTTATTGCCTGCTAGCCAAATAGAATTTGGCCAAGCAACTGTTTGAAGACCTTTTTCCCCAGAAATGTCCTTTTGTCCTAAAAACCCTAACTGTAAATAAACAGTCGAAGCAAGTTGCCACCTTGAAGTTGAGGGATACACTTTGCTTCATCAGTATTAAAAACCATGGTACTCTTTATTTTTGTCTTTTTTTATTCAAAATATTTTCTAAATGTGGTACTTTGAACCTTGGAGTATTTACATGTTTCTGTTCAAAACTGTGACTTATTATTGTAAGTCTACTAGTAGTGCTTTTTTTAGTTTCCCTGAGCATAAGCTATATTTCAAGATACACTTTGCCGATTATCTTATTGGTGGGTAATCATTTTTAAATTATATTGTTATTAGGTAATTATTTTTAAAGACTACTGGCATACAATCAAAGTTGTTCCATAAAATATTATAACTGAGCAATGTGTTTCTCTAAATGACTTGTAAAAATCAATGAGTTATGTTTAAGTCTGCATTATGGTAGATTATTACTCCTGGCTCCTTTTAAAGACAAGTTTGAAAGAGTCCTTTAAATTTTATAAGCTTGTAGATTCCATAAACTATACTGATTTATAAATGTGAAAGAATTTAGCCATTTAATAAATTTCTCATTCTTAAATTACATTTAGATTAAAATTCCTTTTAAGAGTCTCTGAAATGTCTACCTGTGAAGAACATGTAAACATCGCCAGGTACCAATCATTATTCTTTAGTGGCTTTTTAGTCCTCTGCTACTTTTTTTTACGGCAAAAGAAATATTCATCTAACATTTCTAATATCAAATTCCCAATTGTGATTGTTTTTAAAGATCATGGCATGATCAGAGAGACCAAGGCTGTGTGCATATGTAACTCTGGATTTGAAAGGGGGAGAGTTCAGTCATCTAGTTCTTTTCTTCACATGACATTTTTAAACAGCCAGTTTAACTGGAATTAACTTGGCACAGCCTAAAAAGAAGTAATGTGAAATTAAATTAATTTTCTTTGAAAGTCTTTCGAAATAAGAGGCCATGTCAGTAGGACCCTAAGATAACCAAGAAATTTGCTTCCAGGGCCCTTATTCCTCTGCCATTACTTAGAAATTTTTTTAATTTTTCATACCTGATATGCTTTCTCTACCTTTTCCACATTTGAAAACTTAGAAGGCAGCTCACTTCATCCTAAAAACCTAAAAACTCCAGGAAGGAAAGAAAAGGATGATATGGGGAAACTTGCCATAAATGCTGGTTCTGGTTCTTAGTATAGCCATTTCCATCAGTTGAAATTGTGGTGTGAACTGTTGCTTGTTTTGTTGTTTTATTTTTGTTTAGCTTTGTTTTTAATATTCATTTAATAAGATGGTGGGCAATAAATAGCAAAGGCTTTTACTCCCAGGAATATAATTTATCAAACTGAACTATTTTATTTGCCAAAGAAACTTGTTTTTAATATCACGGGTAATGGTTAAGTGTCAAAACTATCCTTTTTTTATTAAACAAAAAAAGGTGACAAATGATATGGCTTTTATTTCTGTTTCTGAAGCCTGATTTCATTCATGCCAGGTTTTGAAAAACAGATCTTTTTATTAGTGAAAGCACCTTTAATTTGCTCTAACGGTACATCCTGTAAAGACAGAATTCTGCATAGCCTTTTAGGTGTCCTTACAGTATGTGAAAAATACAAGACTCATTCTAGAGTTAAATTACCAATCTTGGTTGATATTATCTGCTTCCATTTTTATTAATTTGGAAATTAATATGTTGCTAGCAAATATCGGTTTTTACAGTGTCCAATTTGAAAATGTAAGTTATCAAAGCTTAATGTAGTGAATTTGTGTAACCATGTTGTATTGTTGAGAATGTATTTTTATTTAAATTTTATTTTCTTATCAAGAGTATTATAAAAATTAACTTTTGTAACTGTCGCTTGGAAATAACTGAAATAAATTACAAGAAGCCTGTCTGTTCTTTGTGAGACTGTATTTTCTTACTGATTTAGTATTTTCTTCTTGTTTAAAATTATTATACCTTGCCTATGAGTAAGGGAGCAGTGGAAATGAGAAGGCTCCCTTACAATGATGCAATCTGAAAAGTGTTCAGTATTCTTTTCTTGCACTTAAACTAGGCTGATTTTTGATGGGCTGTGTTCTTATATGTTCATTCATTCAACAGACTTGTTTTTAGGACCCACGGTATTCAAAGCACCTTGCAGGCTCCTGTTATTCCCTGGAGCCATGTACATCTGTGGTGGAGGAATATATTCCACTTGTGTCTAGATAAAGTTTTAACCTGAGTTTTCCAGACTATGTTTGACTTTTTTCAAGAAGGGTAGAAAGAATTCTTTCAGAGCCTCTCGTTCCTCAGGCCCTGCACTGACCCCTGAAGATTAACCTACCCTATAGATTGACCTTCAGTGTGTCATCCTTCATTCAAGGTATTAGAATTTGACTGTGTTGTGCCATTTTGGTGAGATACCTGGAGAATATAAAGTGACAGCAACAGAGACCAGGTTAGTGGGCATAATTTGTGCCCTCAACAAGAGAAGCCAGGATCCTCCCTGATTCATGCCTGAACCCTTTTATAATAGCATCCCTAAAAAATCCTTCTATAAAACACAGCCTGAGCTCCAGAGGAATTTAAGGTTAATAAAGAGGAAAGGATAGGGTTTGAATCTCTATGTTTACTGAAACATTAGAATTCCTCTCATACTAGCCCCTAGGCATTTAAGGGAGAGGGGACCATATTTCCTTTTCAAATTGTATGATTCCAAATTGAGAGACACCCAGGGCCAAGCAGAGGCCCTTTATATTACACAACAGTAAGATACAAAACATACTTTGGCACTCCTGATACACATTTTTCTACTCCAGTGGCAAGTACTGAACTCCTCTGAAAACATTTCGGAGAATAACCCGTCTTGGGTACGGACCATATTCGGAGAACTTTGGTCTTAATTCCTCATACATATCTTCACCTGAAGTTAGCTCTTTTGTGGCTAAAAAGTTCATTCCTTGGCTTATCATTTTGCCATTTGACTTCATAGTTTGGGGACACCATTTGCCATCATATTTTGAGCTTATGCCTTTATTTTATATTGACAGCAGAGAAGGTATGACTTGTTTAATTAAAGTACTGTTAAGATAATCAGTTTTCTGCCTTATATTCCAAATCCTTTTTCATACTATCAAGCAAAGCCTTTGTGCTTTTTATTGATCTGCTTTTTGAGATGGAGTTCAGTCTTAGATACATAAGTTTTACTCATCAAGAAAGGATTCTGTTGTCTGGAGCAGATAACATTGTTTTCCAAACATTTTTCTCAACTCCATCCAGAACCAAAAAGACCACACTGCCTGCAGATTAAAGGAGCAACCATTATTTTAATGGCTCCCAATGCACAATGGGGTAAATGATCCCTAAAGAGACACCTCAGAATCCGCATCAGAATGTAGGGTTTTTTTTTGTTTTGTTTTTGGTTTTTGAGACAGTCTCACTCTGTCATCCAGACTGGAGTGCAGTGGCACGATCTCAGCACAGTGCAACCTCTTCCTCCCAGGTTCAAGCAATTCTCCCACCTCAGCCCCCCAAATAGCTGGGATTACAGGCGCCCGCCACCACAGCTGGCTAATTTTTGTATTTTTAGTAGAGACGGGTTTCACCATGTTGGCCAGGCTGGTCTTGAACTCCTGACCTCAGATGATCCGCTCACCTTGGCCTCCCAAAGTGCTGAGATACAGGCATGAGCCACTGCACCCAGCCAGAATGTAGTTTGAAAAGGCACTGTCGGGCCGGGCGCGGTGGCTCAAGCCTGTAATCCCAGCACTGTGGGAGGCCGAGGCGGGTGGATCATGAGGTCAAGAGATCGAGACCATCCTGGTCAACATGGTGAAACCCCGTCTCTA
>NW_016107345.1:2999629-3002003 GCF_001604975.1 Cebus imitator
ACCCAGGAGGCGGAGGTTGCGGTGAGCCGAGATCGCGCCATTGCACTCCAGCCTGGGTAACAAGAGCGAAACTCCGTCTCAAAAAAAAAAAAAGGCACTGTCAATATTATTTTATGTTTGGAAATGCAAAATGTCACCTATTTTTATAATACTACCAAAAATAAAGGTCGACAAAGTCGTCACTGAGACAAAGTCATAGATGAGGCCATAATTCTCACCTGAGACCTTTGGAGCTTGAGATTTTGGTGTTAATTTGGTACACATTTGTTTTTAAAGCTTGGGAAACGGGAATATAGGCTAAAATAAATTCCAAATCTTGACCTAAAGTCTTAGTACTAAACTGCCATCAAAATTATGTGTCAGGAGTAAGAATACAGCAAAAATCACTGGTCTCTTAGAGCTTATACTCTTGGAGATTGCAAGAAAAGTAAAATATGTCAGATGGTGGCATTATGGATCAACGTAATGTGCAGGAAGGAGACAGGGAGTGCCAGATAGGATGGGGGGGTCAAGGAAGGAGCTACTTTTCAACAAAGACCTGAAGAAGGTGAGGGAGGGAGTGATGTGGATATGTAGGGGGAGATCCTCGCAGGAAGAAGAAAGCACACGGTGTGCTCAAGAACAGCAGGGGGATTGGTGTGGTTGAAGCAAGATGAGTGAGAGGGAATAGGAGTTAGGAGACCTGGGTGATGGACGGGTCAAGTGGCTCAGTGACATGATTCACTTACCTTTTTTGGTTGCTCTGCTGTGTTGAGAAGAGTCTCAAGGAGACTATAGGAGGAAGAGGGGACAGGGTAGGCCAGTACACCCATCAGGTGAGGGGTGATAGTGCCATGGGTGGTTGGGGTGGTCAGGTGCTGGTTATGTTTGATGGTAGAGCAAACAGGATTTATTGACAGGCAGAATGTGGGAGAAAGGAGTCTGGGAGGATCTAGTAGCCTAAGCAACTGGAAGAAAGGGGGTCATCCAGTGAGATGGGAAAGACCGTAGGAGCAGGATGTTATGTGTTTTATCTATGTGCATGTTAATGATTCCTGGAAGCCAGGTCCACTTGAATCACTTAGTAACAGCACGTATTTTATCCAGTTGTAGATATTTATCATAACTTCCTCACCAGATTGTAAATGACTCCAAGGATAGGGAAGAACTTTGATTATACCCTACAGCCCCTGCTCTTAGTGGCAAAAAGGCTTAATAAACATTCTGTGAAGGAATAACTTACCGCGGCTAATGGTGGGACAGCAGGGGATGGGCTGACAATCATGACTCAACCCCACCCATCCCTTGCTGTCCCACCATTAGCCGCATAAGTGGAGTCATAAGAAACTCCACTTAGATCTTGGTTAAATAACCTCTTTGGGTTTGTGTGTCTTTACATGTGCAAGATTTTGAAGATCATATTGTCAAGAAAAAGTATTGGGCCCCTGCTAAGCACGCCACACTCTGCTAACCCAGGGGCTCTAAGATGCTGCCCTCAAGATGCTCAGGGTCAAGCTACAGACTGGACCAGAGGGACCTGAGGATTTTTTACAAGTTCAATGCCCAGACAACCCCTAAGGCCCGTTTCATCCGCCAATTATTTGTGTAGATCATTCGATTCCTCCAGTGGACTCTTCCTGAGAGGATGTTCCCAGCCTTCCCCAAAAACTCCATGACAGTGGACCAGTTTAGCAGCATCTTAGACCCTGTAGAATGTATTGTTAGGCTTCCCCCATCTTCCTGTGAAGGATTAATAAAAGAGTCTTGGTCATTTCTGAGATTTTTGGTTTAATCAATGAAAGAGCCTGGTGTGGGAAATGAGCCCAGCACCCATTCTGTCAAGGTGCATGGACAAAAAGCAGCCTTTACAGGGTGCTGAGGTGTAATCCCAGCACTTTGGGAGGCCAAGGCAGGTGGATCACTTGAGATCAGGAGTTCAAGACCATCCTGGCCAACATGGTAAAACCCCATCGACACCAAAAAATACAAAAATTAGCTGAGTGTGGTGGTGCGCACCTGTAGTCCCAGCTACTCAGGAGGCTGAGGTGGGAGGATCGCTTGAACCCAGGTGGTGGAGGCCACAGTGAGCCGAGATTTTGCCACTGCACTCCAGCCTGGGTGACAGAGTGAGACCTTGTCTCCAAAAAACAGAAAGCAGCCTTATGGCTGAAATAAGGAGCTAAAGGGACTGACAGTTGCATTCTGTTGGCACAGAACACATCTGGGATGATAATGGGCCCTTTCAGTGTAAGGCGTAGATCCGGGCATTCTCTCTGACTGGCCAGCTACTTGACAACCCCTCCTACTGTTTACAGGGAACATGGAAGCAATTAAAACTTGTGGCCAATGAGAATGTAACCATCATTTGGGGACTCAACTGGGCCTGTGTGTGTGT